>NC_060120.1:251200132-251800132 GCF_021461395.2 Schistocerca americana
AATAACGCGAAGGTCGTGGGTTCGATCCCCCCACGGGCCACTACTCTTTTACTACTACGAAAAGGCAGCGCCGATTTCAGCTGGCGAGTGTGATGACCAAAAGATCATCACCCTGCGTGGAAGTTGATAGAGGATCCGAACCCGACTCGTCGGGAAGCGCTACAGCATTCACTCGGCAATGGCCATAATATCTTGAATACACTGGTTCTCAACCGATAAAGAGAAAATGAAAGAAAATGTCCGATTGCCGATGCGTACCAACTTTGGCCCTTGTTAGTACTTGGGCGGGTGAGCGCATGGGAACACAGGGCACTATTGGCACTTTTACTTCCTATTTTTGTTTCTCCTTTCTTTTCGGAGCTACAGCCCGATTCGGTCAGGGAGACGCCACCGTGAAATGAAGGGGGCGTGCTGTGTGTCCATCGCCTCGCCTCTCCTTACCTCTCTCAGTCGTTTCTCGTGCTTGTCGTTTTGATATAGGCCGATTTGAGAGCGTCAGCTCTCGCGTCAGCTGAGCAAAGTCGAGACAAGTCGAGACACACTAAGGGCTGGTATGCAGCGAGTAAGAGGGCGTGGCAAAAGTACTCATACGCGAAATTAAAAGCCTGCTGCGGCGGCCGGGAATCGAACCCGGATCAACTGCTTGGAAGGCAACTATGCTGACCATTACACCACCACCGCACAACCGAGCGCCCCGCCTCCGCGCTGTGTCGGCGTCCCGCCTGTCGGCAGCGGCCGAAGGTGATCATACCTGGCAGGCGCATTTCGAGGTAGGCTAGGGGAGCACATCCACACGCATTCGGACAGCGTATCCGCGCACATTTCGCATCCTTTGGCAAGAGTCGGCGCCGGCGACGCAAGAGTACGCAGAGGACCGCGTTCTGGCGGCATTTTTAAGCAGTGCAGTGCAGGATTCAGCGTCTGCAGCATCTTCTCCACAGAATGCTACGGCGCTTGACAGCAGTCCCACTTTCCCTTGAGACATCTGCTCGGGAAGCAGCGTGAGGTTACCGCTGGCCCGAGCATCGGTGGTTCAGTGGTAGAATGCTCGCCTGCCACGCGGGCGGCCCGGGTTCGATTCCCGGCCGATGCATCGTTTTGCTTTTCCCGCGATAATGCTGCCGCGTGGCTTGCGCGCTTGAGATGCACGATCCACAAGAATGTATGGCTGGGTTCCCTTGAGAAGAACCGAGAACGCAGCACTCGCGGGTCCCCGCTAGGACGCCCGCATCATGTTCTACAGACTAGCGTCGGCCTGGCCTCACAAGTTGCTGGGTCCGGGTGCCTCCGAGGCACTGAACTTTAACGACAAGGAGTGCTGCCTATCGTTGCAACAGCTGCAGCAGCACCGCAATCAACTGGGCCGGCAGTGCACGTGTAGCAACAGAACACGTTATCCAGGAAGTACAGTGTCTCTACGTCTAATATTGGGTACGGTATTTACCTAGTTTCCGGGACAAGCGGTGCACCCGTGCCTCGGTAGCGCAGTAGGCAGCGCGTAAGTCTCATAATCTTAAGGTCGTGAGTTCGATCCTCACCCGGGGCATTTAGTTTTCTGTGACTGATGGTGGTGCTGTTGCTAAGGCGCCAACGTATTTCTTGTTTGTTATCCACAACGTTTCAACGCTTCAGCGGGAAAATGTTCACTTCCTGTTATTGCTACTTACAGCTTCCCTTTTCCTCTTCTCCCAGCAGAGCATGAAGCCAAAAGCATTGCTCTGCGACGTTTGAGGTGCGCGCCTTGCCAGTCAGTATGTGCAAAGATGTTCGCAAAGAGAGAGGGGCGCCGACGCGGCACTCGACGCGAAATGCGACAAGCGACCGTACGAACGGTCGAACGGAACGGCCACATCCGATGTGGTCTAGTGGCTAGGATACCTGGCTTTCACCCAGGAGGCCCGGGTTCGATTCCCGGTACCGGAACGGAATTTTTTCCACACGAATCGTGACAAGTTTGAGCTGTCCGAGCGGCCGTTTCCCGTCCTGCTCGCAATGTAGCTACTGTTTCGTGACCGTCAGCAGAATATAGACTAGGGAAGCAGACACACGACGACCATAGAAATGGTGTATGGCTTCATGCCACCTGTTTCCAGCGTAGGGCTGAGCAAACGCATCTGCCCAGGCCCGTTAGCTCAGTTGGTTAGAGCGTCGTGCTAATAACGCGAAGGTCGTGGGTTCGATCCCCCCACGGGCCACTACTCTTTTACTACTACGAAAAGGCAGCGCCGATTTCAGCTGGCGAGTGTGATGACCAAAAGATCATCACCCTGCGTGGAAGTTGATAGAGGATCCGAACCCGACTCGTCGGGAAGCGCTACAGCATTCACTCGGCAATGGCCATAATATCTTGAATACACTGGTTCTCAACCGATAAAGAGAAAATGAAAGAAAATGTCCGATTGCCGATGCGTACCAACTTTGGCCCTTGTTAGTACTTGGGCGGGTGAGCGCATGGGAACACAGGGCACTATTGGCACTTTTACTTCCTATTTTTGTTTCTCCTTTCTTTTCGGAGCTACAGCCCGATTCGGTCAGGGAGACGCCACCGTGAAATGAAGGGGGCGTGCTGTGTGTCCATCGCCTCGCCTCTCCTTACCTCTCTCAGTCGTTTCTCGTGCTTGTCGTTTTGATATAGGCCGATTTGAGAGCGTCAGCTCTCGCGTCAGCTGAGCAAAGTCGAGACAAGTCGAGACACACTAAGGGCTGGTATGCAGCGAGTAAGAGGGCGTGGCAAAAGTACTCATACGCGAAATTAAAAGCCTGCTGCGGCGGCCGGGAATCGAACCCGGATCAACTGCTTGGAAGGCAACTATGCTGACCATTACACCACCACCGCACAACCGAGCGCCCCGCCTCCGCGCTGTGTCGGCGTCCCGCCTGTCGGCAGCGGCCGAAGGTGATCATACCTGGCAGGCGCATTTCGAGGTAGGCTAGGGGAGCACATCCACACGCATTCGGACAGCGTATCCGCGCACATTTCGCATCCTTTGGCAAGAGTCGGCGCCGGCGACGCAAGAGTACGCAGAGGACCGCGTTCTGGCGGCATTTTTAGGCAGTGCAGTGCAGGATTCAGCGTCTGCAGCATCTTCTCCACAGAATGCTACGGCGCTTGACAGCAGTCCCACTTTCCCTTGAGACATCTGCTCGGGAAGCAGCGTGAGGTTACCGCTGGCCCGAGCATCGGTGGTTCAGTGGTAGAATGCTCGCCTGCCACGCGGGCGGCCCGGGTTCGATTCCCGGCCGATGCATCGTTTTGCTTTTCCCGCGATAATGCTGCCGCGTGGCTTGCGCGCTTGAGATGCACGATCCACAAGAATGTATGGCTGGGTTCCCTTGAGAAGAACCGAGAACGCAGCACTCGCGGGTCCCCGCTAGGACGCCCGCATCATGTTCTACAGACTAGCGTCGGCCTGGCCTCACAAGTTGCTGGGTCCGGGTGCCTCCGAGGCACTGAACTTTAACGACAAGGAGTGCTGCCTATCGTTGCAACAGCTGCAGCAGCACCGCAATCAACTGGGCCGGCAGTGCACGTGTAGCAACAGAACACGTTATCCAGGAAGTACAGTGTCTCTACGTCTAATATTGGGTACGGTATTTACCTAGTTTCCGGGACAAGCGGTGCACCCGTGCCTCGGTAGCGCAGTAGGCAGCGCGTAAGTCTCATAATCTTAAGGTCGTGAGTTCGATCCTCACCCGGGGCATTTAGTTTTCTGTGACTGATGGTGGTGCTGTTGCTAAGGCGCCAACGTATTTCTTGTTTGTTATCCACAACGTTTCAACGCTTCAGCGGGAAAATGTTCACTTCCTGTTATTGCTACTTACAGCTTCCCTTTTCCTCTTCTCCCAGCAGAGCATGAAGCCAAAAGCATTGCTCTGCGACGTTTGAGGTGCGCGCCTTGCCAGTCAGTATGTGCAAAGATGTTCGCAAAGAGAGAGGGGCGCCGACGCGGCACTCGACGCGAAATGCGACAAGCGACCGTACGAACGGTCGAACGGAACGGCCACATCCGATGTGGTCTAGTGGCTAGGATACCTGGCTTTCACCCAGGAGGCCCGGGTTCGATTCCCGGTACCGGAACGGAATTTTTTCCACACGAATCGTGACAAGTTTGAGCTGTCCGAGCGGCCGTTTCCCGTCCTGCTCGCAATGTAGCTACTGTTTCGTGACCGTCAGCAGAATATAGACTAGGGAAGCAGACACACGACGACCATAGAAATGGTGTATGGCTTCATGCCACCTGTTTCCAGCGTAGGGCTGAGCAAACGCATCTGCCCAGGCCCGTTAGCTCAGTTGGTTAGAGCGTCGTGCTAATAACGCGAAGGTCGTGGGTTCGATCCCCCCACGGGCCACTACTCTTTTACTACTACGAAAAGGCAGCGCCGATTTCAGCTGGCGAGTGTGATGACCAAAAGATCATCACCCTGCGTGGAAGTTGATAGAGGATCCGAACCCGACTCGTCGGGAAGCGCTACAGCATTCACTCGGCAATGGCCATAATATCTTGAATACACTGGTTCTCAACCGATAAAGAGAAAATGAAAGAAAATGTCCGATTGCCGATGCGTACCAACTTTGGCCCTTGTTAGTACTTGGGCGGGTGAGCGCATGGGAACACAGGGCACTATTGGCACTTTTACTTCCTATTTTTGTTTCTCCTTTCTTTTCGGAGCTACAGCCCGATTCGGTCAGGGAGACGCCACCGTGAAATGAAGGGGGCGTGCTGTGTGTCCATCGCCTCGCCTCTCCTTACCTCTCTCAGTCGTTTCTCGTGCTTGTCGTTTTGATATAGGCCGATTTGAGAGCGTCAGCTCTCGCGTCAGCTGAGCAAAGTCGAGACAAGTCGAGACACACTAAGGGCTGGTATGCAGCGAGTAAGAGGGCGTGGCAAAAGTACTCATACGCGAAATTAAAAGCCTGCTGCGGCGGCCGGGAATCGAACCCGGATCAACTGCTTGGAAGGCAACTATGCTGACCATTACACCACCACCGCACAACCGAGCGCCCCGCCTCCGCGCTGTGTCGGCGTCCCGCCTGTCGGCAGCGGCCGAAGGTGATCATACCTGGCAGGCGCATTTCGAGGTAGGCTAGGGGAGCACATCCACACGCATTCGGACAGCGTATCCGCGCACATTTCGCATCCTTTGGCAAGAGTCGGCGCCGGCGACGCAAGAGTACGCAGAGGACCGCGTTCTGGCGGCATTTTTAAGCAGTGCAGTGCAGGATTCAGCGTCTGCAGCATCTTCTCCACAGAATGCTACGGCGCTTGACAGCAGTCCCACTTTCCCTTGAGACATCTGCTCGGGAAGCAGCGTGAGGTTACCGCTGGCCCGAGCATCGGTGGTTCAGTGGTAGAATGCTCGCCTGCCACGCGGGCGGCCCGGGTTCGATTCCCGGCCGATGCATCGTTTTGCTTTTCCCGCGATAATGCTGCCGCGTGGCTTGCGCGCTTGAGATGCACGATCCACAAGAATGTATGGCTGGGTTCCCTTGAGAAGAACCGAGAACGCAGCACTCGCGGGTCCCCGCTAGGACGCCCGCATCATGTTCTACAGACTAGCGTCGGCCTGGCCTCACAAGTTGCTGGGTCCGGGTGCCTCCGAGGCACTGAACTTTAACGACAAGGAGTGCTGCCTATCGTTGCAACAGCTGCAGCAGCACCGCAATCAACTGGGCCGGCAGTGCACGTGTAGCAACAGAACACGTTATCCAGGAAGTACAGTGTCTCTACGTCTAATATTGGGTACGGTATTTACCTAGTTTCCGGGACAAGCGGTGCACCCGTGCCTCGGTAGCGCAGTAGGCAGCGCGTAAGTCTCATAATCTTAAGGTCGTGAGTTCGATCCTCACCCGGGGCATTTAGTTTTCTGTGACTGATGGTGGTGCTGTTGCTAAGGCGCCAACGTATTTCTTGTTTGTTATCCACAACGTTTCAACGCTTCAGCGGGAAAATGTTCACTTCCTGTTATTGCTACTTACAGCTTCCCTTTTCCTCTTCTCCCAGCAGAGCATGAAGCCAAAAGCATTGCTCTGCGACGTTTGAGGTGCGCGCCTTGCCAGTCAGTATGTGCAAAGATGTTCGCAAAGAGAGAGGGGCGCCGACGCGGCACTCGACGCGAAATGCGACAAGCGACCGTACGAACGGTCGAACGGAACGGCCACATCCGATGTGGTCTAGTGGCTAGGATACCTGGCTTTCACCCAGGAGGCCCGGGTTCGATTCCCGGTACCGGAACGGAATTTTTTCCACACGAATCGTGACAAGTTTGAGCTGTCCGAGCGGCCGTTTCCCGTCCTGCTCGCAATGTAGCTACTGTTTCGTGACCGTCAGCAGAATATAGACTAGGGAAGCAGACACACGACGACCATAGAAATGGTGTATGGCTTCATGCCACCTGTTTCCAGCGTAGGGCTGAGCAAACGCATCTGCCCAGGCCCGTTAGCTCAGTTGGTTAGAGCGTCGTGCTAATAACGCGAAGGTCGTGGGTTCGATCCCCCCACGGGCCACTACTCTTTTACTACTACGAAAAGGCAGCGCCGATTTCAGCTGGCGAGTGTGATGACCAAAAGATCATCACCCTGCGTGGAAGTTGATAGAGGATCCGAACCCGACTCGTCGGGAAGCGCTACAGCATTCACTCGGCAATGGCCATAATATCTTGAATACACTGGTTCTCAACCGATAAAGAGAAAATGAAAGAAAATGTCCGATTGCCGATGCGTACCAACTTTGGCCCTTGTTAGTACTTGGGCGGGTGAGCGCATGGGAACACAGGGCACTATTGGCACTTTTACTTCCTATTTTTGTTTCTCCTTTCTTTTCGGAGCTACAGCCCGATTCGGTCAGGGAGACGCCACCGTGAAATGAAGGGGGCGTGCTGTGTGTCCATCGCCTCGCCTCTCCTTACCTCTCTCAGTCGTTTCTCGTGCTTGTCGTTTTGATATAGGCCGATTTGAGAGCGTCAGCTCTCGCGTCAGCTGAGCAAAGTCGAGACAAGTCGAGACACACTAAGGGCTGGTATGCAGCGAGTAAGAGGGCGTGGCAAAAGTACTCATACGCGAAATTAAAAGCCTGCTGCGGCGGCCGGGAATCGAACCCGGATCAACTGCTTGGAAGGCAACTATGCTGACCATTACACCACCACCGCACAACCGAGCGCCCCGCCTCCGCGCTGTGTCGGCGTCCCGCCTGTCGGCAGCGGCCGAAGGTGATCATACCTGGCAGGCGCATTTCGAGGTAGGCTAGGGGAGCACATCCACACGCATTCGGACAGCGTATCCGCGCACATTTCGCATCCTTTGGCAAGAGTCGGCGCCGGCGACGCAAGAGTACGCAGAGGACCGCGTTCTGGCGGCATTTTTAGGCAGTGCAGTGCAGGATTCAGCGTCTGCAGCATCTTCTCCACAGAATGCTACGGCGCTTGACAGCAGTCCCACTTTCCCTTGAGACATCTGCTCGGGAAGCAGCGTGAGGTTACCGCTGGCCCGAGCATCGGTGGTTCAGTGGTAGAATGCTCGCCTGCCACGCGGGCGGCCCGGGTTCGATTCCCGGCCGATGCATCGTTTTGCTTTTCCCGCGATAATGCTGCCGCGTGGCTTGCGCGCTTGAGATGCACGATCCACAAGAATGTATGGCTGGGTTCCCTTGAGAAGAACCGAGAACGCAGCACTCGCGGGTCCCCGCTAGGACGCCCGCATCATGTTCTACAGACTAGCGTCGGCCTGGCCTCACAAGTTGCTGGGTCCGGGTGCCTCCGAGGCACTGAACTTTAACGACAAGGAGTGCTGCCTATCGTTGCAACAGCTGCAGCAGCACCGCAATCAACTGGGCCGGCAGTGCACGTGTAGCAACAGAACACGTTATCCAGGAAGTACAGTGTCTCTACGTCTAATATTGGGTACGGTATTTACCTAGTTTCCGGGACAAGCGGTGCACCCGTGCCTCGGTAGCGCAGTAGGCAGCGCGTAAGTCTCATAATCTTAAGGTCGTGAGTTCGATCCTCACCCGGGGCATTTAGTTTTCTGTGACTGATGGTGGTGCTGTTGCTAAGGCGCCAACGTATTTCTTGTTTGTTATCCACAACGTTTCAACGCTTCAGCGGGAAAATGTTCACTTCCTGTTATTGCTACTTACAGCTTCCCTTTTCCTCTTCTCCCAGCAGAGCATGAAGCCAAAAGCATTGCTCTGCGACGTTTGAGGTGCGCGCCTTGCCAGTCAGTATGTGCAAAGATGTTCGCAAAGAGAGAGGGGCGCCGACGCGGCACTCGACGCGAAATGCGACAAGCGACCGTACGAACGGTCGAACGGAACGGCCACATCCGATGTGGTCTAGTGGCTAGGATACCTGGCTTTCACCCAGGAGGCCCGGGTTCGATTCCCGGTACCGGAACGGAATTTTTTCCACACGAATCGTGACAAGTTTGAGCTGTCCGAGCGGCCGTTTCCCGTCCTGCTCGCAATGTAGCTACTGTTTCGTGACCGTCAGCAGAATATAGACTAGGGAAGCAGACACACGACGACCATAGAAATGGTGTATGGCTTCATGCCACCTGTTTCCAGCGTAGGGCTGAGCAAACGCATCTGCCCAGGCCCGTTAGCTCAGTTGGTTAGAGCGTCGTGCTAATAACGCGAAGGTCGTGGGTTCGATCCCCCCACGGGCCACTACTCTTTTACTACTACGAAAAGGCAGCGCCGATTTCAGCTGGCGAGTGTGATGACCAAAAGATCATCACCCTGCGTGGAAGTTGATAGAGGATCCGAACCCGACTCGTCGGGAAGCGCTACAGCATTCACTCGGCAATGGCCATAATATCTTGAATACACTGGTTCTCAACCGATAAAGAGAAAATGAAAGAAAATGTCCGATTGCCGATGCGTACCAACTTTGGCCCTTGTTAGTACTTGGGCGGGTGAGCGCATGGGAACACAGGGCACTATTGGCACTTTTACTTCCTATTTTTGTTTCTCCTTTCTTTTCGGAGCTACAGCCCGATTCGGTCAGGGAGACGCCACCGTGAAATGAAGGGGGCGTGCTGTGTGTCCATCGCCTCGCCTCTCCTTACCTCTCTCAGTCGTTTCTCGTGCTTGTCGTTTTGATATAGGCCGATTTGAGAGCGTCAGCTCTCGCGTCAGCTGAGCAAAGTCGAGACAAGTCGAGACACACTAAGGGCTGGTATGCAGCGAGTAAGAGGGCGTGGCAAAAGTACTCATACGCGAAATTAAAAGCCTGCTGCGGCGGCCGGGAATCGAACCCGGATCAACTGCTTGGAAGGCAACTATGCTGACCATTACACCACCACCGCACAACCGAGCGCCCCGCCTCCGCGCTGTGTCGGCGTCCCGCCTGTCGGCAGCGGCCGAAGGTGATCATACCTGGCAGGCGCATTTCGAGGTAGGCTAGGGGAGCACATCCACACGCATTCGGACAGCGTATCCGCGCACATTTCGCATCCTTTGGCAAGAGTCGGCGCCGGCGACGCAAGAGTACGCAGAGGACCGCGTTCTGGCGGCATTTTTAAGCAGTGCAGTGCAGGATTCAGCGTCTGCAGCATCTTCTCCACAGAATGCTACGGCGCTTGACAGCAGTCCCACTTTCCCTTGAGACATCTGCTCGGGAAGCAGCGTGAGGTTACCGCTGGCCCGAGCATCGGTGGTTCAGTGGTAGAATGCTCGCCTGCCACGCGGGCGGCCCGGGTTCGATTCCCGGCCGATGCATCGTTTTGCTTTTCCCGCGATAATGCTGCCGCGTGGCTTGCGCGCTTGAGATGCACGATCCACAAGAATGTATGGCTGGGTTCCCTTGAGAAGAACCGAGAACGCAGCACTCGCGGGTCCCCGCTAGGACGCCCGCATCATGTTCTACAGACTAGCGTCGGCCTGGCCTCACAAGTTGCTGGGTCCGGGTGCCTCCGAGGCACTGAACTTTAACGACAAGGAGTGCTGCCTATCGTTGCAACAGCTGCAGCAGCACCGCAATCAACTGGGCCGGCAGTGCACGTGTAGCAACAGAACACGTTATCCAGGAAGTACAGTGTCTCTACGTCTAATATTGGGTACGGTATTTACCTAGTTTCCGGGACAAGCGGTGCACCCGTGCCTCGGTAGCGCAGTAGGCAGCGCGTAAGTCTCATAATCTTAAGGTCGTGAGTTCGATCCTCACCCGGGGCATTTAGTTTTCTGTGACTGATGGTGGTGCTGTTGCTAAGGCGCCAACGTATTTCTTGTTTGTTATCCACAACGTTTCAACGCTTCAGCGGGAAAATGTTCACTTCCTGTTATTGCTACTTACAGCTTCCCTTTTCCTCTTCTCCCAGCAGAGCATGAAGCCAAAAGCATTGCTCTGCGACGTTTGAGGTGCGCGCCTTGCCAGTCAGTATGTGCAAAGATGTTCGCAAAGAGAGAGGGGCGCCGACGCGGCACTCGACGCGAAATGCGACAAGCGACCGTACGAACGGTCGAACGGAACGGCCACATCCGATGTGGTCTAGTGGCTAGGATACCTGGCTTTCACCCAGGAGGCCCGGGTTCGATTCCCGGTACCGGAACGGAATTTTTTCCACACGAATCGTGACAAGTTTGAGCTGTCCGAGCGGCCGTTTCCCGTCCTGCTCGCAATGTAGCTACTGTTTCGTGACCGTCAGCAGAATATAGACTAGGGAAGCAGACACACGACGACCATAGAAATGGTGTATGGCTTCATGCCACCTGTTTCCAGCGTAGGGCTGAGCAAACGCATCTGCCCAGGCCCGTTAGCTCAGTTGGTTAGAGCGTCGTGCTAATAACGCGAAGGTCGTGGGTTCGATCCCCCCACGGGCCACTACTCTTTTACTACTACGAAAAGGCAGCGCCGATTTCAGCTGGCGAGTGTGATGACCAAAAGATCATCACCCTGCGTGGAAGTTGATAGAGGATCCGAACCCGACTCGTCGGGAAGCGCTACAGCATTCACTCGGCAATGGCCATAATATCTTGAATACACTGGTTCTCAACCGATAAAGAGAAAATGAAAGAAAATGTCCGATTGCCGATGCGTACCAACTTTGGCCCTTGTTAGTACTTGGGCGGGTGAGCGCATGGGAACACAGGGCACTATTGGCACTTTTACTTCCTATTTTTGTTTCTCCTTTCTTTTCGGAGCTACAGCCCGATTCGGTCAGGGAGACGCCACCGTGAAATGAAGGGGGCGTGCTGTGTGTCCATCGCCTCGCCTCTCCTTACCTCTCTCAGTCGTTTCTCGTGCTTGTCGTTTTGATATAGGCCGATTTGAGAGCGTCAGCTCTCGCGTCAGCTGAGCAAAGTCGAGACAAGTCGAGACACACTAAGGGCTGGTATGCAGCGAGTAAGAGGGCGTGGCAAAAGTACTCATACGCGAAATTAAAAGCCTGCTGCGGCGGCCGGGAATCGAACCCGGATCAACTGCTTGGAAGGCAACTATGCTGACCATTACACCACCACCGCACAACCGAGCGCCCCGCCTCCGCGCTGTGTCGGCGTCCCGCCTGTCGGCAGCGGCCGAAGGTGATCATACCTGGCAGGCGCATTTCGAGGTAGGCTAGGGGAGCACATCCACACGCATTCGGACAGCGTATCCGCGCACATTTCGCATCCTTTGGCAAGAGTCGGCGCCGGCGACGCAAGAGTACGCAGAGGACCGCGTTCTGGCGGCATTTTTAGGCAGTGCAGTGCAGGATTCAGCGTCTGCAGCATCTTCTCCACAGAATGCTACGGCGCTTGACAGCAGTCCCACTTTCCCTTGAGACATCTGCTCGGGAAGCAGCGTGAGGTTACCGCTGGCCCGAGCATCGGTGGTTCAGTGGTAGAATGCTCGCCTGCCACGCGGGCGGCCCGGGTTCGATTCCCGGCCGATGCATCGTTTTGCTTTTCCCGCGATAATGCTGCCGCGTGGCTTGCGCGCTTGAGATGCACGATCCACAAGAATGTATGGCTGGGTTCCCTTGAGAAGAACCGAGAACGCAGCACTCGCGGGTCCCCGCTAGGACGCCCGCATCATGTTCTACAGACTAGCGTCGGCCTGGCCTCACAAGTTGCTGGGTCCGGGTGCCTCCGAGGCACTGAACTTTAACGACAAGGAGTGCTGCCTATCGTTGCAACAGCTGCAGCAGCACCGCAATCAACTGGGCCGGCAGTGCACGTGTAGCAACAGAACACGTTATCCAGGAAGTACAGTGTCTCTACGTCTAATATTGGGTACGGTATTTACCTAGTTTCCGGGACAAGCGGTGCACCCGTGCCTCGGTAGCGCAGTAGGCAGCGCGTAAGTCTCATAATCTTAAGGTCGTGAGTTCGATCCTCACCCGGGGCATTTAGTTTTCTGTGACTGATGGTGGTGCTGTTGCTAAGGCGCCAACGTATTTCTTGTTTGTTATCCACAACGTTTCAACGCTTCAGCGGGAAAATGTTCACTTCCTGTTATTGCTACTTACAGCTTCCCTTTTCCTCTTCTCCCAGCAGAGCATGAAGCCAAAAGCATTGCTCTGCGACGTTTGAGGTGCGCGCCTTGCCAGTCAGTATGTGCAAAGATGTTCGCAAAGAGAGAGGGGCGCCGACGCGGCACTCGACGCGAAATGCGACAAGCGACCGTACGAACGGTCGAACGGAACGGCCACATCCGATGTGGTCTAGTGGCTAGGATACCTGGCTTTCACCCAGGAGGCCCGGGTTCGATTCCCGGTACCGGAACGGAATTTTTTCCACACGAATCGTGACAAGTTTGAGCTGTCCGAGCGGCCGTTTCCCGTCCTGCTCGCAATGTAGCTACTGTTTCGTGACCGTCAGCAGAATATAGACTAGGGAAGCAGACACACGACGACCATAGAAATGGTGTATGGCTTCATGCCACCTGTTTCCAGCGTAGGGCTGAGCAAACGCATCTGCCCAGGCCCGTTAGCTCAGTTGGTTAGAGCGTCGTGCTAATAACGCGAAGGTCGTGGGTTCGATCCCCCCACGGGCCACTACTCTTTTACTACTACGAAAAGGCAGCGCCGATTTCAGCTGGCGAGTGTGATGACCAAAAGATCATCACCCTGCGTGGAAGTTGATAGAGGATCCGAACCCGACTCGTCGGGAAGCGCTACAGCATTCACTCGGCAATGGCCATAATATCTTGAATACACTGGTTCTCAACCGATAAAGAGAAAATGAAAGAAAATGTCCGATTGCCGATGCGTACCAACTTTGGCCCTTGTTAGTACTTGGGCGGGTGAGCGCATGGGAACACAGGGCACTATTGGCACTTTTACTTCCTATTTTTGTTTCTCCTTTCTTTTCGGAGCTACAGCCCGATTCGGTCAGGGAGACGCCACCGTGAAATGAAGGGGGCGTGCTGTGTGTCCATCGCCTCGCCTCTCCTTACCTCTCTCAGTCGTTTCTCGTGCTTGTCGTTTTGATATAGGCCGATTTGAGAGCGTCAGCTCTCGCGTCAGCTGAGCAAAGTCGAGACAAGTCGAGACACACTAAGGGCTGGTATGCAGCGAGTAAGAGGGCGTGGCAAAAGTACTCATACGCGAAATTAAAAGCCTGCTGCGGCGGCCGGGAATCGAACCCGGATCAACTGCTTGGAAGGCAACTATGCTGACCATTACACCACCACCGCACAACCGAGCGCCCCGCCTCCGCGCTGTGTCGGCGTCCCGCCTGTCGGCAGCGGCCGAAGGTGATCATACCTGGCAGGCGCATTTCGAGGTAGGCTAGGGGAGCACATCCACACGCATTCGGACAGCGTATCCGCGCACATTTCGCATCCTTTGGCAAGAGTCGGCGCCGGCGACGCAAGAGTACGCAGAGGACCGCGTTCTGGCGGCATTTTTAGGCAGTGCAGTGCAGGATTCAGCGTCTGCAGCATCTTCTCCACAGAATGCTACGGCGCTTGACAGCAGTCCCACTTTCCCTTGAGACATCTGCTCGGGAAGCAGCGTGAGGTTACCGCTGGCCCGAGCATCGGTGGTTCAGTGGTAGAATGCTCGCCTGCCACGCGGGCGGCCCGGGTTCGATTCCCGGCCGATGCATCGTTTTGCTTTTCCCGCGATAATGCTGCCGCGTGGCTTGCGCGCTTGAGATGCACGATCCACAAGAATGTATGGCTGGGTTCCCTTGAGAAGAACCGAGAACGCAGCACTCGCGGGTCCCCGCTAGGACGCCCGCATCATGTTCTACAGACTAGCGTCGGCCTGGCCTCACAAGTTGCTGGGTCCGGGTGCCTCCGAGGCACTGAACTTTAACGACAAGGAGTGCTGCCTATCGTTGCAACAGCTGCAGCAGCACCGCAATCAACTGGGCCGGCAGTGCACGTGTAGCAACAGAACACGTTATCCAGGAAGTACAGTGTCTCTACGTCTAATATTGGGTACGGTATTTACCTAGTTTCCGGGACAAGCGGTGCACCCGTGCCTCGGTAGCGCAGTAGGCAGCGCGTAAGTCTCATAATCTTAAGGTCGTGAGTTCGATCCTCACCCGGGGCATTTAGTTTTCTGTGACTGATGGTGGTGCTGTTGCTAAGGCGCCAACGTATTTCTTGTTTGTTATCCACAACGTTTCAACGCTTCAGCGGGAAAATGTTCACTTCCTGTTATTGCTACTTACAGCTTCCCTTTTCCTCTTCTCCCAGCAGAGCATGAAGCCAAAAGCATTGCTCTGCGACGTTTGAGGTGCGCGCCTTGCCAGTCAGTATGTGCAAAGATGTTCGCAAAGAGAGAGGGGCGCCGACGCGGCACTCGACGCGAAATGCGACAAGCGACCGTACGAACGGTCGAACGGAACGGCCACATCCGATGTGGTCTAGTGGCTAGGATACCTGGCTTTCACCCAGGAGGCCCGGGTTCGATTCCCGGTACCGGAACGGAATTTTTTCCACACGAATCGTGACAAGTTTGAGCTGTCCGAGCGGCCGTTTCCCGTCCTGCTCGCAATGTAGCTACTGTTTCGTGACCGTCAGCAGAATATAGACTAGGGAAGCAGACACACGACGACCATAGAAATGGTGTATGGCTTCATGCCACCTGTTTCCAGCGTAGGGCTGAGCAAACGCATCTGCCCAGGCCCGTTAGCTCAGTTGGTTAGAGCGTCGTGCTAATAACGCGAAGGTCGTGGGTTCGATCCCCCCACGGGCCACTACTCTTTTACTACTACGAAAAGGCAGCGCCGATTTCAGCTGGCGAGTGTGATGACCAAAAGATCATCACCCTGCGTGGAAGTTGATAGAGGATCCGAACCCGACTCGTCGGGAAGCGCTACAGCATTCACTCGGCAATGGCCATAATATCTTGAATACACTGGTTCTCAACCGATAAAGAGAAAATGAAAGAAAATGTCCGATTGCCGATGCGTACCAACTTTGGCCCTTGTTAGTACTTGGGCGGGTGAGCGCATGGGAACACAGGGCACTATTGGCACTTTTACTTCCTATTTTTGTTTCTCCTTTCTTTTCGGAGCTACAGCCCGATTCGGTCAGGGAGACGCCACCGTGAAATGAAGGGGGCGTGCTGTGTGTCCATCGCCTCGCCTCTCCTTACCTCTCTCAGTCGTTTCTCGTGCTTGTCGTTTTGATATAGGCCGATTTGAGAGCGTCAGCTCTCGCGTCAGCTGAGCAAAGTCGAGACAAGTCGAGACACACTAAGGGCTGGTATGCAGCGAGTAAGAGGGCGTGGCAAAAGTACTCATACGCGAAATTAAAAGCCTGCTGCGGCGGCCGGGAATCGAACCCGGATCAACTGCTTGGAAGGCAACTATGCTGACCATTACACCACCACCGCACAACCGAGCGCCCCGCCTCCGCGCTGTGTCGGCGTCCCGCCTGTCGGCAGCGGCCGAAGGTGATCATACCTGGCAGGCGCATTTCGAGGTAGGCTAGGGGAGCACATCCACACGCATTCGGACAGCGTATCCGCGCACATCGCGCGGAGCAGCGGAGCGGTTGCGGCTTTGTTTACATCGCGGGGCGGCGCTCAGCGAGTGTTTCGAGGTCCACGTGTTCAAGTTTCTTCAACGTGAGTACCATGTCGACAGTTACTAGGGTAAACACTGCGCAGTTTGTGTTCGATAGAAATGCTTTGCGGCCCACCGCTTTTGAAATCCACGAATTTATATTCGAATATTTGGAAATCCCGGAAGATCTAGTGGACACTTTTCAGTTGGATTTCGCGCAATATTCGCTATTTTTGAAGTTCTTTTCCGGCGACATCTGTGAAAAATTTGTTGAAAAATTTGGCGGAGTGCGTAAATTTAGGCATGTCGATGGCACAGTCAGTGATGTGCAGATTGTGCCCTCGGGTTATGGTGTTGGAACGGTTCGAGTATTTAATGTGCCCCCTGAATGCGGCAATGATTTGATTGCACGTGCTCTCACTCAGTACGGCGTTGTATTGTCGGTAGTTAATGAAAAGTGGTCTAGTGCGTACCGGTACCAGGTTAATAGTGGAGTACGTAGTGTCCGCATTGACTTGAAGAAACACATTCCATCCTACGTAATGATTGCGGGCTGTAGGGCTCAAGTGACTTATATCGGCCAGCCACCCACATGCTCAATTTGTCATTCCACTGAGCATTTACGTGTTGATTGTCCCCGTAGACGACCCTTGCAGCTCCCACGTAGTGACGCTGCGGCTACTGGTGGCCACTTTGTGCCACTACTGAGTGAAATAGTAGCGGGCACTGTATCACAACCCCGCCCTGCCGACCCTATTCGTGCTGAGGATGTACCAAGTGAGGTGAATGTTACTGCAGACGCACCACAGGATCGAATGGAGGACGCTCCCATTTTGTCCTCGGCTGTGGTAGAATCGGATTCAGTTGCTAAGGAGGTCCCAGATGTTTCGGATCATACACCAGTTGCTATTTCGGAAGAGATGGACACCTCCTTACCACCGCCTCCGCCGCCTGAAGAGGTTCCCCTGGCACCGAGGAAAGGGCGTACAAAGAAAAATAAAAATAAGGGTACTAGGAGTCAGCAGTCAGATGATTTACCGTGCACCCCTGTCTCAGAGAGTGGCAGTGAGAGTGAAGTTCAGACATCGTGCCCCCCTGCCTCTGACAGATCTGCGCGCCAGGAGCGTATAAGGGAACAAACTGCACATCTCAAGGTGTTCTTAAATACGGCACGCGAACAGGGTGCGCATGCTGCGAAGCGCAAAAGCGAGCAAAGTAGCGAGCAGCTGCCGCAGCGCACGCGCAGGCATTCGGCGACGTCGGCCGCCGGTACAGCAACAACACAGGCGGACGAGGCCACGTACACAGACACCGCTGGTGGCCGCGCCCAACCGACCGACCGACCAACGGAGACGCCCTGGTGGAAGCAGGAGGAGGACGACCCTGGATCCCATTAGCGGCTTTCGGCGGACCTGCTGTAATTCGTGCCCCGTTTACCTGCGACGTTATGTTACGCTGTTCCTGCACGCAGATAGTAATTTTCTGCACAGTATTGTCCACGAGTTACGTAATGGGTTGCAGTGCTTCTTGACAGTTTTATTGGTGTGCTTAAGACGCTGAATCTGCGTCTTCCGTTTCTCATTTTTCTTGCTAATACTTGAGTGTCTGTGTTTTAAATGGCCGCCGCTCGTCAACATCTAAAGATCTTCTCAGTTTTATCACTCAATGTAAATCGCATCATAGCTGCGCATAAAATAGCAAGTTTTGTAGACTTTTTAACTTTGGGAGGCTATGACGTTGCATTGCTCCAAGAAGTTACTGTTAAGCGCTTCAATAACGTCCCTGGTTATGATGTCATCTATAACATTAACGTTGAAGGTACTTGTGGCACCGCTGTTCTTTATAAAACTGTATTGCAACCAACTAACGTTCAATTTTTACCGAATGGCCGCTTACTTACGTGTACGATCCAGGATGTCACATTTATTAATATATACGCACCGAGTGGCACTGATCATAAACGTGCACGTTCCGTTTTCTTTAATCAAGATGTGGTTCCGTTCTTTGCGTCGACCCGCAATGTAGTAGTTGGCGGCGATTTTAACTGTGTTACTGCCGCAGCCGATCAATTTCCCACGGCTACCATGTGCCCGGAACTTTCCTGACTAAGTGTGACAAATGACTTGATCAATGTTTGGCGTCATTTTCATCCTACCACGACGCAATACACACATTTTTATGCGAACGGTGCCAGCAGAATTGATCGCATTTATGTGTCGCGGCCGCTTCAAACCTATCTTCAGAGGGTTGCGGTACATCCCGTCGCCTTTAGCGATCACTGCGGTGTTGTGTGTGACGTGCAATTACTGGCAAATAGGCAGACGACACGTTCCCGTGTTTGGAAACTCAATACCCGTCATCTCTCTGACGCCGGTTTACGTTGCGAGATTCAGAACGTGTAGCAGTTTTGTTCTGAAAAACGGGGAAGCTATGCCTCGGTCTTACAGTGGTGGGTCGACCTAGCCAAACCGCAGTTGCGCAGTGTTGCGATGCGGTATGCAAGGGAGGCGTCATTTTGGGAGAGGCGCACCATTGCCTTTTATCAGCAGTGCCTCCAAGATGCGCTTGATGCGCCCGTGGCGCCAGATCAAAACTTACGCGCACGTTTGAATAGAATTAAAAGCAAGATACTCCAGCATCACCTCCACAAGGCACACGGTGTTCTCATCAGGAGCCGACCGCAGTGTGAGACCATTGACGAAGTGCCAACGCTTTACCACTTGGCACGCGAGAAACGGTTGGCGCGGAGGAAAGACATTACCACCCTCATCACGGACACTGGTGCTCGTCTCACGGCGAAGCATGAGATCGTTCCCCACGTCACCGACCACTTTAAGAGATTGTTCGGACGGACAGCTGCCGATGATGTCGCACGTTCCTTTCTGTTAGATGAATTGGATACTGTCATCTCCGAATCTGACCGTCAGTCACTGGATGAGATGTTGTCACGGGACGATGTGAAAGAAGTGTTGCGTTCGTGTCGTCGAGGGAAGTCTCCAGGTCCAGATGGCCTTCCCATCGAATTTTACCTGGCTTATTGGGATATTTTCGATGAGATTGACGATCATGATAAATGAAATTGTTCGTGGTGCTGCTGTCCCTTCGAAATTCGTTGCAGGGCGTATTGTATTAATTCCGAAGACACCGACAGCATGCCGTGTTGAGGCATTACGCCCTATCACACTTTTAAATGCAGATTATAAACTGGTGGCACGATGCCTCGCAACGAAACTCAATGTGGTCATGGACAAGATAATCAGTCCCTTTCAGTCGTGTGGTGTGCAACGCCGTAGCATTTTTCACGCTGCGGCTTCATACCGAGACGTGGTCGCGTACGCAGCCATTAATGACCTGTCCGCTGGGATTCTCTCCATCGATTTTGCCAATGCATTCGACCGTATCGGGCACGATTATCTTCTGTCCGTCATGACAAAACTGGGGTTCGGCGGCCACTTTCTCGATGCTATACGGAATCTTTTAACGTCGGCGACGTCCGTAATTGTCATCAATGGTTGGCAGTCGCCGCCCATTCCTATTACAAGATCCGTCAGACAGGGCTGTCCTTTATCAATGCTCGTATTTGTCATTGCGCTCGACCCGTTTTTGCGCGCAGTCGGTCGAATCATTGAAGGTGTCCAGGTCTGTCACGTCTCTCTCAAATGTGCTGCCTATGCTGACGACGTGGGGCTTTTCATGGGGCGGGCACATGACTTGGACAGAGTTCGCGATGTTCTGACATTGTACGAACGTGCCTCTGGCGCCGTTCTGAATACGCGGAAAACTGTGTTGGTACCACTGGGTCGTCGGGGACTGTCTGCTGAACGGGACTGGTTCCGTGTTGTGCGCACCCACAAAATTTTAGGACTCGACATTGTAGCGTGCCCACAAAAAATGCAAGTTTTAAACTGGAGGCGCATTCTTGGCACTGTGAAGGCCCTATGTCGCAGCCACTCAGGTCGCCGACTCAACTTACATCAACGTGTGGCTGTCATTAACACATTCATCTTATCGAACGCGTGGTACATCGCCCAACTGCTTAGTGTTCCGAAGCCGATCGGGAGGGCGATTTCGCAGGCAGTCTACTGGCTCCTGTGGCGGCATGAAATTTTTAAAGTCAAGGCTTCGACCTGTGTCATCGACAGGCAGCTGGGCGGCCTCGGTTTCACCGACGTTCCACGCAAATGCGGCGCGCTGCTCGTCCACCGGACAGCCACCCTGCAGTCCGACAACCCGGCAGGAACCACCGCGGCACTCCTGGAGCTCTACCGCCCACACTCTGAAGCGGCGCCCGTCTCTCTCGCGGCCATCCCGTATAAGATGTCCTACATACGGGAGTACTTTTTGACGAGGAGCTACGCTCTGTCAACGGCTACCGACAGACACAGGACCGCCCGCGGACTCTACGTTGCCCTGACTGGACAACCTCCGCGTCATAAACTGGTGTTCCGGAACCCCACAGTGGAATGGGTGAACGTGTGGGCAAACATCAACAACCCGGTGTTGCCGTCGGACGTGAGTGCGCTCTGGTTTAAGATCGTCAACAACACCCTAGCGACGAACCAGCGGCTTGCCGACATTCATCTCCTTCCCTCTGCCAACTGTGGTAGATGTGGTGCTGTGGACACACGGGAACATCGTTTTGAGTGTGCATCGGTGTCGACGGTATGGCGGCTGTGTCAACGAATGGTCGCCCACATTAATAGAACGCCTCCTCACCTTGTGACTGTTCGTCGTGTGATAGTGCCTAACTTCAAAGCTTTCCCGCGGACGAAAAATAAGGCCACTGTCTGGATCTTAGGGCATACGATTTATGCCCTTATCGATATGGCCGTCACTGATACTGTGATTTACCTGGATTATTTGTGGGCCCAGTATATGACACTGAAGGATTGCGTTCAATTTCGCGAATTGTTTGCGAATTTTTTGAAGGCGGCCTTGGATTACGGCTATGAAATGGCACTGCGGCAAACACCTTGAACTGAGATTTCCTGAGCTGACGCGTTACATTTTTAATTTCTTTTTCCTTCTTTTATTTGTTTTATTTGTGTTATGGTTGGTGACTTGTGCCACAACCACACTACGGGTCGCTCTGGTTTTATCTCCAAGGGAGGAGTGTCCTTTTAATTTTGTGGAATTTTATTTTGTTCACAAGACTTCATGGGTATTTTTTTTTTTTTTAAATTCTTTATTCAATACATTACATTATACATGATAACCCACTACCTAACTACATTAGTGGGTCCTAGTATGATACAAATTAGATGCAGCAATGTTATTTTACACTTCAGGTAATATTATTATTATTATTTCTATTATCTATCTCTAATTTTTTACCGCTATAGGGCTCTAGCATTAATCTACGGGGAAACTACATGCTACCTGCAGCGTTACAAGTTGTGCCAGAGCTACTATAAACCTACTAGTTGTTAGCCAGGCCCACTGAGCTAATCCCAGTGGGCGTGCCCCTGGCACTGGGCTGGCTCTTGACTTGGTGTCGCTGCAGAGTATTCTAAGGTGTTATCCTATCTTCTACTTCTAACTTAATTTAACTAAGTGTCAAAATCGGTGTGCGTCATAGTCCGGTATTTATGTACACCCCTCCCTCCTAGTCCAGGGCAAGGCGGATTCCAGCCGTGAGGCGGCTGGCCAGTCCTTGCCCGGCGGTACAGTAAGGGTGCACTAGTCAACGTCGGTGAAAGTTTTGTCTTTAATGGTGGTGATTGTCCCTTAAAAAGTTCTTAAGTATCTTTTTTGATATTTCATCTGTAAGTTTGTTTAAGATGTCAAAGGTGATTTCACGCCTTAACAAGTGGTACGTGTCGTTATTTGGTAGCTGTTGTCTTAGCTCATGGGCTACATCATCGAAGAGGTGGCACTCATACACCACATGTTCTGGGGTGCCCTGCACTGCGCCACAGTCACACGCTGGTGTAGCCTGCTTCCCAAACCTACATAGGTATGTTGGATATGGTCCATGTCCAGTAAGAAAGTGCAGCATTCCTCTCGTTGGCGTAAAAAATGTGAGTTTTATTCTTTCTTCCATGTCCGGTAGCAGCTCATAGGTTCTACGACCTGTATCTTCATTATTCCACTGATCTTGCCATAGTTCTAACCCTCTCTTTTTAATGGTGTACTTGTCCCCTGCATAAACCCCAAGTATTTCCCTGATTTTGTCCCTGTTCTCCTTTTGTACCCAGTACCAGGCAGCCTGTTCACGTATTTTTATATCTAATGGACAGATTCCCATTAACACTAACAGTGCTCCCCCCGGTGTTGTCCTATAGGCCCCTGCTGAACGTAGAAGCATATTCCGCTGCACTCTTCTTACGGCCATGGCAGGCATGACCCTCGTGAGTCTGTGTGCCCAGACTCCAGATCCGTATCCTATTATTGAGGTCAGGATGCTGTTGTGATATAACTTAATTAAATTTGGTGGGAGGTGAAACCGCTTGTGACCAATTCCGATAAGATTGTTTAATAGAACCAATGATTTTTGTGATACGGTGTCAATATGTGATGCAAAGCTCCACCTCTCATCGATGATTACACCCAGGTATCGGGCCTCGCGGCGCCGAAGAACTGGTATACCATTAATTCTAACCGTCGGGTTCCTGACCAATTGGCCTTTGAGAAGTAGGTATGTGGACTTATTGGGTGCTATCGTCATTTTGCTTCTGTGGCACCATGATGTAAGAACAGTTAGGGCTCTTTCCACTTTCGGCTCTAATTCCTCGCGGCTTCGGCCGCCGACCAGCAGGAGGAGGTCGTCAGCGTATGCTATGACCTCTAGCACATCGTCACAGTTCTTGAGATCTTCAAGTAAAGGCTCCATGTTGATATCCCAAAAGAGAGGTCCCAGGACAGAGCCCTGAGGACATCCTTTGGTGACAATCTTCCTGACTATGCCGCTAGGGGCCGATAGCCAGACCTCCCTGTCTGCACAATAGCTCCTCAGACACCCATATAGCGGCCCTGGACAGTTCTTCTCCCGCAAGCAGGAAAAGAGTGAGGGCCACCACAGGTTGTCGAAGGCGCCACTGATGTCTACCATGATGCCGACGACATACTTGTGCGGGGTGGAGCCACAGACCTCGGCAGCCAGGGCGATTGCGTCAGACGCAGAACACCCAGACCGAAAGCCGAATTGCCTGTCACTCATCCCGCACAGCATGCGGTGTGCTGTCAGTCTGTTTGCTAGTAGCCTCTCAAAAAGTTTGCCCAGTACGTCCAACAAGCAGATAGGTCTATAAGATTTAATTTCTGTGGGATCTTTGTCTGGACTCTTTTTAATGATAATTACATTGGCTTTTTTCCATATTTCTGGGAATTTCCCGAGTTTCAAGCACTCGTTATACAACTTAGTGAGAGGAGCTACGAGCTGGGGGGCAAGGAATTGCACCACTTCCGCAGTAATGCCGTCCGGGCCAGGAGCTTTCCCTCTTTTGAGGGCCTTGATCTGGGCAGCGACCTCCTCCTCAGAGAAGGGGTAGACTCTGATGTTATTGTTATAGTCCCTTTGATTTTCTCTCCTTATCCTTTTTTGTTCTTCAGTCTCATTTTCCTCCACGTCGTCAGGCAACAGAACCCGGAGGAGGGCCTCAGCAGTTTCCTGCCAAGTGCCCGTCATCCGGTCCCCGTCCCTGACGGTGGATAGCACCATTGGTGATCTTATCTTTTCTCGTACTAATTTATATGGGACTCCCCATGGGTCTATAGCCAATTGGCTTTTTACATAACTTTCCCAGCTTCTGAGTCTGACTGCCCTTAACTCCTGTTGGAATTGTTCTTTGCTTTCACGATAGATCTGAAGCCATCTTCGTTTTTCCCTCCAGACGACACTCCGCTGGTAGTACCTCCTTGCCCTCCTCACAGCCTGGCGCATCTGTCCCAGTTCGACCGACCGTGGTGTGGGGGTGGCCGCTACGGCTCTCCTCCTGGTTGGTACGGCTGCCCGCACCGCTGTGGTGATCGCCTGCACCAGTCCTTCGGCGCATTCTTCCACGTTTCCGTCACCTTCCAGCAATGTCGGAATGTTGCACTCCTCCGCGAGACGGTCCCAGTTAGCCTTGTTGTAATTAAGCTGCAGCTCCCACCCCATGTCCCAGTGGCACTCCCTTTCCCCAATGGTAAATGTTATTAAATTATGATCACTGGTGGTTACTTTGTCCCACACTTTCCATTTGTCGACCTTTGTGGGCAGGTTTGGTGTTATTAGTGTGACGTCAATATTTGTACCTTCTCCCCCTCCGCCAGTATACGTGGGGGGGGTTCCCTTGTTGGTTGGCAACCGCCAGTTGTAATGCCATGATTGTTTCCTCGGCTTTTAGCCCCTGATCATCGTGCGTGCCACTGAACCATAGGGGGGACTTCGCATTTATGTCCGCCGTCACAATCAATCTTCGTCCCTGCAATGCCGTGGCGACTTGTGTAAGTATTTCTAGAAATTCCTCTATTCCTCTTCCGTATTGGAAGTATATATTACAGATGTAAATCACTCCCGCGGGTGTTTGAAGTTCCACGACATTGCAGTGTTCGCCAGAGAATTGTGCAAGGACTGTAGCTCTAAATGATTTGTTGATAATTATAATTGCAGCCTTTGGCTCTACGTTAGAATGTATAATTTGCCAGTTGGCAGCCATGAATGGGATCCGCCCCGCTTGGGAGTGCGGTTCCTGTAAGCAGAGTACATCTAGACTCCTCTCTTCCACCACCCTCCGGAGTTCCTGCAGGACCAGTTTGCTATTATGGGTGTTTATCTGACCTACATTTAGTTGGCTCACGTGGGAAGTATGTATGGATGTGTGATTCTGGCCACAATTTTGTCCAGTCGTGGGCTACTCTGCCATTGGTTATCACTGATTGATAATATAGATCATCCATGTCGAATTTTTCGTTTCTTCTGTCGAAGACCTTTTTAACTAGATCTCGCAGGGCTCCGAAGTCGGTGGGGAGATTCATTGTCTTGAGCTGAATTCTGTCCACAGCCTCCATTACTGGAAATGTGACATCTCTTCCATACTCGTGGCCGACACGTACCACATGTCTCAATGCTATTGTGAGGATTGCCGGCTCCTCTAGTCTTGATAACTGTAATGCGTGGTCCAGGTTGGGGTAAATTCGCTGGGGATCAATTCCCATTACACCCCGAGATGGTGTGTCAGAAGATGGAATTGAGCTGCTTATTTCATTGTACTGAACATGTTTGGTGGATATTACTTCTTTACTGTGTGGTTGTGATTGTGAACTCCCAAGTATAGGATGCCAGTGTGGTCGGGTATGCTCTTGTTTCGACCCAGGTCCCCAGCAAGGAGGAGAGGGAACGTCTTCTTCACACGGGTCCGTCTGTATGCAAACATCTTTCGTTATTGTCACCAAAGATCGTGGTTGTGTGATTTTTTGTATAAATTCTTTGAATTTGTTTGCCCTCAGAGCGTCCCTCAGCCTCTTGCTGGGGGATTTCCTTTTTGGCTTCCTGAGTTCAATTACGGCCTCAGCCATAATCAATTCGAGACATTAGTCTCTGTTCTAGCATCCTATACGTTGGGCAGTTTCTCCCAGTAGTGTTGCACGGTTTCCTTCCTCTCTTGGTACATGGAATGCAGGTTGCGCTTTTACTGCAGTTTTTTCTGGTGTGGTCCTCAGCCCCGCACCTGGAGCAGGCCGGCTTCCTTTCACAATGCTTGTGGACGTGGTCCAGATCGCCACAGTTGTGGCATCTAGGGACTACTAGGTAGTCTCTAACATTGATGGCGTGAAATCCTATATAAATTTTCCCCATAGCGGTAAGTTTTCGCCACATCTTGCCAGAGACCTCGGCGACGTGATGGACAACATCCCGTTCCCGAGGTCCCGTTTTAAAGCGCAGCTTGAATTCATTTTTAAATGTTTCCCATTCTGTGTCATCAAAATTTTGATTATACATGGTTTCGTAGATGTCGCTTTCAGTTAGGGCCACAGGTACGTCGTACAGTATCACCAGAGGATTTCTTTTTCTGGGAGGTTCACATTTAATGGCCTTGTTCAGTTTGGAATTCTTTAATATTTTGTCCCTGTCCTCCTCTGTGGCAAGATCTACCACGACGACATTTTTTGTGGCCTTTACTTTGTTGATTTTTATTTTATCTCTAGCAGGGTCAATAGTTGTTGTAAAAATTTCCTGTACCTTTTTAATTGTCTGACCAGGCAGGGGTCTTAAAAAGACTGCCGTGTCTGGTTTTTTGGAAATTTTTGCAATTGTTTCCTTCGTTGTTTGGGCTTTTGTAGCGGCTTGCGCCACCACTCCGGCCCATGTCTTGACAGGTTGCTGTCTCAATCTAGCGTTTTCTTTTTCTAGTTCTTCGAGACGCCCCTCGAGCTTCGCGTTTGCAATAGCCCAGGAAGCGAGCTCGTTCTTTATTGCCAGGACCGCAGCCTGGCTTATTTTGCCGTTTTTGACACTAGAGTCTAATATTTGATTAATTCGACAATGTCTATCATAAACACTCTCATCTTCGTGTCCCCCTTCCTCCTGCGAGGTAGGGACAGTAGACACACTCGCCCTCGAAATCGCACAAAGATCACTCGCCTCCTGGTCAGCCATGATTAGTTAGACGAGTGAAAAGTTGGGAGCCCGTCTCTTGCCCCGGACCGGCTCCTCTGGCATGGGGGGGGGGGGGACTTCTGCAGCTCGCCCACCAACCTCGCCCCTAGGTCAAAGGCACATCAGAGCTGCTAGGTTCAGCGCGCCGTTGCCAGCGCACTGGTCCTCGTCGAAGGCCCCGTCGTCGACGATTTCACACGACGCTCCTCGGCAAGTGCACCCCGCACTCCGGAGAGGCGGATGCACCCCTCGCCCTTCGCCGCCTACTAGCCCGAGCTTCCACCTGAAGGCCAAGGACCCACTCCTACTCAGGTGGTGGGTCGGTCCCCCAGTCGTTCGGCGGTCTGGGCCCATCTAACCTGGCCCAGGCGATGTCACCACCACCTGGGTTTTTTTTTTTTTTTTTTTTTTTTTTTTTTTTTAAAAAAAACTTTATTTCTATATCATAGTATTTATACAATGTAGCCCACTACCTTAATTGATTAGTGGGCCAAAGATCTCATACATTTTACAATAACAATTGCAGCTATTCTAAATATGAGTTAGTGACTAGTTAGTAGCAATTAGCAATGTATTTTTTACTTTGGAAACTACAATGGGCAGTTAGTATGTTAACTAAGGACTCTATATGACTTAACTAAATTAATTATGTACTAGTCGCTAATCCTGCAGCGTTACAAGGTGTCAGCTTAGTAATATAAACCTACTATTTGGCCTTGCCCATTGAGCTAACCCCAATGGGCGTGCCCCTGACACTGGGCAGGCCATGGAGTTGGTCGCTGCAGGTCCCTAACAAGTATCTACAACTAGATTCTACAACTACACTTAACCTAATGTCATAGTTGGGTGCGTTGTCTAGTTCGGTAGGGTTGCTCCCCATTCCCCCTAATCCCGGGACTCGGCGGATTCTAGACTGAAGAGTCGACCTTTCCGTGCCCGGGCGGATTGGGAATAAGGTGCTGTCTTGATCAGTAATTTAATAAGTCCCCAATCAAGTGTTAGTGTGGTTCATTCAGGTAATCCCTTAAGACCTTTTGTGAAACCGCGTTAGCCAGTTTGTTGATGGTCCGGAAGGTGTCTTCATGTCTTAACAGTCTGTATGTGTCATTATGAGGTAATTGTTCGCGCAACTCTGAGGCCACATCATTGAAGAGCGGGCACTCGTAGACCACATGGTCAGGAGTGCCCTCCGTAGCGCCACAATCACACGTAGGTGTCGCCTTTTTCCCGAATCGACATAGATATGTCGAATAGGGTCCATGCCCAGTGAGAAAATGGATGAGTCCCCTGGTTGGTTCAAAATACGTCATTTCTATTCTTTCCCTGACGTCTGGCAGTAACTCGAAGGTCCTGCGTCCTGTTTCTTCACTTGCCCATGAAAGTTGCCATAGCTGTTCCCCTTTTAATCTGATCTCAATTTTGTTGTCAGTCCTACTCCCCAGAATTTCCTCTATCTTGTCCAAGTTCCCCTTTCTTGCCCAGTACCAGGCGGCCTGCTCCCGAATTTTAATATCTAGTGGGCAGAGTCCCATTATGACTAACAGGGCTCCTCCCGGTGTTGTCCTGTAAGCCCCCATTGATCTCATAACCATATTCCTCTGCACTCTTCTCACTGTCATGGCAGGCACCACCCTCGTGAGCCTGTGCGCCCAGACTCCTGAACCGTAACCCACTATGGAGGTGAGTATGCTGTTGTGATATAGTTTGATAAGATGTGGTGGGAGGTGGAAGCGTTTGTGTCCAATGGAGATGAGGTTATTGAGTACTTGTAATGCTCTTTGTGTTACGGTTTCAATGTGTCTACCAAATGACCACTTCTCATCAATGATGATACCCAGATATCGAGTCTCACGTCGTCTTAGAACAGGTAAGCCCTCTATCCTAACAGTTGGGTTTCTTACTAGCTGTCCCTTTAGAAGAAGGTATGTTGATTTAGTCGGTGAAATTGTCATCTTTGTGTCTCGGCACCACTGTTGTAGTGTTTGTATTGTTTGTTCTATTTTTGGCTCAATGTCTTCTCGGCCTCGGCCGCCAACCAGTAGAAGGAGGTCATCTGCGTAGGCTATCACCTCTAGCACTTCATTAGTTTGCTGTAGTGTATCCAATAAAGGTTCCATATGGATGTCCCAGAACAGGGGACCTAGCACGGAGCCCTGGGCACATCCCTTCGTGATTGTTTTTCTTACCCTTGTGCTAGGGGATGATAACCAGACCTCCCGGTCCTCACAATAGCTCCTCAGACACCCATATAGCGGTCCTGGACACTCCTTCTCCCGTAAGCAGGAGAAGAGCGAAGGCCACCACAGGTTGTCGAAGGCGCCACTTATGTCCACCATGATGCCGACAACGTACTTGTACGGGGTAGAGCCACAGACCTCAGCCGCCAGGGCGATTGCATCAGATGCCGAACGCCCCGGCCTAAAGCCGAATTGCCTGCTGCTCATCCCGCACAGCACTCGGTGCGCAGCCAGTCTGTCAGCTAGCAGTCTCTCCAGAACCTTCCCAAGCAGATCAAGCAGGCAGATTGGCCGGTACGATTTTGTGTCTGCTGGGTCTTTATCGGCTCCTTTTTTGATGATAACTACACTTGCCCTTTTCCAAATTTGAGGGAACTTCTGCTGCCTCAGACATTCGTTGTATAGGTAAGTCAGAGGGGCAACTATCTGGGGAGCCAGGAATTGCACCACCTCCGCCACAATGCCATCTGGCCCGGGAGCTTTCCCTATCTTCAGGGTTTTTATGTGGGCAGCTACCTCCTCTTCAGAGAATGGGTAGACTGCCGTATCATTTCCATATATGTTGCTTCTGAAGTGCTCTCGTAGCTGCCGTTGTTCATTTGTCTCTCCCTCCGCTGTATCGTCAGGCAGCAGGGACTGGAGAAGAACCTCGGCAGTTTCCTGCCAGGATTCTGTCATCCCATCCCCACGCCTAACGGTTGAAAGCTCCATCGGAGAGCGGATTTTTTCTCGGACCAGCTTGTAGGGAATTCCCCAAGGATCGAGAGCAAGTTGGTTTAGAACGAAGTGTTCCCAACTTTTGGATCGTACTTCTCGTAGGTGTTTGTGGAAATTTTCTTTTGCTTCCCGGTACAGTTGCAGCCATCTTTGTTTCTCAAGCCAGACGACACTGCGCTGGTAGTACCTCCTGAGCCTTCTGACAGACCGACGCATCTCCTCCAATTCGGCTGACCATGGTGATGGAGAGGCCGCCATGGCCTTCCTTCTAGTAGGTACGGCGGCCTTCACCGCTCGAGTTATTGCTGTAGTCAGTTCTTCAGCTCTTTTGTCAATGTCGATGTCCAAAAGTCCGTCACCTTCTGGCAATGCAGGAATGTCGCACTCCCTGGCAAGTTTCTCCCAGTCGGCTCTTTTATAGTTGTATTGCAACTCCCACCCCATGGCCCAGCGACTCTCCCTGTTTCCCACACTGAAAGAGATAAGATTATGGTCACTGGTGGTAGCATTCTCTATCACTTCCCATTGCTGAATTAGGTGCACCGTGTTGGGTGTAGCCAGGGTCACGTCGATGTTTGTGCCCTGGCCCCCTCCCGCCACATAAGTCGGGGGATTTCCAGGTTTATTGACTACCACCAGCTGCAAGGCCATAATGGCCTCTTCTGCCTTCTCTCCATTTGAGTCCCTGGTGCCGCTGTACCATAGGGGGGATTTTGCATTTATATCGGCAGTTATAATTACTTTACGCCCCCGCAACGCCGTGATGACTGTGGTAAGATGTGCTAAATGTGTTTCGATGTCGTCAGCATACTGAAAATACATATTAATGAGAATGATGGTGCCAGATGGAGATTGTAGCTCCACGACGTTGCAGTGGCTGGATGAGAATTGTGTGAGAACTATGGCTCTCATAATTCTATTGGTTATGATTATTGCCGCTTTTGGGTTCTCTCCACTACTTATGACTTGCCATGTCGCAGCTGTGAAGGATAGTTTCCCATTTAGGGAGTACGGCTCTTGCAGACAGATCAGATCCAGTCTCCTCTCCTCCACTTCCTTACGCAGCTCCTGCATCACTAGTCTACTGTTGTGGGCGTTAAGTTGTCCAATGGTGATTTTTGTCATTAGTTATTATGGAGAATATGTATGTATTCTGTCATTTGGCCAGGTCTTATTCCAATCAAACATGATACGTCCATTTGCTAGAACTGCTTGTGCGTAAATGTCGTCCAAGTCAAATTTTTCCCCGCGTCTTTCAAAAAGTTTCTTGAGTAAGTCACGCAGGGCTCCGAAGTCGGTGGGGAGATTCACAGACTTTAGCTGGATTCTGTCTACGGCCTCCATTACCGAGAAGGTGACTCTCCTACCATTTTCGTGTCCCACCCGGACCACGTGTCTTAAGGCAGTGGTCAGGGTAGTCGGCTGCTCTAGTCTCGCTAGTTGCATTGTAAATTCGAGGTTAGGATAGACCCTGACTGGGTCGATGGGTGGCAATCTCACGACAGGATCTTTCATGGCTAGTTCATTGGAACTCGTTATTATGTTCTCCTGTAGTGGTTGTTTTGTATTACTGTTCTCTTTTGTTGAGATTGCCACCGTCTCTGTTGCAGGATGCCATTGCCGTTGGTCTTTAGTCGGCGTAGTCCTCCGGCTTAGGGAGGAGGGAGACTTGACTGTAAGAGGCTCAGTTTGAGTTCCTCTGTCGCTTGTGGTGGATTCTGTCTGAGTGCTCTCATCCTTTGTGGTGACTGAGGCGTCATTGAGCGATCTCAAAAACATCCTAAAGGCACTTGCCCTCATGGCATCCCTCCTCCTTTTGCTCGGGGATTTCCTTTTGGTCATCCTGTATGTTTTGGCTTGTTCAGCCATAGTCTATCCTTGATATTAATCTTTGTTCCAAGAGTCTGTAGGTGGGGCAATTCCGCCCAGTGGCGCCACAAGGTTTTTTGCCCCTTCTTTTACAGGGGATGCAAACTGTTGTTGCCCTACAGTCTTTACGGACATGTCCGTCTTCGCCAAATTTTGAGCAGGCCGACCCCCTGGTACAGTGCCTCAGAACGTGGTCGAGATCTCCACAGTTATGGCAACGCGGTACCACAATATAATCACGTGTATTTATGGCGTGAAAGCCGATGTAGAGTCTGCCCATTGTAGTGATCTTTTTCCACATTTGTGCTGAAACCTCAGCGACGTGGTGAACCACGTCACGGTCCCGAGGTCCTGTTTTGAATCTCAATTTGAAACTTTCTTTAAATTCGTCCTCAGTCATATCTTCAAAATTTTGTGCCCTCACAGTTTCATGAATCTCCTCATTTGACATTATTGTCGGTACATCATACAAGATGACCAAAGGGTTTCTCTTCCTCGGTGGCTCGCATTTGACCACCGAGTTTAGTTTAGGATTATTTAGTAGTTTCATCTTGTCCTCTTCAGAGGCCACTTCCACTATTACTGAATTCTTGCTTGGTTTGACCTTATTTATTTTTATTTTATCTTTAATCGGATTTACTGTAGTGGTGAGTAGCTCCTGAATTTTCTTAACGCTAGTGTCCTTACCGGGTAAGGTCCTTAAAAAGACCGTTGTGTCAGCCCTCTTTGTTATCTTAGCTATTGTATCTTTAGTTGTTTGAGGTTTCGGTGGCGCTTGTGCGACCACCCCTGCCCAGGTCTTGGCCGGTTGTTTCCTTAACCTTTCATTTTCTTTTTGCAGCTCTTCAACACGGCCCTCAAGCTTGGCGTTTGCTATGGCCCACGCCGCCAATTCATTTTTAATGGTTGTTAGAGCCGCCTGGCTAATCTTTCCGTTTTTAATATTCTGCTCGAGGAGCAAGGTGATTCTGCTGTGTCTCTGCAACACATTCTCCTCCATTACCTGGGTTTGGCAGAACACGCCCCGGTTACCCAGGGGCGCGGCGAAGCACCCTTGCCGACTCGCGCCGTGATCCCACGCCGACAAACGAGGTCGCCGGCATGCAGAGCACCTGCTGGTCTGTGCCCTGCGAACAGAAAGGGACTGGTGTTCGGTCCCTCGACACAGCTCCCCCTGTGCCACGCACCCTTCGCTTTCGCATCGGGTTGGGTCGCAGCTCTCCCTTTTGACGCAAGGCAGAATGCCGAGCTTGACGTCTGGCACCACGGGAAGGCGGAAAGAGCTACTTGGGAAGGAGAGGCTGTAAGAGACGCTTCACTTCCCCGAGTGAGGACTGCCGCGGCACGCCCGACTGGAAAGCGATACGCCCCAGTGCGAGCCTCCGTGCCTTACGGCGCGCCGGCAACGGGCGGGCCCGCGCCGAAACGCGCCGTCAAGCGACTGACCTCACGCCAGACTACATGGGTATTTTAGAAGATACAGCCTGTTTGTGTGGAACATTCATAGTTGCAGGAGTGTTTTTTTTCCAATCTCTGAAATTCTGTTCCCGGACTGTCGCGATTTCATTTTATTACTTTCCTGTGATTTCTGTTTCTCTCGTGTGATGCACACATCGACATAAACTCTCATGTTGTGCTGTTGTGCTGCGTTGACACCTGTTTTGTAACAACTCTCTGCTACATCGGAGTGACTGACGTTAGTCAGGAGAGACAATATATTTTCCTTTTAAGCGGAATATGAGTTTAGTTGAACTACGAGCAGAAGAGTTGAACCAACGGAGGAAAGAAGACCGTCCACGAATTCCGCGATAAAATTCTCTTAGTTCTCCATTTTTCTGTGGAAGAAGACACCACACAATCTGAGCAGAAGATGATTTTGTTTTAAGTTATACCACTGTTCCACGAAGTTCGACAGTCCAGCAAATACAGCGATGAAGCTCGCCGAAGATGGCATATTTTGGTGAGAGTAAGGAGGGCTATAAGGGGAGTTGGGAGACCCTAAAAACAAAAAAAAAACAAAAAACAAAAAAAAAACAAAAAAAAGAAAAAAAAGTGGTAGAAAGCTCGCCTGCCACGCGGGCGGCCCGGGTTCGATTCCCGGCCGATGCATCGTTTTGCTTTTCCCGCGATAATGCTGCCGCGTGGCTTGCGCGCTTGAGATGCACGATCCACAAGAATGTATGGCTGGGTTCCCTTGAGAAGAACCGAGAACGCAGCACTCGCGGGTCCCCGCTAGGACGCCCGCATCATGTTCTACAGACTAGCGTCGGCCTGGCCTCACAAGTTGCTGGGTCCGGGTGCCTCCGAGGCACTGAACTTTAACGACAAGGAGTGCTGCCTATCGTTGCAACAGCTGCAGCAGCACCGCAATCAACTGGGCCGGCAGTGCACGTGTAGCAACAGAACACGTTATCCAGGAAGTACAGTGTCTCTACGTCTAATATTGGGTACGGTATTTACCTAGTTTCCGGGACAAGCGGTGCACCCGTGCCTCGGTAGCGCAGTAGGCAGCGCGTAAGTCTCATAATCTTAAGGTCGTGAGTTCGATCCTCACCCGGGGCATTTAATTTTCTGTGACTGATGGTGGTGCTGTTGCTAAGGCGCCAACGTATTTCTTGTTTGTTATCCACAACGTTTCAACGCTTCAGCGGGAAAATGTTCACTTCCTGTTATTGCTACTTACAGCTTCCCTTTTCCTCTTCTCCCAGCAGAGCATGAAGCCAAAAGCATTGCTCTGCGACGTTTGAGGTGCGCGCCTTGCCAGTCAGTATGTGCAAAGATGTTCGCAAAGAGAGAGGGGCGCCGACGCGGCACTCGACGCGAAATGCGACAAGCGACCGTACGAACGGTCGAACGGAACGGCCACATCCGGTGTGGTCTAGTGGCTAGGATACCTGGCTTTCACCCAGGAGGCCCGGGTTCGATTCCCGGTACCGGAACGGAATTTTTTCCACACTAATCGTGACAAGTTTGAGCTGTCCGAGCGGCCGTTTCCCGTCCTGCTCGCAATGTAGCTACTGTTTCGTGACCGTCAGCAGAATATAGACTAGGGAAGCAGACACACGACAACCATAGAAATGGTGTATGGCTTCATGCCACCTGTTTCCAGCGTAGGGCTGAGCAACTGCATCTGCTCAGGCCCGTTAGCTCAGTTGGTTAGAGCGTCGTGCTAATAACGCGAAGGTCGTGGGTTCGATCCCCCCACGGGCCACTAGTCTTTTACTACTACGAAAAGGCAGCGCCGATTTCAGCTGGCGAGTGTGATGACCAAAAGATCATCACCCTGCGTGGAAGTTGATAGAGGATCCGAACCCGACTCGTCGGGAAGCGCTACAGCATTCACTCGGCAATGGCCATAATATCTTGAATACACTGGTTCTCAACCGATAAAGAGAAAATGAAAGAAAATGTACGATTGCCGATGCGTACCAACTTTGGCCCTTGTTAGTACTTGGACGGGTGAGCGCATGGGAACACAGGGCACTATTGGCACTTTTACTTCCTATTTTTGTTTCTCCTTTCTTTTCGGAGCTACAGCCCGATTCGGTCAGGGAGACGCCACCGTGAAATGAAGGGGGCGTGCTGTGTGTCCATCGCCTCGCCTCTCCTTACCTCTCTCAGTCGTTTCTCGTGCTTGTCGTTTTGATATAGGCCGATTTGAGAGCGTCAGCTCTCGCGTCAGCTGAGCAAAGTCGAGACTAGTCGAGACGAGACAAGTCGAGACACACTAAGGGCTGGTATGCAGCGAATAAGAGGGCGAAAAAACAGTAATTTAAGAGCGCGTGGCAAAAGTACTCATACGCGAAATTAAAAGCCTGCTGCGGCGGCCGGGAATCGAACCCGGATCAACTGCTTGGAAGGCAACTATGCTGACCATTACACCACCACCGCACAAGCGAGCGCCACGCCTCCGCGCTGTGTCGGCGTCCCGCCTGTCGGCAGCGGCCGAAGGTGATCGTACCTGGCAGGCGCATTTCGAGGTAGGCTAGGGGAGCACATCCAGACGCATTCGGACAGCGTATCCGCGCACATCGCGCGGAGCAGCGGAGCGGTTGCGGCTTTGTTTACATCGCGGGTTGGCGCTCAGCGAGTGTTTCGAGGTCCACGTGTTCAAGTTTCTTCAACGTGAGTACCATGTCGACAGTTACTAGGGCAAACACTGCGCAGTTTGTGTTCGATAGAAATGCTTTGCGGCCCACCGCTTTTGAAATCCACGAATTTATATTCGAAGATTTGAAAATCCCGGAAGATCTAGTGGACACTTTTCAGTTGGATTTCGCGCAATATTCGCTATTTTTGAAGTTCTTTTCCGGCGACATCTGTGAAAAATTTGTTGAAAAATTTGGCGGAGTGCGTAAATTTAGGCATGACGATGGCACAGTCAGTGATGTGCAGATTGTGCCCTCGGGTTATGGTGTTAGAACGGTTCGAGTATTTAATGTGCCCCCTGAATGCGGCAATGATTTGATTGCACGTGCTCTCACTCAGTACGGCGTTGTCTTGTCGGTAGTTAACGAAAAGTGGTCTAGTGCGTACCGGTACCAGGTTAATAGTGGAGTACGTAGTGTCCGCATTGACTTGAAGAAACACATTCCATCCTACGTAATGATTGCGGGCTGTAGGGCTCAAGTGACTTATATCGGCCAGCCACCCACATGCTCAATTTGTCATTCCACTGAGCATTTACGTGTTGATTGTCCCCGTAGACGACCCGTGCAGCTCCCACGTAGTGATGCTGCGGCTACTGGTGGCCACTTTGTGCCACTACTGAGTGAAATAGTAGCGGGCACTGTATCACAACCCCGCCCTGCCGACCCCATTCGTGCTGAGGACGTCCCGAGTGAGGTGCATGTTACTGTAGACGCGCCACAGGATCGAATGGAGGACGCTCCCATTTTGTCCTCGGCTGTGGTCGAATCGGATTCAGTTGCTAAGGAGGTCCCAGGTGTTTCGGATCATACACCAGTTGCTATTTCGGAAGAGATGGACACCTCCTTACCACCGCCTCCGCCGCCTGAAGAGGTTCCCCTGGCACCGAGGAATGGGCGTACAAAGAAAAATAAAAATAAAGGTACTAGGAGTCAGCAGTCAGATGATTTACCGTGCACCCCTGTCTCAGAGAGTGGCAGTGAGAGTGAAGTTCAGACATCGTGCCCCCCTGCCTCTGACAGCTCTGCGCGCCAGGAGCGTATAAGGGAACAAACTGCACATCTCAAGGTGTTCTTAAATACGGCACGCGAACAGGGTGCGCATGCTGCGAAGCGCAAAAGCGAGCAAAGTAGCGAGCAGCTGCTGCAGCACACACGCAGGCATTCGGCGACGTCGGCCGCCGGTACAGCAACAACACAGGCGGACGTGGCCACGTACACAGACACCGCTGGTGGTCGCGCCCAACCGACCGACCGACCAACGGAGACGCCCTGGTGGAAGCAGGAGGAGGACGACCCTGGATCCCATTAGCGGCTTTCGGCGGACCTGCTGCAATTCGTGCCCCATTTACCTGCGACGTTATGTTACGCTGTTCCTGCACGCTGACAGTAATTTTCTGCACAGTATTGTCCACGAGTTACGTAATGGGTTGCAGTGCTTCTTGACAGTTTTATTGGTGTGCTTAAGACGCTGCATCTGCGTCTTCCGTTTCTCATTTTTCTTGCTAATACTTGAGTGTCTGTGTTTTAAATGGCCGCCGCTCGTCAACATCTAAAGATCTTCTCAGTTTTATCACTCAATGTAAATCGCATCATAGCTGCGCATAAAATAGCAAGTTTTGTAGACTTTTTAACTTTGGGAGGCTATGACGTTCATTGCTCCAAGAAGTTACTGTTAAGCGCTTCACTAACGTCCCTGGTTACGATGTCATCTATAACATTAACGTTGAAGGTACTTGTGGCACCGCTGTTCTTTATAAAACTGTATTGCAACCAACTAACGTTCAATTTTTACCGAATGGCCGCTTACTTACGTGTACGATCCAGGATGTCACATTTATTAATATATACGCACCGAGTGGCACTGATCATAAACGTGCACGTTCTGGTTTTTTTTAATCAAGATGTGGTGCCGTTCTTTGCGTCGACCCGCAATGTAGTAGTTGGCGGCGATTTTAACTGTGTTACTGCCGCAGCCGATCAATTTCCCACGGCTACCATGTGCCCGGAACTTTCCCAACTAATTGTGACAAATGACTTGATCGATGTTTGGCATCATTTTCATCCTGCCACGACGCAATACACACATTTTTATGCGAACGGTGCCAGCAGAATTGATCGCATTTATGTGTCGCGGCCACTTCAAACCTATCTTCAGAGGGTTGCGGTACATCCCGTCGCTTTTAGTGATCACTGCGGTGTTGTGTGTGACGTGCAATTACTGGCGAATAGGCAGACGACACCTTCCCGTGTTTGGAAACTCAATACCCGTCATCTCTCTGACGCCGGTTTACGTTGCGAGATTCAGAACGTGTGGCAGTTTTGTTCTGAAAAACGGGGAAGTTATGCCTCGGTCTTACAATGGTGGGTCGACTTAGCCAAACCGCAGTTGCGCAGTGTTGCGATGCGGTATGCAAGGGAGGCGTCATTTTGGGAGAGGCGCACCATTGCCTTTTATCAACAGTGCCTCCAAGATGCGCTTGATGCACCCGTGGCGCCAGATCAAAACTTACGCGCACGTTTGAATAGAATTAAAAGCAAGATACTCCAGCATCACCTCCACAAGGCACAAGGTGTTCTGATCAGGAGCCGACCGCTGTGTGAGACCATTGACGAAGTGCCAACGCTTTACCACTTGGCACGCGAGAGACGGTTGGCGCGGAGGAAAGACATTACCACCCTCATCACGGACACTGGTGCTCGTCTCACGGCGAAGCATGAGATCGTTCCCCACGTCACCGACCACTTTAAGAGATTGTTCGGACGGACAGCTGCCGATGATGTCGCACGTTCCTTTCTGTTAGATGAATTGGATACTGTCATCTCCGAATCTGACCGTCAGTCACTGGATGAGATGTTGTCACGGGACGATGTGAAAGAAGTGTTGCGTTCGTGTCGTCGAGGGATGTCTCCAGGTCCAGATGGCCTTCCCATCGAATTTTACCTAGCTTATTGGGATATTTTCGGTGAGATTGACGATCATGATAAATGAAATTGTTCGTGGTGCTGCTGTCCCTTCGAAGTTCGTTGCAGGGCGTATTGTATTAATTCCGAAGACACCGACAGCATGCCGTGTTGAGGCATTACGCCCTATCACACTTTTAAATGCAGATTATAAACTGGTGGCACGATGCCTCGCAACGAAACTCAATGTGGTCATGGACAAGATAATCAGTCCCTTTCAGTCGTGTGGTGTGCAACGCCGTAGCATTTTTCACGCTGCGGCTTCATACCGAGACGTGGTCGCGTACGCAGCAATTGGTTCAAATGGCTCTGAGCACTATGGGACTCAACTGCTGATGTCATTAGTCCCCCAGAACTTAGAACTAGTTAAACCTAACTAACCTAAGGACATCACAAACATCCATGCCCGAGGCAGGATTCGAACCTGCGACCGTAGCGGTCTTGCGGTTCCAGACTGCAGCGCCTTTAACCGCACGGCCACTTCGGCCGGCTACGCAGCAATTAATGACCTGTCCGCTGGCATTCTCTCCATCGACTTTGCCAATGCATTCGACCGTATCGGGCACGATTATCTTCTGTCCGTCATGACAAAACTGGGGTTCGGCGACCACTTTCTCGATGCTATACGGCATCTTTTAACGTCGGCGACGTCCGTAATTGTCATCAATGGTTGGCAGTCGCCGCCCATTCCTATTACAAGATCCGTCAGACAGGGCTGTCCTTTATCAATGCTCCTATTTGTCATTGCGCTCGACCCGTTTTTGCGCGCAGTCGGTCGAATCATTGAAGGTATCCAGGTCTGTCACGTCTCTCTCAAATGTGCTGCCTATGCTGACGACGTGGGACTTTTCATGGGGCGGGCACACGACTTGGACAGAGTTCGCGATGTTCTGACATTGTACGAACGTGCCTCTGGCGCCGTTCTGAATACGCGGAAAACTGTATTGGTACCACTGGGTCGTCGGGGACTGTCTGCTGAACGGGACTGGTTCCGTGTTGTGCGCACCCACAAAATTTTAGGACTCGACATTGTAGCGTGCCCACAAAAAATGCAAGTTTTAAACTGGAGGCGCATTCTTGGCACTGTGAAGGCCCTATGTCGCAGCCACTCAGGTCGCCGACTCAACTTACATCAACGTGTGGCTGTCATTAACACATTCATCTTATCGAACGCGTGGTACATCGCCCAACTGCTTAGTGTTCCGAAGCCGATCGGGAGGGCGATTTCGCAGGCAGTCTACTGGCTCCTGTGGCGGCATGAAATTTTTAAAGTCAAGGCTTCGACCTGTGTCATCGACAGGCAGCTGGGCGGCCTCGGTTTCACCGACGTTCCACGCAAATGCGGCGCGCTGCTCGTCCACCGGACAGCCACCCTGCAGTCCGACAACCCGGCAGGAACCACCGCGGCACTCCTGGAGCTCTACCGCCCACACTCTGAAGCGGCGCCCGTCTCTCTCGCGGCCATCCCGTATAAGATGTCCTACATACGGGAGTACTTTTTAACGCGGAGCTACGCTCTGTCAACGGCTACCGACAGACACAGGACCGCCCGCGGACTCTACTTTGCCCTGACTGGACAACCTCCGCGTCATAAACTGGTGTTCCGGAACCCCACACTGGAATGGGTCAACGTGTGGGCAAACATCAACAACCCGGTGTTGCCGTCGGACGTGAGTGCGCTCTGGTTCAAGATCGTCAACAACACCCTAGCGACGAACCAGCGGCTTGCCGACATTCATCTCCTTCCCTCTGCCAACTGTGGTAGATATGGTGCTGTGGACACACAGGAACATCGTTTTGAGTGTACATCGGTGTCGACGGTATGGCGGCTGTGTCAACGAATGGTCGCCCACATTAATAGAACGCCTCACCTTGTGACTGTTCGTCGTGTGATAGTGCCTAACGTCAAAGCTTTCCCGCGGACGAAAAATAACGCCACTGTCTGGATCTTAGGGCATACGATTTATGCCCTTATCGATATGGCCGTCACTGATACTGTGATTTACCTGGATTATTTGTGGGCCCAGTATATGACACTGAAGGATTGCGTTCAATTTCACGAATTGTTTGCGAATTTTTTGAAGGCGGCCTTGGATTACGGCTATGAAACGGAACTGCGGCAAACACCTTGAACTGAGATTTACTGAGCTGACGCGTTCCACTTTTAATTTCTTTTTCCTTCTTTTATTTGTTTTATTTGTGTTATGTTTGGTGACTTGTGCCACAACCACACTACGGGTCGTTCTGGTTTTATCTCCGAGGGAGGAGTGTCCTTTTAATTTTGAGGAATTTTATTTTGTTCACAAGACTTCATGGGTATTTTAGAAGATACAGCCTGTTTGTGTGGAACATTCATCGTTGCAGGAGTGTTTTTCCAGTCTCTTAATTTCTGTTCCCGGACTCTCGCGACTTCATTTTATTACTTTTCGGTGATTTCTATTTCTTTCGTGTGATGCACACATCGACATAGACTCTCATGTTGTGCTGTTGTGCTGCGTTGACACCTGTTTTGTAACAACTCTCTGCTACATCGGAGTGACTGCCGTTCGTCAAGAGGGAGAATATTTTCCTTTTAAGCGGAATATATTTTTAGTTGAAATACGAGCAGAAGAGTTGCACCAGCGGAGGAAAGAAGACCGTCCACGAATTCCGCGATAAAATTACTTTTAGTTCTTCATTTTTCTGTGGAAGAAGACACCATACCATCTGAGCAGAAGAGGATTTTGTTTTAAGTTATTCCTCTGTTCCACGACAAAAAAAAAAGTGGTAGAATGCTCGCCTGCCACGCGGGCGGCCCGGGTTCGATTCCCGAGCGATGCATCATTTCGGTTTTCCCGCGATAATGCGGCCGCTTGGCTTGCGCGCTTGAGATGCACGATCCACAAGAATGTATAGCTGGATTCCCTTGAGAAGAACCGAGAACGCAGCACTCGCGGGTCCCCACTAGGACGCTCGCATCATGTTCTGCAGACTAGCGTCGGCTTGGCCTCACAAGTTGCTGTGTCCAGGTGCCTCCGAGGCACTGAACTTTAACGACAAGGAGTGCTGCCTATCGTTGCAAAAGCTGCAGCAACACCCCAATCAACTGGGCCGGCAGTGCACGTGTAGCAACAGAACACGTTATCCAGGAAGTACAGTGTTTCTACGTCTAATATTGGGTACGTAACTTACGGATTTTCCCGGACAAGCGATGCACCCGTGCCTCTGTAGCGCAGTGGGCAGCGCGTAAGTCTCATAATCTTAAGGTAGTGAGTTCGATCCTCACCCGGGGCATTTAATTTTACAGCTTCCCTTTTCCTCTTCTCCCAGCAGAGCATGAAGCCAGAAGCATTGCTCTGCGACGTTTGAGGTGCGCGCCTTGCCAGTCAGTATGTGCAAAGATGCTCGCAAAGAGAGAGGGGCGCCGACGCGGCACTCGACACGAAATGCGACAAGCGACCGTACGAACGGTCGGATGAAACGGCCACATCCGGTGTGGTCTAGTGGTTCAGTTCCGCTTGAGACGCCCTAGAGTGAGGAAGGGTCGCGAGCTCCGAGTCAGTAGCGGTGTTTACGAATTGCTGTTATTCTCTCGTCGCGTGTTGTGCAACCGTTCCGTGTAACCCTTCCGTGTTGTGTCGTTGGTCTGTTGAGTTCTGTCAAGCTTAAGTGCTATTAGCCCTTGAATGCTTAATTAGCAACATGTCATGTTTATTTCCAAGGGAGAATGCAATCAAGTTTCAGTTTGACAAGTGAACCAGGTCCGTTCAACTAAGTTCCATGAAGTGCACGACTGGATTGTGTACGTTGTTGGAATTACTTCGGAGCAAGTATATACTGCTTATTACGATCTGGAGCAGTATTCGTAAAGCTGCTGGACCCTCTTGTGATGGAGCGTTTTCTGGCAATTCATGGTGGAACGATCGAGTTTCTTCACCGTGATGGAACTGTGAGTATTGTTACAATTTCCACTGCTGGTCTAGAGTATAAAAATGTGGGAGTGTTTAACTTGCCACCCGAAGTAGAGAATTGCTACCTGCGAGAAGTCTTATCTGCATATGGCGAGGTTAGGACCATTAGGAATGAAATGTGGTCTCGTGAACATAGATTGCAATGTTATAGCGGAGTGAGATCGGTAGAGATGAATGTTAAAGTAAGCATTCCGTCACACATCATGGTTTGTGGGTAAAGGTACTAGCCACCTATGCCAGTCAGATGCTTACCTGTCATATCTGTAATGAGATCGGGCATCTGCGTCAGGGTTGTCCGCGTCGCGTGTTTGTCCTAAAAAACAATCTGCAGAGGCGGCAGCGGCTGACATTTAGTGCCGTTGTGATGAATGGTAAAGTAGAACAGCCTGCCGTTATCACAAATTCCGCAATCAGTACCGAACCAATTGCGCGCGATGGCAGTCAGATTATGGCGTCTTCTGTCGACGCGCACTCTGACATTGCTGCTAGAGAACGGAACAATTCCCGTCAAAAAAGACCTCATGATTTAATTGGTGTCTCCTCAGATGAGGAAGAATCTAACCAAGCGCATCCTGTTCAAAAGCAAAAATCCTGTTCTGGTGACGGCGGGTCAGAATTAAACGTTATGGAGGTAGAATCAACATCTCAGGGCGGGGACATTAAGCTATCTGCAGCAGCTGTTGCTATGCCTGTAACCGCTGCTGACCAGTGTGGGGCAGAAAGTCCTACCAAAGGTAATTCAGAGACCAAGGAGAAGGAATGTGAATCTTCTTTTCCCGTTACTGAGCGGCAGGACATGGCACCAGACAGTGATGTGACGGTTTCCAATAACCCAGAACGGAAAATTATTGCGCAAGATCTGCCAGCTCTAAAACGTGAGAGTCACAGTAAGCAACAATTGTCACAGAAGAAAGGTGATTCTCAAACGCATTCAATGACCCACGATAATCAACGACGCCGGTTGAGTCCTCCGCCGAACGTAAATAACAGTAGAAGTCAGATAAGGCGCTACGCGGCTAAATTAGAAAGAAATTCACCTGACGGCAAAGGAGAACCCACCCTAGGCCACTTAGAGAACGTAGACACACATCGTCCTGCAGGTACGCCCACAACTTCTGTAGTTGCCACCGATGCACAAACTTAGCAGCATTAACAACAGAACGGAGCCAACATGAATATGTGCCCTTCTTTTGGGAGTTATTATACTATCAGAAGTACGGTGTACGGTGCCCAACATACACGAATAACAGTGCGTGTCGCTAGACTGCCATAATGAGTCAAGCTTATAAAATTCTGACTATCAATATCAACAGAATAACTTCGGACTTAAAAAACTATCTTTGAAACAATTTATTTACGAATCGGAGGCGGACATAATTTTGTTGCAAGAAGTACTGTTTACTGATTTGCATATACCTGGCCTTAACACTTTTTTTCAACGTACCACCAGACGATAGTACAGGAATTGCTATAATGAGTCGTGTCGGGATACCAGTAGTGATACTGGATAAACTTGAATCCGGAAGAGGCTTAAGTTGTCAAATTCATCATGTCACGATTTTAAATCTTTACGTTCCATCGGGTACCACTAAAAAGTCAGAGAGAGCCAAATTCTTCAAGGAAGTTATTGTGCACTTGCTTCGGAGGAATCCTATAAATTTCAATGTTGGAGGTGATTTCAAGACCAGATTCTACATTTTAATTATTCTAAGGAGCTTCATGAATTAATTAAAACCATGAGATACAAGGATGCCTGGAAAGTAATCTTCCCCACGTTAATCAAATATACGTTTATTACTTCAGCATCATGTAGTCGCATTGATCGGATATATGTCTCTGAGAATATTAGCACTCAAGTACTAAATGCGGACGTCATCCCCACGTATTTGCCCGACCATTGCGCTCTTTCAGTTTCCCTAACGTTAGTCATGCAGTCCACTCGAGCATACTGCAACCAATGGACCCTCAACATAGCGCATTTGAAAGATGACGATCTCGAAGATTGCGTTCTCGAAACGTGGACGAAATGTTTAAGATCGATACAGAAACACAGAACCAAAACCGAATGGTGGGTCCAATTCGGTAAGATGAAATTGAGTCGAACATAAAAAAATTACAGTTTTCAAGAAACTATAGCAGAAGAAAGGACTATTGAATTCTACTACACGGTTTTAAGAGAACTCCATGAAAAGGCAAATGGTTCAGACACTCACCTGGAACAGATCAAAAGAGTAGAAGCCAAACTTTTAAGCATAACACGGAAACGGTTAGACGGACTGAAAATTAAATCAAAAGCCAAATCTCTCCTGGAGGATGAAACAACCTCAATGTACCATTTGATGAAACATCAGTGTAATCGGCGACGTACTTTTATTGAGGATCTCAAACTAGAAGACGGCAGAGTACTCACAGACCAAGGTGACGTTGTCCGCGAAATCCATCGGCATTACGAAATGCTTTACAAAGAGGACCAGTCTGATGACTGTGAGGGCTTTGAAGTTATCAACTCGTTACGTAACTTGATGACCATAGATGACAATAATTCTCTGTTTGTAGAATTCGCAATGCACGAGGTATTCGACCCGGTGAAGACGTCTCTCCCAAATAAATCAGTGGGTCCAGATGGTATACCGAAACAGTTTTATCAGAGGTATTGGTATATCATTGGGATCCCCCAGGTTAGACGAGCGCGCTAACACGCTGCTTCCTGGACTCGGCTAGGCGCGCCGGCCCCAGATCGAATTCGCCCGACGGATTAACGACGAGGGCCGGTGTGCCAGCCAGCCTGGATGTGGATTTTAGGTGGTTTTCTACTTCCCCCTAGGTGAATACTGGGCTGGTCCCCACGTCCCGCCTCAGTTACACGGCTCGCGGACATCTGAACACTTTCGCACTATTCCATGGATAACACTAGTCGCAGACAGTTGGGGTACATTGATTCCGTTCCGGGGGGTTGGAGGTGGCGGCAGGAAGGGCATCCGGCCACCCCTTCAACTAACATTGCCACATCCGATTAACCATGCCGACCCTGCGTATCCGCGGGAAAACCGGCACAAGTAAAAGAAAGAAAGAATTGGCATATCATTGGGACAATTTTACTGAGGTAATTAATGAAATCATGAGAGGAGATGCAATTCCACCAGAATTCAAAGAGGGCAAAATTGTCTTGATACCAAAAAGCAAGGGCCACAAGAAAATCGATAACTTTCGTCCTCTCATGCTAATGAATTATGGCTATAAAACATTAGTGAGGGCAATTAAAGAACGGATGACTCCCCTACTCCGGAAAGTTATCCAAAATCATCAAGCCTGACTACCATCTCTAAATATCGTGATTTAATTTCTGTTGCTGCGGTCACAAATATTAAATGCGCATTATTATTCCACGTCAGTCACCGATACGTGGAAATTATTTTGCAGCAGCTGGGATTTGCGGATCGTGCAGTGCGTATCATTCAACATATGATGACTGGAATTACGGCGAAAATCATTATAAATGGACAGTCAACGAAAGTCATTCACGTTTGGAGGGGCGTTCCGCAGGGCAGCCCGCTATCAATGTTGTTGTATGTTCTATAGCTGGAATCTTTTCTACGACGGATCAATGGACAACTGACCGGAGTGACTGTTTCTGGGGTCACAATATCCGCAAGAGCTTACATAGGGGTTGTCATAAGACACGACGGTGAAATAGCCATACTCAAAGCAGAAATCGGCAACTACAATAGAGCATCAGGTGCAAAGATTAACGCACAAAACAGTAAGGTATTAAATCTTGGAGGATTCGAGAATGTACACATCTCTTGGGCCACCCTGGTGGACCATCACAAAACGCTAGGCACAAGCTTCAACAAATGCCCAATGAAGATGACAGCAACCAACTGGAGGGAGACAACCAATAAGATACAAGGAGCTCTGCGAGAACTTAACTGGCGCTCTATGAATCTCATGCAGACAATTAAAGTAATAAACACCTGGGTTTTCTCTAATGCTTATTATACCGCACAGATCTTCCCAGCACCTAGATTGCAAGCCAAACTCATCATGAGGCTGGCTAATAGACAAGTATGGAAAGGGAATATTTTTACAGTGTGACTTGTCCCCCTGACCAAATCGAGGGCAGCAGGAGCCTTAGAACTCACTAACACTGCGAGGAAAGCGTCAGCATTGTATACAAAAAGAACCTTATTCATGATCAGTCATGCCCACAGTAACGCAACTTCTCAACTGTTCAATGTTGTCCGGCCAGAACGCATGAAACCACCGGTAAACGTAGGAAAACTGAACTATAAGTTAAGGCATATAAGAGAATTTTACTTAGATATCAGCTGCTTAGGAGATTGCTTTCTCCGCACGACCTACATAACTTCAAAATGGTTCAAATGGCTCTGAGCACTATGGGACTCACTTCTGAGGTCAGTAGTCCCCTAGAACTTAGAACTAGTTAAACCTAACTAACCTAAGGACATCACACACATCCATGCCCGAGGCAGGATTCGAACCTGCGACCGTAGCGGTCACGCGGTTCCAGACTGCAGCGCCTAGAACCGCACGGCCACTTCGGCCGGCTACATAACTTCCAAGAAAATATTAGAACACTGGAAAAAATCGCGGGCCGAACCGCACAATAACCCTGGGTTCAGTGTGGGGCGGCGGGGGGGGGGGGGGGGGGGGGGGTGAAGTGGACTGTGGTAGTCTGGTAGTCGTCGTGGGATTGTGGACCACTGCGGCTGCGGCGGGGACGGAGCCTCTCCGTCGTTTCTAGGTCCCCGGTTAACATACACTACAATACAATACAAGATAGGCACACCGGTTTCCCAAACGATGTGAATTAGTACAAAATTAAACTTTTAAGCCTTGTCACATGCAAACAACTCCGAGTAAGAATGCTGCGAATTCCTCACGAGGGCCCACAGATAGCCAACAGCGCGACGCTGGTTTACAGCGAGGCACGAGACAAAATATACGTGGGGAGGGTTATGTTGTCCCGGTTGCCTGTTAGTCATATCATTGTTGTGATCTCGAAGAGCCACGAACCTTATAGAAGTAGTCAATCGGGAAGAGTTGTTTTCCGTAATTAAGCTGCCGCGAACCTCGAGGATACATGTAATGATTTTTATCGTTAATCCGCCGAATAAATAAAATATATTTTGTGAAAGAATACAGAAAGAATACAGTGATCTTCCATAAATAACGTATGACTTGTACTGTATGTAGTTTGTGGTACTTAGCTTTTCTGTTTATGCCGTAGTAACTAATTATTGTTTGTTGTGTCATATCTATCAGTTACATAATCTGAATACTCGAGGATATACACTCTTCGACCCACGCTGAAATATGTTGTGATCTTTCCATTTCATATTCGTTACATCCAGGTATTGTTTGTATGAGTTTACCGTTTTCACCTGTGACTCACTGATATTATATTCATAGGACACAGTTTGTTTCGTTTTGTGAAGTGCACGATTTTACATATCCGAAGAATTAAAGGAAGCTGCCAATATTTGCACCACTTTGAAATATTATCAAGGCCTGACTGAATATTTGTGATGTTTCACTCTGACTGTACTTCATAACTGCATCATCTGAAAAGTCTGAGATTATAACCCTAATACTACTACTGTGATGAAAAAATAGTCCTGTCATGGGAAAAGCCACGTACCGCCCTGTTACTAAAATTTAATTTTGTTTTCAAATAAATCACACTAAGGCAGGGTAGTCCTGTTAATAGGAAAAGCTAATCAATAGAGTTACCCTTTTTACAGGATTTGACAGTGTGTTGTGTCTAATGGATAAATAAATCAGACTACTCACTTCTTTTCCTAGGCCCTTACCCAGCGGTTAGATAGAAACGCAATATGAATAATATTACACTGAAGCTAGGACAACTCAGTTACAAGTTCATTTAGTGGTTTAAAAACATGTACTCCTGGTCGCCAGCTTATCGAGACAGTGAAACAGTGAAGTAATTGGAGAAGCAGAAGTATGAATTTTGCCTACTTTCTTGCTACTGTTTAATTTGGTTCTTCAAATAAATATTATTTCATTTAAACAATGTTGGACTACACCCTTATATATTACTTTTCTAAAAGAGAAAAAGCCCGGTAGAAAACTTAAAGAAAGCTAGAAAAATTTGGCCAGGAGGGGATCTTTAGAAAAGCACTTTCCATAATTAAAAAACTTAAATACTAAAATACATAGAATCTAAAGCGCACACTTTTTATACTGAACATTTCACTTCAGGAAAACCTCTTACTTACTGGAATTTACTTTCAAAAGCTATTATTCTTTGAACTAATTCTGTATAGTCATTTAACAGATTCTAGTAACTTAGCTGATTGAATTTTACGTAAGCAAACTTTTACTATAACACTTCGCAATAGTTAAGAAAACTTTTTTATTATTTACGCAAAAACAATTTATATGGTACCTCTTTATATTAACTTGGCGCTTCATAAGTCTGTAAAACAGAATACTCGGATTAATCAAACACCAGGAAGGAACCCTATGTAGGTGCATGATTAGAATGAAATAACAGGGTGTACCAGTTTCCTTAAAGTTCAAAAATTATTACTAAAAAAAAAAAACAGTTTACATTGATGGTTCACGCTGTACAAAAGTAAAAATACAAAAAAAAATCTTATCTGGTGATTGTAGACTTGGGTGTGGCGAACAATTATGGCGGCTACACTACCCACAGAGTACGGCCTGCAAGTATCTTGCTGTACGCGCTCAATTTCTCTTCTTGGCGTCGTTCAGTTTCACATACAGTAGCCCAACAGCTCGCAGCTATGCTGCAAGCCGTTAACAGTCTTCGTCCGAGGCATTTTTGTGCAAACCTGCAGGCAAAGCTTCTCCTGCTTCACAATCACTGCGTGACTTCTTCCCGCGCTTGCTCCAGGTAGCGCGCCAACTCGCCCTTGCCACCTTTTCCGCTCCCCAGAGACACTTCCGTTTCAAACAAAAGCACTCTGGCTTTTATACAACACCTGTTTCTTACAGTGTTCCTAAGCGTGACGAATTCTTACATTGTCAAATTTACATGAACATAAAAAATTTATACACACAAATATTTTTAATTACAAAATGTAATCAGAAAATTATTTAACATAATAAACAATTTACGCAGTATTTTACATACACTACTCACATACAATGCAAAGAACTTCAACTTCCAGTATAGTACACTTTACTTTACATCTACAGAAAATATAGTACCAATATGCGAAAATTTAAAAGCAAAAAAATTATAAAAATTTAAATGAACCATAAACAAATAATGTTTTAAGGTTACTATTAATATTGTCCACAAGAGCGTTAACATACAACATGAATTTCAAGCGACCCAACACACCTCCGTGGGGTATACCTGTAGTTACATATGTCAATGACTAAGATGACGTGACGCTTCCTTGCTACCAAAAATTTCTCATTCCAATAATAAATTTCGCCTGATACCTCATACAATCATATTTGTGATAGTTAGCTTAGGAGTGGTACTGAATCAAATTTCTTTCGTTTATCGAGAAATATTGAACCCACCTGACATCCTTGATCCACAACTCTGAAGGTGTCATAAGAGAAAAGTGCGATTTGGGTTTCACATGATCTTTGTTCGCGAAAACTGAACTCTTTGGAATGAATGCGGTCGTTTTGTTCGAGACACTTCATTTTGCTTAAGATCAGAAGATGTTCTAAGATTCTGCAACAAATCGATGTCAAGTATATTGAACGGAGGTTTTGTGGCTCACTTCCCTACCCTTCTTGTAGACAGCTGTGACCTGTATTTCCATCCAACTACTGTACAAGGTTTTTTGTTCAAAGGATCTGTGATAGATTCCATCCATTGCGAGAGGGTAACTACTTACCACTTAAAGTTCTTCCCTAGCCTGACAGAAACTGTGTCATGTCGATGCGTGAGATCTGCGGTGACTTATTGTATGTACAGGTATTTGCCAATATATCTGTGCAGACAGATTGTAGCGTGTGAACAACGGATTTCCGCAGATATGAGATGTGCGTAAACCTGGAACCTGGAGGTTTGAGCAATTCTGCTCAAATCTGTGGTTTCAAATCACGTCTGCACATACAAATAGTAGCGTTTGATTAGGAGATCACAACAAAAATGGCGCACAATATATATTTCTCGTCTTTGAGTACACAGCGTCTAAATTGGTTGATATGTGTCAGAGCTTTAAGGAGCTCATTGCTGTATTTATTGAAATATGCAGGAGACACACATGTTATGTGGAGGGTTAAGACCAAGGAATGCAGTGACCCAGATTATAAGGCAGCTGCTTGTAATTCATTAGTAGAGAAAATAAGAGCAGTTAACGCCACAGTAAGCTCAGAAGCTGTATTTTTTTTTAAGTGGTTGAGTTGAACAAAACAGCTCAGTCCTGCTAGAACTGCATTTAGAAATCTCTCTCATTTCATTGACCTGTGTAAGGGTTTGCTTCCACACTTTTACACGTTATTGTCATGCCAAAATCCTTTGTGGGAATGTGCTAAAAGAAAAATAATGCTATAAACAAGAGTCCAATCAGAATATTATCTTAAGCTGATAAATGAACATCTTGCAGCAATGTGTTTATGGACAGAGCGAGTCTTATACTTGTGTGTCAATACATTTCCCCCCTAATGGAATAAGTGGTTCATAACATCAGTGAATTAAAGGTAAACTGTGCAGTTCACTACCGCAATTTGAAAATCAAAACTTCTCATATAGACTATGAATCGCTACCTAGAAGTCAGAATGGAATTTTACATTCTGGTGTAAAAATTTATAACAGATTGGTGAGAGATTTCTAGCATGGAACCGAAAATCCTCAGATACTCAGAAGCAAGGTAAAATAAACTTCATTTGTTACTCATGTCATTCATTGGAATACACGGAGATGAAAACACGTCTAAAAATGTAAAGAAACTAGTCTGTATCTTATCGCAATTCATCTCTTACTTTTTTGAGATTATAATACCACCCTTTCCTTGCCTTATGAAACAATCACTCTTGCAGTTATGTGTCTGAATTACGTACTCTTCTAACATTGGACACTGCCAATTCATTACATGTGAGGGAACTCGGGATACAGACGGGTGCGGATTATTGAATATGCAATTAGTGTATAGAGTAACACACATTTTATTGAAGGCGATTGCACAAGACACCCAAACACAGAGCACTGTTCTTGCTAAGCAATCTGAGAGAGTCCACAAAGTTGCTTTCGCTGTTCAGTGACGTTGTTGTTGTGGTCGATAGCAGCCACAGAGCCCCTCACCCCTGGCAGTGCGCAGCACTGGGGAGGAAATGAAGGAACGGCGCCTATGTCAATGAGGCGCCGTGGCGGTCGATCGGCATCTGGTGTCTTGAGTGGCAAGTTTGGCCGATTAACCGCGTCCTGGCTGTCTCGGAAGAAGGATGCGGCTGGACTGTTTCTCGCAGATGTGACTCTCTTCTTACCAACCGTGTCATGGCTGCGGTAGGAACCAGGCACAACTGGGTCGTTTCTCGTTGGTGATGAGGAGCAGATGCACGTGACCAGCCGTGCCGCGGCCGACACTTTCGCGAAACACGACTGGGCCTATTCTGGAAGTCCTGATGGACATCATCGTATGAATGCTGAACTGGCGGTAAATCTGTGCCTGATATGGGAAACGTCTGCTGCGTCCACATGGGATATTGGCGGTGCTGTCGAAGGAAGGAGAGGTGGGGTGTCAGTGGCGAGATGTCGGCGTATGGAGGCCACGCATACCAAAAGGATGCTGACCTGCTCAAAATGAGGATATATATCGAGAGGGCGGTGCGACTGATGTGTGTCGATAATTTATTAGTCAGAGTGAACTTCGACGAGTGTCGCCTGTGCGATGACTGTCTGTCATGTGCTGGAGGCTGAGAGGAGGTAAGAATGGTGGGTAAGAATCCGTTTTGGGTCGTGGTTGAAGGCGATGTAGGCAGGGATGCAGGGTTGAGTTTGGCATTGTTGTGTTGAACACGTGTTCGGAAAAGGCAGTGAAGCGTCGGTGACAGTTGGAGGTGAACAATGGAACTCACAGTGGTCGCACCAGCGTCGTGTTGTGTTCGCTTCCTCCAATGTGTCTGGAATGTGGCGCTGTAGAGCTCTGTCGGCCTGTGGCAGGTGTGCGGCAATTGGGGCTGATGTCGCTTGAAGATTGGCAGCGTATGATGATTGAGCTGCTTTCCAGTGAGTCATCTGAAACAGACGTGGCGATAGTGTGCTGTACAGCCTGAGAAGGATACCCGAAGGTGTCAGCGGTAGACTAGCCGGCTGGAGTGTCCCGTCGCATGTGTTTCACTGTATGTCCAGAATCAGCGGCCAGCGCTGCCACATTCGTCGTCATGCTGGATGCATGTCAAGGCTGTGAGCCACTCGCACACCATGCTGTGGGCAGCGGACGTGTCATTGCTACACTATGTGACTTAACATCTGAGATCATCAGTCCCCTAGACTTAGAACTACTTAAACCTAACTAACCTAAGGACATCACACACATCCATGCCCGAGGCAGGATTCGAACCTGCGACCGTAGTGGCCTCGCGGTTGCAGACTCAAGCGCCTAGAACAGCTCGGGCACAGCGGCCGGCGTTCGAAGTTGATCCAGACTACACTGGCTATGTTCCGTGTTCACGTTCTAAATCCGAGCAGCCAGCAGGCTAAATATGTGCAACCGGCAGCAGCAAGGGTAGATCGAAGGAATTCGTGGAAGACATGCTGTCTGTGGTGAACTAAAGTGAATTCGTGCGGGCACAATGTTGCAGTGCAGTAGTTGCATACGATTTCTGCAAGTTGGTTCTGGTGATGAGGTTTCCCAGTAGATTATTTGCTGCTTTCAGTTGTTCAGGAGGAGAGTCATAAGTTAAACCACAGTATTGAAGCACTACACTTGCACAATTGGTGCCTAAAGATGGTGGAAGAGTCGACTGAAAAGCACTGCACTCTCCAAACGGAAATCATCAGTGTGGAGTGTGAATTTCGCTGGTCGGCGGTTACATGAAGGTCGCATTGTCATAACTGTATCGGCGTGAATTTTACCTTGTACGTGTTTGTCACGAGCCGTCGGGGTCACCAATGTGCGAATTCAGGATAGGGACGGGAGTAGAAAACACGATCCATACATAGAGTAACTCACTTTCATTGAAGACAATTACATGAGTCAAATGTCTCAAATGGCTCCGAGCACTATGGGACTGAACATCTGAGGTCATCAGTGCCCTAGACTTAGAACTACTTAAACCTAACTAACCTAAGGACATCACACATATCCATGGCCGAGGCAGGATTCGAACTTGCGACCGTAGCAGCAGGGCGTTTCCGGACTGAAGCGCCTAGAACCGCTCGGCCACGATTACATGAGTCACCTGCACATGAACAGAGCACAGTGCTTACTAAACAGTCAGAGAGAGAGAGAGAGAGAGAAAGGGTCCACAAAGTTGCTCTCGCTGGCAAGCGACGTTGTTGTGGTCGATAGCTACCATACATGGTTTAACACTGCAGAAATGGCACTACATCAACTAAAGTTCATAGAAGAATGACAATATGAGTAAAATTTTACACTCAGCTTTGTGGTAGTTCCAGATTTCAAGCTCATTGTCTTCTTTGTCTTGTGATAAAATAGAGGGCCTAGGTTTTATATTTCATACTAAAGAAGCTTTTTCCCAATAAAAGAGAGTGAGATTTTATTTCACATTTCTGTTTCTTGACATAATACCAAAATTTTACAGTAAACACTCTTTTATACTAAAGAGAGCTTCTCCAAAAGCATATTTTTTCATGATAACTACACTTCACAGAGAACGTATATAAAGACAAAACTATAAATATGTTGTCAACTACTAACTGACACAAACAACAGACATTTCGCACACATGCTAGATGACAATTCAACAACGGCTGTAAGACGACTGAATGAACTGGTGCAGATTCATTTCTGTATATTACAACGCTTCCTTCTGACGTATTCTAAAATTGATAATGGTTCAAATTAGTAATTAAATTTACTTTCTGTTTTTCAGTACTGAAAAAGTAAAACAAAGCTGCGTCTTTTGAAGTTTACAAAAGAACAAGGACAAAATTAGTAACATATAACGTTTTGATTAATTATAAAATATAACTTTTGAACTTTTGAAATTCAAAACATGCGCAAGACGATAAATATTTAGCTTTTTCTACAACTAGAATATATTTATAAAAAGTTTTGCAAGTTTTTGAAAAATAACAGTTACCCATGTAGTGAATAAATAAATTTGTTGGAAAATTATGTAAGTAATATTTTGAAAAACATCTGAAGTATGATGCATTTTTGTAACCCAGGTAAAATGGAATCGATAGCACAACCAACTTCCATAGCACAACATTACCTCACAAAACTACGCAAAAGTATTATTACATTCTGGATAAATCTGGAAAGATAAAATATTTTTCAAATGCACCACTGTATAGCATAACTATTTTGGTAACAAATCTCATAATTTGTAGCCAAAAATCATATTCAACCTTGGAAATGAAGTACCATGTCTAGGGGAACGATGCCGTACTAGGCAATGTCCTAACGGAGGTGGTTTGCCGCTGCCTTCCTCTGTAGGCAATGGGGATGAATGATGATGATGAAGACAACACAACATCCAGTCATCTCAGGGCAGATGAAACTTCCTAACCCCGCCGGGAATAGAACCGTAACCCCGTGCTCAGGAAGCAAGAACACTATCGCAAGGCCAATAGTGGATGACATATTCAACATTATTAAAAAGAATATGGTGCCAGACACTTCATTAATCCCAGGAAATTGCTGTAAATCTTGGTTTGTAGTAACATCCTCCTCACACAGTATCAAGCACAGAACAGGCACCAGATTATGTGATTCGATGGAACATACACATTTATAAAAACTGCTCAAAACATAATTTTAAAAATTTGTCGTTGTTACATTTCCTGAAGTCAAATAGGTTGCTATTTGGTATCGAAAACAAAATTCTTATCGAAAATGTAAGGTTGATAAAAACATAGGTTAAATTGGAGCTTTGACATTGGTCTAGCCCATCCGAATGGTTAACCCGTCTGTTCAGATAAAAATAAATAACACACAAACGATATATTCTTTGCTGGGTTGAAAAAAATGGTTCAAATGGCTGTGAGCACTATGGGACTTAACTTCTGAGGTCATCAGTCCCCTAGAACTTGGAACTATTTAAACCTAACCAAACTAAGGACAGCACACACATCCATGCCCGAGGCAGGATTCGAACCTGCGACCGTAGCTGTTGCGCGGTTCCAGACTGTAGCGCCTAGAACCGCACGGCCACCCTGGCCGGCTGCTGGGTTGACAATGACTTTATTCGTTCGTAGGTCAAATAATATAGAACGTGTTTTAGACGCAGAGTACACAGCCGGCCGGGGTGGCCGAACGGTTCTAGGCGCTACAGTCTGGAACCGCGCGACCGCTACGGTCGCAGGTTCAAATCCATCCTCGGGCATGGATATGTATGATGTCCTTAGGTTAGTAAGGTTTAAGTAGTTCTACGTTCTAGGGGACTGATGACCTCCGCTGTTAAGTCCCATAGTGTTCAGAGCCATTTGAACCATTTTGAACCAGAGTACACAAAGATAAAGTCTGGAGAGAGCAAGTAAGCCTCTTGTTGACTCATTACTATGGGCTATGTAAAACCACAGAGCTAAATATAGAGTAAACATGAACACACAAATTGCTATAAACTAAGAGTAAACGGCAAGGAATTTATAGAGAAAATACAGCGCTCCTGGCAGATGGAGCGGAACTAATTTGACAGCGCGAAAGTGAACACTTACGGCACGACACGCATGTCAACACTCACGCGCTACACGCGTAACTGCTGGCTGCGGTTACTAGAACTGCCCCCTTGGTGGAAGCAGAACGCTGTTCAGGAAACGTGCAGGGAAGTGGACGCGTCGACCACACATCGTGGTGCACAGGTCTCTTGGAGCTGGCATCGTGGCCAGTGCTGGTGCCAGAGTTGCTGTTGCTGGACCAGTTGCTCGGTGAGGCTGCGTCCATCGAGTCTCCGTCGGGGGCGGCTCGTTGAAAACGTATGCCTGCTCGATCATCTCTATTGCAACGGTAGTGTCTTTGCCATTGCCAGAATATTCAGAGTGTGACCTCCTGTCTTGACGACACAGAGCGGCCCGATGTATGTTGGTTGTAGGGGCGGTTTGACGCCATCAGAATGCACCATCACGTGTGTGGAGATACCGAGCTCTTTGTGGACAAACGTGGCAACAGTCCCGTGTCTGCACGGCTGTGGAGGTCGGATCTTCTTGACATGATCTCCAAGGCGGCCGAGGAAGGCCTGTGTCAGGTTGCAGAGCCACATCTACAAATTTACCCAAAGGCGGAGCGGCTTTCCGTACACCAGTCCTGCAGAGGAACCGTCCAGATCGGGTTTGTAAGCGTTCTATAAGCCAAGTAGAACCATCGGTAGAGCTTCTGTCCACCCGGTGGTGTGGCACATTGTAGCTGCTTTGAGAGCACGGTGCCTGGGTTGTTGGCCGGGTGGTTGCTGGTTGTTTTGTGAGGATTCATGCTACAAAATACTGCCAGCTTGGCGAACAATTCCGATTCGAACTGCTTGCCATGATCTGCTGTAATATGCAGAGGACAGCCAAAACGTGATGCCCGGTTTAGCACAAAGGCATGCGCCGAAGTTTCCACGGAGATGTTGTCCACTGGTGCCGCTTCTTGGCCAACAGGTGAATCGGTCAACCACTGTCAGCAGGTACCGTTTACTGTTCGAAGGCGGTAGTCGTCCTACGACATCCATGTGCACGTGAGTGAAATACACGGCAGTTTTGGGACAGCTGCCGATCGGTATATGTAAGTGCCGGCTGATCTTGCAACGCTGACATTTTAAGCAACTTCGTGTCCACTCACGGCAGTCTTTCTTCATTCCTGGCCACACTAAGCGATTTATGATGCAGCATAACGTAGATCAGGTAACGGCCTTGCCACAGTGGGTACACCGGTTCCCGTGAGATCACCGAAGTTAAGCGTTGTCGGGCGCGGCCGGCACGTGGATGGGTGACCATCCAGCTGCCATGCGCTGTTGCCATTTTTCGGGGTGCACTCAGCCTCGTGATGCCAATTGAGGAGCTACTCGACCGACAAGTAGCGGCTCCGGTCAAAGAAAACCATCATAACGCCCGGGAGAGCGGTGTGCTGACCACACGCCCCTCCTATCCGCAACCTCAGCTGAGGATGATACGGCGGTCGGATGGTCCCGATGGGCCACTTGAGGCCTGACGACGGAGTGCTTTATAACGTAGTTTGTGTAAATATTCAGAGGCATTGTTCCGAAATCTTGCTGGTAAGAACGGTCATGATTTTGCTGTTGATACACCACAGTATAACTTGATGCTAGTGGCAGGAACGTCGACTAATTGCAAGTCTACTGACGGAGTTGTTTCCTGCAACAGCCCTTGCAGTTCCTGGTCGGTACGTTGTGCTTCTGAGACCACTGGTAGTCAATATTGGAGATGCTACTGGCTCAGAAGAGACAGTGTGCTACCACTTTCTCTATCCCACATCCGTCTTGAATGTCCGTGCTGCACTGTGCAATAAACGTAAGCTGGTTGTGCTGCCGTGGCCAAGAGTTGACGTTGTTCTGCCGAAATGCGTACGTGCGCGGCTTCTGGTCATTGAAAATTGTAAACTCATGGGCTCATAGCTGAGGGCAGAAGTACTTGACTGCCTCATATATCGCTAACAGTTTGCAGCCATAAGCACTCCACTTCTGTTGAGATGTTGACAGTTTCCGTGAGAAAAAGGCTAGAGGCTTGTTGTGTTGCTGCAACACAGTTCCCACTGCCATCTGGCGCGCATCTACCACCAGTGCTAAGGCAAGCTTGGGCCAGGGTGCGCCAACAAAACAGCTCCCACTGTCGCTGCTTTTGCTTGTTTGAACGCAACAGTCATGCGATCTGTCCAATTATTGGTGCGTTTCCTTTGCATTTAGAACCTGCAAACACAGCCTTTAATGGTTCTTGAATTTCTGTTGCCTGTGGTAGATAAGACGAAAAAATTTGGCATCCCTAGAAATTATCACAGCTTCTTAACCACAGTAGGCGGGGGGAATTTTAGAGTGGCTTCCATTTTTTCAGGTAGCGGTAGGAGCGGTATTCGTCCAGGCATCTGAAAACTTCTACGATATGATGGCAATGTTCTTCTGGCGAGGCTATGAATACCACTATGTCGTCAGGGTATGTGACACAGAATGGCAGGCCTTGCAAAAATGAATCGATAGATCTCTGCCATATCTGTGCGACTTTCCTGAGGCCAAATGTCGTGAATTTGCTTCAAACAGGGCGAACGGTGTACAGCCGCCTTTGGGATGTCTTCCTCAGTGACAGGTATCTGCGTGTATGTCTTGGCGCAGTCCAACACACTGTACAGGTGAGCACCACTCAACGTTTAGTTGTAAACACGGAGTAAGGATACTGAATAACGATCTGGCTCTGTACAGGTGTTAAGCACTCTATAGTCACCGCAAGGGCGCCACGCACCAAACGTTCTTGGCACCAGATGCATCGGTGATGACCAGGGACTACTGGATGGTCACATGATGGCCTCACGAATCATGCTGTCGAATGCTACCTTTGCAATTGGTAAGCGATCCAGGGCTAACTGTCGTAGCATACAAGATATAGAGGATCCACCAGCAGTCTTTATATAATGCACGGTGTAATGCTTCATATCTTTAGGCATAGCTGGTGCTCTTGTCAGTACCGGGAAATACTGAAGCTGGTTGGCGTTATTGCTGTTGGCAGCTTCCATCAGTTTAGCAGATTGGCTAGTTGCATGGGGCCGGAATCCCGCATCCATTAGCCCAATGGTTTGGTTGATCACACATGTGTCGGCAATGTCAAGTAAAAGGTTGTAATATGCCAGGAAGTCCACTCCTATTATCAGCTCTGCAGCATCTGCAAGCATGAAGTCCAACATGAATCCACAGTATAGCCCAAGGTCCAGCTCAAATCGTGTGTTCCATACATCGTGATAGAAAACTATTTGGGGCAGCTAGAGAGAACGACAGACATGGCCTGCACCAGTGTAATAGTGTTTGTATGAAGATACACAGATCAGAGCTAGTTTCAGCCAAGATTTTCTGTCCTGTACATCAATCACTTACAAACACACGCTGTGAATTAGACCGACAATCAGACGAACAGTCTCTATCCTGCTGCCACTGGCATTTGGGTACACACAAGATTTGGTACAGTGACATAATTGCTTCCAAATCTAGTGTGGTACCAACATTCCTCCTGCTCCATTTCCATCCCAGGCTTAGTTGAGATGGTCAACGATCAGCTGCATGAGTGGTCCTGGAATCTGGCTTCACCACAAATGTTGTTCACTTCACTCTGCATTTTTTTCAGCTGCATCCAAGATGGCGGCGATGACGTAAACCAATATGGCGGTGAGTGAACTTGGCAACAGCGCAAAACGTCATCCAAAATGGCAGCCATGGTGTCAGATGATGCAGCAAATACCGTTATCCAAGATGGCGGCTTTAGGCGGGAAAGTGCCACGCCCCCCTCCGTAGAAAAATGGGGGGAAGTTCAAATTCAAACAGAATAAAGCATCAAACCACAGTTATCTCTACTAACCTAAGAAAAATTGTGGGAAGATAGGTCACTTGGGTTACCTCCACTAACCTAAGTCAGCCAACTGCCACCTCTTCCTAGGAAATGGCGGTAAAGATAGGTCAATTGGGGTATCTCTACTAACCTAAGGAAATGGTGGGAAAGAAAGCTCACCTCCACTAACCTAAGTCACCCAAACACCACCTCCTCCTATGGATTGGTGGGCATAGGACTCGACCAGTGCTGGACATAGGTCTTTATTTAAACAATTTCATGCAGTACAACCATCTGGTGTGTTCACCATGAGGCCTGGACTCCAACTGACTTAGTACACAGCGCCACCACCAGAGAGTACTGTCGTCCAAGATGGCGGCCATGAGTCAGGTAATGACACAAGTACTGTTAGACCTGTAATGACACAGACACATTGATAGGGTTCCCACCCCAAATCCAAAATGGCGGCGGTAGGAAATTCAAAAAGTGCCACGCCCCCCCCCCCTCCCAGGTGGGAAATCAAAATTTTGTCAGATTTATGAAAGTGCCACGCCCACCTGGACTTGAAAGGAAATAGTTAGTCTCCACCACGATCCTCAGCCGACCGCCACATCCCCTTACCAACCCATGTTGATGGGCTAACATGTACTAATGTGCACTAATGTGAACTATCGTGCACTAACGTGTACTAACATGTACAGCGCATGACATCATCCAATATGGCAGTCATGACATCAGTTGATGACACAAGCGCCACACCCCCTGGCAGGAAGTTTGAATTTTGGCGGGAAAATAGGTCAAATGGGCTACCTCCACTAACCTAACACACACCCCCCCCACCCCCCACCCCTCCCCCAGAAAAACGGAGGGAAGTTCAAATTCCAACAGGATAATGCATCACACCATGGTTAGCACTACTGACCTCTCCCTAGGAACTGGCGCCAAGTTTTAATTTTGCCGAGAAGGTAGGGCAATTGGGCTACCTCTGCTACCCCAAGAAAATGGCTCGAAACAAAGGACACTTGGACTACCTCCATTACCTAAGTCACCTGACCACCACCTCTTCCTACGGATTCGTCGGAGAACTACTCAGCCTGCACTGGGCTGGTGGAGAGAGCAAGGAGTGTACTTCATTTATTTTGGAACAATTTATTTAGATAATCAAAATATCCACGGGTATGCTGCCGGTCTATAGTGTCCAACGGGCACAATATTTCGGCGATCAAACATGTCGCCATCATCAGGTGAACTGACGGACTGAGCTCCTGTGAACGTGCCGGCACGGAGATCCGTACGCTATGGCTGCTCAGAGGGAACTGGGTTCGGTCGCGGCGGCGGCCGATTTAAATACCCTCCGCCCGCGGCGCGCTCCCTCCGCCGTCCGCGCCCAGCGCCACGGTCGCGCGGTGGAGCGCGGAGCGCGGAGGGAGCGCGCCGCGGGCGGAGGGTATTTAAATCGGCCGCCGCCGCGACCGAACCCAGTTCCCTCTGAGCAGCCATAGCGTACGGATCTCCGTGCCGGCACGTTCACAGGAGCTCAGTCCGTCAGTTCACCTGATGATGGCGACATGTTTGATCGCCGAAATATTGTGCCCGTTGGACACTATAGACCGGCAGCATACCCGTGGATATTTTGATTATCAAATACACCGGGAGAAACTCAAGAATCACAATTTATTTAGAGATGGAGTATATTTATTACGCTGAAGCAAAACACACTCTCTGACATGCTTCGGGTCACATCACACAGCCTACAGACTTGTGAATCACTAAAAGACTCTCCTGCACCAGTCTATATTTAAACAATTTTAGCCACTACCACCATCCGATGCGTTCGCCATGAGATCCAGAGCCCAACTGACCTAGTGCACAGCACCACCACCAGAGCACACTATCATCCCCCTCATCTGATCGACCACTTTCTCTCTATCGTCATTCTAATGGGACACCTCTGATGCGTGAATACCAATGACGTATATCGTGCTGTTCCACTGCTTGTGACATGTGTTCGTGCTAAGCATATGGACGCCACAGACAGTGCTATAAAAAAGTGTTCCACCGCTCCTAAATAATTCAGTACACTGATGTGCAGACTCGAAATCATAAACTGTCCAAATAATGCATAGCACAGCCTACAAACTGCTCACAAAATAATGCAACAGACACGCAATCAATGCACACAAGCACCACACAGGAGGTTAACAGAACAGCAGCCCCCTTGCAGTGACACAGCCGTCAGCTGTCACACCACACACAGACACCCATTACGCTCCTGCATGCATGAGGCAGTGGAGCCCCTATCATACCTGACACCTGAGAAATTCCTCACAAAGTAAGTGATTACCTAGGCGCTATAGATGACGTGACTGGATGGACGTGACATCACAACTGCAAGCTACTGTCAGACGCAGGTGAAAGTCGCCTCTATTTCCGAGTATACAGTCACTCTTATACTGATGTGACAGAACCCCAAGGTGTGCTCACGCAGCCCCCATATGCGAGACACCTCCGGGCAGCATGTGTCTTTACTACTGATGACTGAGTAGCTACAAACCTTTTCAAACGCATCTAACAAGGTTCTCAATCTTATACTCATGTCATGTGACTACTTAAAAAATAAGAACCGAGTCGACCTCAAGGAAATTATATAGTGTCCCAGAAATACTTAATGCTCACTTCCTTGATGTCTCAGCTTGTATGCACAAAAATTCTTGCCCTATCAGAACCTATTTACGAAAATAACACAGAATAACGTCGAATGCAGTCATCCTCGTGGACTTGATGTGGTACCCACTCCATCATATGTTACACTCTTGAGGACTGTGCTTATGGAACGAATCTTAGTATCTATAGCGCACATAATTTTACATGTAAAAAAATCTCTCTCATACCCTCAATGTTATCGATGTGCTGAATCTCTATGTCCCTCACGATAGGACACACAGTCATAATCTCTAGTCATGCCACAACATAAAGCATAGTAACAACGCAATATATACACATTTTACACAAACAGTGCAGTTATCTTTTATATCTATACAACACTCAAAAAACTTATGGTATGCCTACACTCACACTGGCTATATATCACGATGCTCCACAGTCCTAGGGAAGCACCATCAGCCTTTTCTTTCTTTCTACACACGTGACATACAGCATCAATAAACTATTTTGCACTGATCACCATATTTCACTGACAACTAATCCTCACAAAGAGACATACATATCGTCAAATACAGAAAGACTCTTACTCAATTACACTGCTCTCCCACATACAATTCATATCCTCCACCATACAAAATCATCCCTTTTACAACAAGGCACCCAAAGTCGACCAAAGTCCCTCTCAGAACTGTTCTACAAATTCGGAATCGTTTCTCTCCGTCACAAACGCGTTACTGTTTCTGCTCTGAACCTGGTCCCCTGCTCACTCACTTTCCTATGCACATCTCCAGACTTGGGGATTACAAGAACACACGTATTTTCACATGGTTCACCATAATATTAGACCATTTTCGCAGTACTTCTCGATATCAAGCATTAGGCAGCATGCTACCGATCGCTAGCACAACATAATTCGCAAGATATTTACTGTAAATTATTTCTCTACAAACCCCAAACTTTAGCGAGATGCAGCATGCTGTAAAAACTGAGTAACTATAAACAAATATAGGAAACTGATATTTCCATTCTCGAATACCGATGTCGGTGATGTAATAGATTCCAAATCATCCCTATAATTTACAAGCCAACTAAGGTATTTCCCCTGCCTAGAGAACAGGCAAACATGTCTTCCATATACTAGATGCACACACAGCAATCGATTTTCTCTCTACTACATAAAGGCGCGAAATGTGCTGAAGCAGTCAACTGAACAAATTACGTGGGAGGGAATAACGGTCCAGTGCAAACGCACCTCCATACACATTCTTATGAAATTCCACTTGATCACGAAAGCCGCCCAACACAAACTAAGTATTAGTTCGCTATTTGGTCGTCTAGACGAAGGCAAAGTTATCTCGGATACATTCCTACACTCCAATAGGCCTCTGCATTCAGACAGCTGCTGCCATTAACGGGAGACGAGAATCGTTCCCACCACAGACCATACATACACGGAATCATTCTACTAAACTGGTCACATATATTTTTTATCATTATACTTACAATTAAATGTTACGATCGCGGTCTCAATTGAACGGCATTCGACAATGAGCGAAGAATCGGAAATATACCCTGCTGAAGGCTGTGGATCTCGAAATGGAAATATCTGTACCTTTCTTACAACTGGACATAGTCGTCTCCTTTACACATATCCGAAGACAGACACATACATTACAAGCCTGATGCTCAAATGCAAACATATCACGCACCCCCCAAAACAACTGTTGTTGTTGTTGTGGTCTTCAGTCCTGAGACTGGTTTGATGCAGCTCTCCATGCTACTCTATCCTGTGCAAGCTTCTTCATCTCCCAGTACCTACTGCAACCTACATCCTTCTGAATCTGCTTAGTGTATTCATCTCTTGGTCTCCCTCTACGATTTTTACCCTCCACGCTGCCCTCCAATGCTAAATTTGTGATCCCTTGATGCCTCAAAACATGTCCTACCAACCGATCCCTTCTTCTAGTCAAGTTGTGCCACTAACTTCTCTTCTCCCCAATTCTATTCAATACCTCCTCATTAGTTACGTGATCTACCCACCTTATCTTCAGCATTCTTCTGTAGCACCACATTTCGAAAGCTTCTATTCTCTTCTTGTCCAAACTGGTTATCATCCATGTTTCACTTCCATACATGGCTACACTCCATAAAAATACTTTCAGAAACGACTTCCTGACACTTAAATCTATACCAAAACAACTTAGTATGATAATACTTGACCAATAAATGATTCCACACGATACAAAATATTACTAACCGAAAATCGACGATGGGTGAGCATGTCACTTAGGTTTTTCTTGCGAGTGCTACCACTGTGTCTTAGAAAGAGAGACGTAATCGGCCATATGTTCAAAAGAAAAAAAAAAAAAAGGATCGCAACAACTACTGTATGTTACCGCCACAAGTGGTCTTGGTTCTACAACTGCATGCAAGTATCCATGTTAAAAGCTATAATCCCTATACAAATCGATGTATGACATTATCTCTAAAAGAGGTGGTATTTTCCGCACAAATACCGTGACGGTGATCGTAGAAATGTGTTTTATCAGACCAACACGCAGCCCATGATGCAACTTTGTGATAAAATTGACGCATTTTGAAAGTGATACGGCTAAGGAACGTGGTATGTAAGTGGTATTTTTCCCTCACACCAAACCCGTTAGATAATTCTATAATAACCGTAGCGCGCTGTATCTCGATACCATATCAGAGGTTCTGCGATATTTGCACCGAGTTGTAGGCGACGACTGATTGAGAAGGAACAGAAACAGTAGCAGTAGATGATGTCCTGATTGAGGCCGTAAGAAAATGTACACTGGCTCTCAGATCTCTAGTGTTACGCTATCCACTAGAAATGATGTCCATGATTTCGAATCAGGTCTTTCCATTCAAGCGTATACCTGTGTTCCATCCTATTGACAATTCATTTAATGATTACAACCACTACTCGATCATATTTCTGGCACTCTCATATCTCGCACTGAGTCACCTTCCTCGAACCTGTCTGCTACAGTAAAATTGCAACCTGATTTTAGACAGTCCCTACGCATCTTGCAACTGATCCCATTTCTACAGCTTTGCGCATGTGATCGTTCCAATTTTAGTCGGAACTGAGCAGAAGTCGGAGAAATACATATCCACCACCTTCTGCAACGTGTGTAGAAACAGAACGACCTGAATTAGTGTAACAGGATCGTGTTTTGACCATTCAGCGGAAATTTGCGCAATGTGGTACACATCCAAACTAGATACAGATATTACAGTCCGAAGCAGATCTGCGTCCATTCAAATCATTCAGCCGACATACTCTCATCGTAATTTTCTATCCCGAAACGGAGAAAATTTATGAACTATAAAATCCCCACTAACTTCATCCGATATAGAAGTCACCTAGGTACCGATGCTGGCGCAATGACGCGGAGAAAGAGATTCCGCAATACTCCTCAGAGTAGTGCGGCGTGCTGCCCTCCAAGCATTCCTAATGGTATACCCCGTCCTTCACCGAATCTTCACCTCAAATTGCTGCTGCTACCGCCACCGGTGTGGCACGATTCTATTACATATACAGGCACTGCAGAGGCCACTTTAAACTTTACTCACCTATACTCTAGGCAAATTGTTGAATCCCACAGACTATACTAAATCGCTCGAGATGCTCCCTCTATTAATATTTAGTTGTTTGAAACACTGTTTTGTAACATGCTTTTGTACAACTCCAAACATTTCGTTTTTCTGCCACAGCTTCGAGGCCTGTGCCGGGTTCTAAACTGACATTAAGAAGTTATGATCCACGACATTTCGCAGGAAGCTAGGCGTTTCACGGTGTAATCATGTTCTTATGGCGGATAGCATGAAACACCACACGTCGGCTGATATTATATAAAAGATAGTTACAACATAAGGAAAACGGAAGAGTTTTACGGCATTGAAAAAATGGCTCTGAGCACTATGGGACTTAACATCTATGATTTACGGCATTCACGTAGGTTTCCAAACTACAGTCTGAAGATGATTCATGAGCTCTACATTTAGACTCATCTCTCACACTGATGGAGTAGCTGATGGCTCTGCGTTCCCTTTCGACTCATCCCTCATATTGCACTCACGTACACGATCAGTGTTTCGGTGCTATCTACCCCAGAAGGTTCTGTCCATCCAGCAAAACTCTTTCCTCAACTCAAACAAGCGATATCAGTCAGTCATTATGTGGTAACCAACAGCGCGCCAGTGCATAGTTGGGATGGAAAAGACACCATCGATGTACTCTAGTAATAACCGAAAGAGTTGATAGTGTGAACAGTTTTAGCAATTTTACAGTAACTTCAACACAAGCCACTGATGGGACAGCATGTTTCCCCAATTTCAGTATCATAGCTAAACCACCCTTTCTCCACTCTGTGAGTATCGTTGTAACTTGGATAGATGTCTGTACAGTAGGTCGATTCTGAGTCCTCTCCCACCTCGAGATGCGCCCATGTCGAGGAGCTTAGCACTCCTTATCGATGTATAGTAACAGATTTCAAAGTTACGAATGATTTTTATGCGCAATGGAGCTCCAGATGCATGGAGTTCGACGCATTTTTACGTAGATCAACCAATCTATCAACTCTAAAGTATTGTTCTAGAGTCTAGGACCGGTCCCTGGAAGGTATTGGCAAGAGACAACATAAACACACGCACTCCTAAGGCTACAACGGGCTATAATGTTTGATCACCTGCGTTTCCCACCTATCAGTCGTATGGAATGTAGCATTGTTAATATTTCATTGTGAGAAATATATTTCAAGCGCATGACATACTCTACTGGCCATTAAAATTGATACACCACGAAGATGACGTGCTACAGACGCGAAATTTAACCGACAGGAAGATTATGTTGTGATATGCAAATGATTAGCTTTTCAGAGCATTCACACAAGATTGGCACCGGTGGCGACACCTACAACGTTCTGACACGAGGAAAGTTTCCAACCGATTTCTCATACACAAACAGCAGTTGACCGGCGTTGCCTGGTGAAACGTTGTTGTGACGCCTCGTGTACGTAGGAGAAATGCGTACCATCACGTTTCCGACTTTGATAAAGGTCGGATTGTAGCCTATAGCGATTGTGGTTTATCGTATCGCGACATTGCTGGCTGCGTTGGTGGAGATCCAATGACTGTTAGCACAATATGGAATTGGTGGGTTCAGGAGGGTTATACGGAACGCCGTGCTAGATCCCATCGGCCTCGTATCACTAGCAGTCGAGATGACAGGCATCTTATCCGCATGGCTGTAACGGATCGTGCAGCCACGTCTCGATCCCTGAGTCAACAGATGGGGACGTTTGCAAGACAACAATTATCTGCACGAACAGTTCAAAAAAATGGTTCAAATGGCTCTGAGCACTATGGGACTTAACATCTGCGGTCATCAGTCCCCTAGAACTTAGAACTACTTAAACCTAACTAACCTAAGGACGTCACACACATCCATGCCCGAGGCAGGATTCGAACCTGCGACCGTAGCGGTCACGCGGTTCCAGACTGAAGCGCCTAGAACAGCACGGCCACACTGGCCGGCACGAACAGTTCGACGACGTTTGCAGCAGCATGGACTATCAGCTCGGAGACCATGGCTTCGGTTACCCTTGACGCTGCATCACAGACAGGAGCGCCTGCGATGGTGTACTCAACGACGAACCTGGGTGTACGAATGGCAAAACGTCATTTTTTTCGGATGAATCCAGGTTCTGTTTACAGCATCACGATGGTCGCATTCGTGTTTTGCGGCATCGCAGTGAACGCACATTGGAAGCGCGCATTCGTCATCGCCTTACTGGCGTACCACCCGGTGTGATGGTATGGGGTGCCATTGGTTACCCGTCTCGGTCACCTCTTGTTCGCACTGACTGCACTTTGAACAGTGGACGTTACATTTCAGATGTGTTACGACCCGTGGTTCGACCCTTCATTAGATCCCTGCGAAACCCTGCATTTCAGCAGGATAATACACGACCGCATGTTGCAGGTCCTGTATGGGCCTTTCTGGATACAGAAAATGTTCGACTGCTGCCCTGGCCAGCACATTCTCCAGATCTCTCACCAACTGAAAACGTCTTGTCAATGGTGGCCGAGCAACTGGCTCGTCACAATACGCCAGTCACTACTCTTGATGAACTGTGGTATCGCGTTGAAGCTGCATGGGCAGCTGTACCTCTACACGCCAGCCAAGCTCTGTTTGACTCAATGCCCAGGCGTATCAAGGCCGTTATTATGGCCAGAGGTGGTTGTTCTGGGTACTGATTTCTCAGGATCTATGCACCCAAATTGAGAGAAAATCTAATCACATGTCAGTTCTAGTATAATATATTTGTCCAATGAATACCAGTTTATCATCTGCATTTCTTCTTGGTAGAGCAATTTTAACGGCCAGTAGTGTACATTCTTCTTCCTGGTTTCTCTATGATAAACTGTGTTATCAAACCATTAAACGAAAAAAACTGCTTCCGTAAAATACTTGCTCTGCGTGATACGAACACGATATAGCTTTCCAGAGATGTATAGTGTCCATTGTTCATATCCGATCACGGTTCAGAAATTATACGATGCCTGCATCAGGCCTATACAGGGTGTTACAAAAAGGTACGGCCAAACTTTCAGGAAACATTCCTCTCACACAAAGAAAGAAAATATGTTATGTGGACATGTGTCCGGAAACGCTTACATTCCATATTAAAGCTCATTTTATTACTTCTCTTCAAATCACATTAATCATGGAATGGAAACACACAGTAACGGAACGTACCAGCGTGACTTCAAACACTTTGTTACAGGAAATGTTCAAAATGTCCTCCGTTAGCGAGGATACATGCATCCACCCTCCGTCGCATGGAATCACTGATGCGCTGAGGCAGCCCTGGAGAATGGCGTTTTGTATCACAGCCGTCCACAATACGAGCACGAAGAGTCTCTACATTTGATACCGGGGTTGCGTAGACAAGAGCTTTCAAATGCCCCCATAAATGAAAGTCAAGAGGGTTGAGGTCAGGAGAGCGTGGAGGTCATGCAATTGGTCCGCCTCTACCAATCCATCGGTCACCGAATCTGTTGCTGAGAATCGTACGAACACTTCGACTGAAATGTGCAGGAGCTCCATCGTGCATGAGCCACGTGTTGTGTCGTACTTGTAAAGGCACATGTTCTAGCAGCACAGGTAGAGTATCCCGTATGAACTCATGATAACGTGCTCCATTGAGCGTAGGTGGAAGATCATGGGGCCCAATCAAGACATCACCAACAATGCCTGCCCAAACGTTCACAGAAAATCTGTGTTGATGACGTGATTGCACAATTGCGTGCAGATTCTCGTCAGCCCACACATGTTGATTGTGAAAATTTACAATTTGATCACGTTGGAGTGAAGCCTCATCCGTAAAGAGATCATTTGCACTGAAATGAGAATTGACACATTGTTGGATGAACCATTCGCAGAAGTGTACCCGTGGAGGCCAATCAGCTGCTCATAGTGCCTGCACACGCTGTACATGGTAACAGCTGGTTCTCCCGTAGCACTCTCCATACGGTGACGTGTTCAACGTTAGCTTCTACAGCAGTAACTTCTCTGACGCTGACATTAGGGTTATCGTCAACTGCACGAAGAATTGCAGGTGTCCTCGTCGTTCTAGGTCTTCCCCTGTTGCGAGTCATAGGCTGGAATGTTCCCTGCTCCCTAAGACGCCGATCAATTGCTTCGAACGTCTTCCTGTCGGGACACCTTCGTTCTGGAAATCTGTCTCGATACAAACGCACCGCGCCACGGCTATTGCCCCGTGCTAATCCTTACCTCAAATGGGCATCTGCCAACTCCGCATTTGTGAACATTGCACTGACTGCAAAACCACGTTCGTGATTAACACTAACCTGTTGATGCTACGTACTGATGTGCTTGATGCTAGTACTGTAGAGCAATTAGTCGCATGTCAACACAAGCACCGATGTCAACATTACCTTCCTTCAATTGGGCCAATTGGCGGTGAATCGAGGAAGTACAGTACATACTGACGAAACTAAAATGAGCTCTAACATGGAAATTAAGGGTTTCCGGACACATGTCCACATAACATCTTTTCTTTATTTGTGTGTGAGGAATGTTTCCTGAAAGTTTGGCGGTACCTTTTTGTAACACCCTGTATAAAATGATCGTTAGTAACGGGGGATACCTCCTACAAGGAAACAGATAAACTCATAGCAGCAGCGTCCGACATGTGAAAATTACACGTCATTCCGTCATTAACTCTGTAAACAGCACATCTGTCGGGCAAATGTGTACATTGGTATTACAGCACCTCACAAGCACGTATCGCTAACTTAGTTATGTCGCTGAAGTCTCTATTTTACAGCCGAGATGCGTCAGAGGGGATGGAGTACATTGCATAAATCAAAGTTCGTTTAGAGGAATGTGTCAAGTTTCATCACACATAAGATGGGAATCCTCTGATGACTGACAGGTTTACTGTTAACGATCGCAAGTAGACAGTGCTTTAAACCACATACAGAACACGTGGCTGAATGCGACTAGAACGCAGGCTATGTCACGCGACTGATGCATCCGGACAGAACAGTGGAAAAATTGACCTGCAGCAACTTCTCCTTCTCTAGAATGCATCAGTCAACCATTAAATCGTACCTCGTTACAGCTCCATCTCAATCGATCACCCCGTCCACTCTCTGTTACCCTTTAACGCAGATGAAAGTAGCTTTAGAGTGAATGGTTCTCTGTCCTCCTGAAAAGCATCAAATACAGTAGTCAACTCGCGTGTATCACTGGTACCTCAATAGACATACAGTATAATGTTGTCTCGACGGAAAAAAATTGACTGCCTCTCATGATTCCCTTCGTTTCGATGTTGACGTTTTCTCGGATTCCTCTTGCTGTCGCATACTTTTTCCCATGTACAAATTGTTCGGTGCGAACCAGAAGATACGCAAGTACTTCCTCAATTTCCCCGCATTTCGGTGTGTATTTGGTCAATTTGGTCATCATTTTTCTCAATTCTATCGATTTTCTGTCAGATCTATCCACGCGATCATGACATAACGTCTCGTTCTCTGTTCTAAAATAGCCTGTAAATGTAACACAGCTGGCAACACCTAGCCCAAATGCACTGATCGGGAGGCTTTATATAGCATTGTAATCGACTATATCCAGCCACCCCCACATTCAGAGGGCGTTTGCTCTCCTTCCGCAGAATGGAGAAGGGGTGGCTTAGCTATGATACTGAAATTGGGGAAACATGCTGTCCCATCAGTGGCTTGTGTTGAAGTTACTGTAAAATTGCTAAAACTGTTCACACTATCAGCTCTTTCGGTTATTACTAGAGTACATCGATGGTGTCTTTTCCATCCCAACTATGCACTGGCGCGCTGTTGGTTACCACATAATGACTGACTGATATCGCTTGTTTGAGTTGAGGAAAGAGTTTTGCTGGATGGACAGTACCTTCTGGGGTGGATAGCACCGAAACACTGATCACGTACATGAGTGCAATATGAGGAATCAGTCGAAAGGGAACGCAGCCATGAGCTATTCCGTCAGTATGAGAGGCGAGTCTAAATGTAGAGCTCATGAATCACCTTCGGGCCGTAATTTAGAAATCTAAGTCAACGCCGTAAAACTCTCCCATTTTCCTTATGTTGTAACTGTCTTTTATTTAATATCAGTTGATGTTTGGTGCGTTATGCTATCTGCCATAAGAACATGATTTACACTGTGCAACATCTAGTTTCCTGCGAAATGTCGTGTATCAGAACTTCTTAATGTCAGTTTAGAACCTGGTACAGGCCTCGAAGTCGTGGCAGAAAGACGAAATGTTTGGCATTGTACAAAATCATGTTATAAAACAGTGTTTCAGACAACTAAACAGGAACAGAGGGAGCGTCTCATGCGATTTAGTATATTCTGTGGGATATTGCCTAGAGTATAGGTGATCAAACTTTAAAGTGGCCTCTGCAGTGCCTGTATATTTAATAGTATCGTGCCATGCAGGTGGCAGAAGCAGCAGCAGTTTGAGGTGTAAATTCGGTGAAGGACGGGGTATACCATTAGGAATGCTTGGAGGGCTGCACACTCCACAATTCTGAGGAATATTGCGAAATCTCTCCGTGCTGGACCGCACCGCAGCTACGCATCACTGCACCTGCATCGGTGCCTATGGTGACTCCTATATCGGATGAAGTTCGTGGGGCTTTTATAGTTCGTAATTTTTCTGTGTTGGGGGGTAGAGAATTACGATGATAGTATGTCAGGCTGATTGATTTTAATGGATGCGGATCTGCTTCGGACTGCAGTATCTGTATCTAGTTTGGATATATACCACATTGCGCACATTTCCGCCAAATGATCAGAACACGATCCTACTGCACTAACTCAGGTCGTTCTGTTTCTACACACGTTACAGAAGGTGGTGGATATGTCTTTCTGCATCTTCTGCTCAGTTCTGACTAAAATTGAAACGATCATGTGAGCAAGTGGGATCAGTTGCAAGATGCGTAGGGACTGACTAAAACCAGGTTGTAATTTTACTGTAGCAGACAGGTTCGAGGAAGGTGACTCAGTGCGAGATATGAGAGTGCCAGAAATATGATCGAGCAGTGGTTGTAATCATTAAATGAATTGTCAATAGGATGGAACACAGGTATACGCTTGAATGGAAAGACCTGATTCGAAATCACGGACATCATTTCTAGTGGATAGCGTAACACTAGAGATCTGAGAGCCAGTGTACATTTTCTTACGGCCTCAATCAGGACATCATCTGCTGCTACTGTTTCTATTCCTTCTCAATCAGTCGTCGCCTACAACTCGGTGCAAATATCGCAGAACCTCTGATATGGTATCGAGATACAGCGCGCTTCGATTATTATAGAATTATCTAACAGGTTTGGTGTGAGGGACAAATACCACTTACATACCACGTTCCTTAGCCGAATCACTTTCAAAATGCGTCAATTTTATCATAAGGTTGCATCATGTGCTACGTGTTGGTCTGATAATACACATTCCTATGATCACCGTCACGATATTTGTCCAGAAAAAACCACCTCATTCAAAGGCAATGTCGTACCTCGATATGTAAAGCGAGTATAGCTTTTAACGTGGATACTTGTGTGCAGCTGTAGAACCAAGACCACTTGTGACGCTAACATACAGTAGTTGTTGCGATCGATTTTTTTTAACATCTGGCCGATTACGTCTCTCTTTCTAAGACGCAGTGGTAACACTCTCAAGAAAAACCTAAGAGACATGCCCACCCATCGTTGATTTTCGGTTAGTAATATTTTGTATCGTGTGGAATCATTTATTGGTCAAGTATTATTATACTTAGTAGCAGTGGGAGGGGGGGGGGGGGGGGGGTGCGTGATATGTTTGCATTTGAGCATCGGGCTTATAATGTATGTGTCTGTGTTCGGATATGTGTAAAGGAGATGACTATGTCCAGTCGTAAGGAAGATACAGATATATCCATTTCCAGATCCACAGCCTTCAGCAGGGTGTATTTCCGATACTTCGACCATTGTCGAATGCCTTTCAATGTAGACCCCATTTGTAACATATAATTGCAAGTATGATAATATAAGATATATGTGACCAGTTTAGTAGAATGATTCCGTATATGCATGGCCTGTGGTGGGAATGATTCACGTTTCCTGTTTACAGCAGCAGCTCCCATGTAAATTGTTTGGTTGACTGACTGCTTCTGCACATTTCGCGCCTTTATTTAGTTGAGAGTAGATTGATTACTGTGTGTGCATGTAGCCTCTCCTCTAGACTTGGGATAGACCTTAGTTGGCTTGTAAATTATAGGGATGATTTGGAATCTGTTACATCACCGACATCGGCATTCGAGAGTGGAAATATCAGTTTCCTCTATTTATTTCTAGCTACTCAGAGGATTACAGCACGCTGCACCTCACTCAAGTTTGGGGTTCGTAGAGAAATAATTTATAGTCTATATATTGGGAATTATGTTGCGCTAGTGACCGGTAGGATCCTGCCTAGTGCTTGATATCGAGAAGTACTGCGAAAATGGTCTAATATTATGGCGAACCACGTGAAAATACGTGTGTTCTTGTAATCCCCAAGTCTGGAGATGTGTGTAGAAAAGTGAGTGAGCAAGGGACCAGGTTCAGAGCATAAACGGTAACGCGTTTGTGCCGGGGAAAAACGATTCCGAATTTGTAGAACAGATCTGAGAGTGACTTTGTTCAACTTTGGGTGCCTTGTTGTAAAAGGGATGATTTTGTATGGTGGAGGATATGAATTGTATGTTGACTACATCGACACGGTAAGCAGTGATATATTGTTGGGATGGACATTGGTTTCACGTTCTAATACTCAATCTCCTGAACTCAGTGGGAGAGCACTGTAATTGAGTAAGAGTCTTTCCATATTTGACGATATGTATGTCACTTTGCGAGGTTTAGTTGTCAGTGAAATATGGTGATCAGTGCAAAATAGTTTACCGGCACTGTATGTCACATCTGTAGAAAGAAAGAAAATGCTGACGGTGCTTCCCTAGGGCTGAGGAGCATTGTGATATATAGCTGGTGTTAGTGTAGGCATACCATAATTCTGTATAGATATAAAAGATAACTGAACTGTTTGTGTAAAATGTGTGTATATTGCATTGTAAAGACACTATGCTTTATGTTGTGTCATGACTAGAGAGGATGACTGTGTGCCCTATCGTGAGGGACTTATAGATTCAGCATATCGATAACTGTGAGAGTATGAGAGAGATTTTTTACATAGAAAATTATGTGCGCTATAGATGCTAAGATTCGTACCAGAAGCACAGTCCTCAAGAGGGGACATTACCTGTACATCGATTGGTGTCAGACTATAGCAGCAATGGTAATATTTAATTGTAGTTACACTGATAAATAACTTCCTGCCTTCCAATGTTCTTGTGAGTCTCGTATGTATTTGATGATCTGTAGACAACTGTGCAGGCTTCACTGTCAATGCAATTTAGCGATCTGTGCAACATAATTTTACGGCAGAAAGCCCCATCTACAGAAAGAAAGAAAAGGTGGTTGGTGGAGGAGGAGGAGATTACTGTTTAACGTCCCGTCGACAACGAGGTCATTAGAGACGGAGCGCAAGCTCGGGGTAAGGGAAGGATGGGGAAGGAAATCGGCCGTGCCCTTTCAAAGGAACCATCCCGGCATTTGACTGAAGCGATTTAGGGAAATCACGGAAAACCTAAATCAGGATGGCCGGAGACGGGATTGAACCGTCGTCCTCCCGAATGCGAGTCCAGTGTGCTAACCACTGCGCCACCTCGCTCGGTGGTGGTTGGTGCTTGGATACCAGTGGCATCAGTATTTCGGTGGGTAAATTCGATAAGAGCCAATCATAATGCTCGATTCATTCACATCCGTTGTGCTGGGATTTAGGAGCCTCTACATAGCAAAGGGAACGTTTGTGTGAGTTGAAAATGGGAAGAGTAACACGTGATGGAGTGAGTACCACGTCAAGTCCGCGAGGAGGACTGCATTCGACGTTATACTGCGTTATTTTCGTAAACACGTTCTGTTAGGGCAAGAATTTTCGTGCAGACAAGCTGAGACATCAGGGAAGTGAGCATTAGGTATTTCTGGGACACTATATAATTTCCTTGAGGTCGACACAGTTCTTATTTTTTAAGTAGTCATGTGACAAGAGTATAAGATTGAGAACCTTGTTAGATGTGTTTGCAAAGGTTTGTAGCTACTCTGTCATCAATAGTAAAGACACATGCTACCTGGAGGTGTCTCGCATATGGGGGCTGCGTGAGCGCACCTTGGAGTTCTGTCACATCAGTATAAGAGTGACTGTATACTCGGAAATAGAGGCGACTTTCACCTGCGTCTGACAGTAGCTTGCAGTTGTGATGTCACGTCCATCCAGTCACGTCATCTATAGCGCCTAGGTAATCACTTACTTTGTGAGGAATTTCTCAGGTGTCAAGTATGATAGGGGCTCCACTGCCTCATGCATGCAGGAGCGTAATGGGTGTCTGTGTGTGGTGTGACAGCTGACGGCTGTGTCACTGCATGGGGGCTGCCGTTCTGTTAACCTCCTGTGCAGTCTAGTGGACAGGGGGTGACATAGGATGCTTGTGTGCATTGATTGCGTGTCTGTTGCATTATTTTGTAAGCAGTTTGTAGGCTGTGCTATGCATTATTTGGACAGTTTATGATTTCGAGTCTGCACATCAGTGTACTGAATTATTTAGGAGCGGTGGAACACTTTTTATATAGCATGATCTGTGACATCAATATGCATGTCACACACACACACGTCACGAGCAGTGGAACAGCATGATCTGTGACATTGTTATTTGCACATCAGAGGTGTCCTGTTAGAATGACGATAGAGAGAAAGTGGTCGATCAGATGAGGGGGATGATAGTGTGCTCTGGTGGTGGTGCTGTGCACTAGGTCAGTTGGGCTCTGGATCTCATGTCGAACACATCGGGTGGTGGTAGTGGCTCAAATTGTTTAAATATAGACTGGTGCATGATTTCGACAGTTGACGATTAGCAAGCATGTATGCAGAGTCTTTTAGTGGTTCACATGTCTGTTATCTGTGTTACATGACCCCAAGCATGTCAGAGCGTGTGTTTTTCATCAATGTAATAAATATACTCCATCTCTAAATAAATTGTTCCAATATAAATAAAGTACACTCCTTCCTCTCTCCACCAGCCCAGTGCAGGCTGAGTCCTTCTCCCATGAATCGGTAGGAGGAAGTGGCAGTTAGGTGACTTAGGTTAGTGGAGGTAGTCCAAGTGTCCTTTCTTTCACGCCATCTTAGCTTAGTACAGATATGCGAATTGACCTTTCATTACCACCTAAATTAAAACTAGACGCAAGTTCCTAGGAAGAGGTGGCAGTCGGATCACTTAAGTTAGTGGAGGTAGTGCAAGTGACATATTTTCCTTCTGTTTTCTTAGGTTAATAGAGATAACCATGGTGTGATGCATTATCCTGTTTGAATTTGAGCTTCCTGCCGTTTTTCTGGGGGATTGGTGGGGAGGGGGTTTAGGTTAGTAGAGGTAGCACAATTGACGTATCTTCCTGCCAAAATTCAAACTTCCCACCCGGTGGGTGTGGCACTTCTATCATCAACTGACATCATGACTGCCATCTTGGTTGACGTCATGCACTGTGCACATTAGTACACATTAGTGCACGTTAGTACACATTAGCCCACCAACATGGGTTGGTAAGGGGACGTGACGTTCGGTTCAGGATCATGGTGGAGACTTTAACTATTTCCTTCTAAGTCCAGGTGGGCGTGGGTCTCGCAAAAATCTGAAAAAAATTTCAATTTCCCACCTGGGAAGCGCGCATGGCACTTTTTGAATTTCCCACCACCGCCATCTTGGATTTGGCGTGGGAACCCTATTAGTGTGTCTGTGACGTTACAGGTCTAAGGGTATTTGCGTCATCACCTGACGTCATGGCCACCATCTTGCACGACAGTGCCCTCTGGTGGTGGCACTGTGTATCAAGTCAGTTGGAGTCCAGACCTCATGATGAACACACTGGATGGCTGTACTGTATGAAATTGTTTAAATAAAGACTTACGTCCAGCACTGGTTTAGTCCTATGCCCACCAATCCTTAGCAGGAGGTGGCGGTCGGGTGACTTAGGTTAGTGGAGGTGAGCTTTCTTTCCCAACATTTTCTTAGGTTAGTAGAGATACCCGAATTAACCTATCTTTACCACTAAAATTCAAACTTGGCGCCAGTTCGCAGGAAGAGGTGGCACTCGGGTAGCTTAGGTTAGTGTTGGAATTTGAAGTTCCCACCATTTTTCTGGGGGAGGGGGCGTGGAACTTTCCCGCCAAAGTCGCCATCTTGGATAACAGTACTTGCGTCATCAGCTGTTGTCATGGCCACCATCTTGGATGATGTAATCGCCACCATTTTGGGTGACGTCATCGCTGCCAAGTTGGATACATCTGGCAACAATGCAGAGTGGCGTAGAACCCACTTTGCTCCAATAACTGCACAGTCTGCTGTGTCAGTACGCCCACCATTACTGCTAGAGCACCGTAGTTGGCACGTGGTACAATGCCAAACATGCTTGCACACTGCGCAGTTGTTACGCTGATAGGAAAGGGTGATATAGCTTCTTGCATCTTGCATCTTGTCTGCTAGCTCTGCCACTGTGTCAAAAGGCATGTTAGATTGCGACACAATGATTGCCTTAATGACAGGCGACAACTGACTACTCCATGTGGCTCACAGCACACTGTATGTTACCGTGCCAGCATCGATCTTGCTTCACGGATGCCACAAGTACTATGATGGTTTGCGTTGTCTTCGTGCATCAGGACTTGGTGGAGGCAATATTCTTGCGAAGTGGATACATAATGGATTAACTCTGCTTTGAGAGGGTCTTATGAACCACCCTCTGACAGTGAAGTTATCACATCTTGCACTTCAGCTGTGCACTGACAGCCGAGTTGGCTCACAATAAGCGCGAACTTGATTGTGTCAGTAGTTATTCTCAAATAAAAGAAACTGGTTTCAAAGGGAGCAAACCAAAGCACCAGGTTGTGAGGCCAGAATGGTGGTAGTCTTAGGGGGAGCCAGGAAACAGCAGTGTCGGTCATTGCCGGATTTTTCACCATCCTGCGACAGTAGTTCCTCTAATTTGTTCATCAGGCAGGCGTAAATCACACTGGGATTATCAATTTGGTCATAGGAGTGAATGTGGCCCATCCCACCAGTTATGCTGCCTGTTTAGATAAAAATAAATAACACAAATGATATATTCATTGCTGGGATGGCAAGGACTTTATTCATTCATAGATCAAATAGTACAGTATGTCTGTTAGGCTCAGTGTATGCAAAGACAGACTCGAGGGAGAACGAATAAGCCTCTTATGGACTCGTTACTAAGGGCTATGCATAATCACAGGACTAAATGTAGAGTAAACATGAACATATAAATTGTCATAACATAAGAGCAAGTGACACAAAGTTTATAGACAAAACACAGTGCTCCTGCCAGCTGACGCAGAATTCATTTGACAGCACGATACTGAACACTCACAATACAACACACGTGTCAACACTCGTGCACTACACTGCACAGAACCACTAGCTGCAGTCGATACAAAGCGACATAAAACTCTATATTTGAGTGAAAAATATATTGATTGTTCAGAATATGTCAAAAAAACATATTAAATTACAAATTTTACATGACTGGGTACAATATGTGGCTTGAAACTTCCTGGCAGATTAAAATTGTGCCGGACCGAGACTCGAACTCGGGGCCTTTGCCTTTCGCGGGCAAGTGCTCTACAAACTGAGTTACCCAAGCACGACTCACGCTCCATCCTCACAGCTTTACTTCTGCCAGTACCTCGTCTCCTACCTTCCAAACTTTCCGCTGCAGAGTGAAAATCTCATTCTGGAAACATCCCCCAGTCTGTGGCTAAGCCATGTCTCCGCAATATCCTTTCTTTCAGGAGTGGTAGTTCTGCAAGGTTCACAGGAGAGCTTCTGTAAAGGCAAAGGTCCCGAGTTCTAGTCTCGGTCCAGCACACAGTTTTAATCTGCCAGGAAGTTTCATATCAGCGCACACTCTGCTGCAGAGTGAAAATCTCATTCTGGAATATGTGGTTTGTTTATAAGATATTGCACAAAATTTATATCATTACAAATGCATTGTATGATAGGAAGAAAACATTTGAATGAATCCTAATGAACTCTCTTTAGTGAGATTACATCATTAGAAAGTTTTCAAAATCAATTTTTAAACTACATTTATATAATCATACAGTCCCATTGTGAGAATCAATATACAAAACCGGGTTAGAAATTTTCGATACTTTTACAAAAGGAGATGAACTTATTTGTCGAAAGCTATTTTTCAGTATTCATATATAATCACATGAACGAAACTAACAGGTTACTCTTTAAGTACTCACAATTATGATACTAAAGAAAATAATTTTTGTTTTTCACTGGCATTCAGGTCTTTTTTATATTGTGATTTTATTCTACTTTTTCTTGGCATCATGACCTTTTCACATTTGTCAATCAAAATATGTACAAATTGTCACCATTAGTTCCTTTTCCATCAGCTTATTTCTGTGTATATGCAATACACATCTGAAAAAATTCATCATTATATTAGATTGGAGGACTGGCTATATATATATATATATATATATATATATATATATATATATATATATTATAAACCACCAGAACTGTTTGTAACCTATAGATACATTGCCCCAAAATGTAAGCTAAATAATAAAAATATGTGCATGTTCCAGGCTACTGAAGGTGCCTTGCATGGAATAAAGGTGAAACGCATATGGCACAAAAATTGTGTTTTGTTCAGTTGTTCTTAGAGGGTACAAAACTAAAAATTATCGATACACCATAAGGTGATCATAATGTTTTGGTTCTTCAGTGTATATATTGCCTTTAACCTTTTTTGGCATTGTGTGTGGTTTCATAGCATATTCAGTGTTACGTAATTTTACTGAACCGATGAGATTTTAGCTATAAGTAGCAAAATTAGTTTGTATATACAACACAACTATAATATTTTTTGTGAAATAAATTACTTCCTTTTTTTTAGAGAGTCATTGGTAGCAGTTATGGCTAAAATTTAACTAACTGTCATACTTTTTCAAAAACAGTAGAAAGTTTGTTCCCAAAGAGTCATATCTTAATGAAAAAACATAGTCAAAAATTTAAAAATTCCAAAAAGCAAATTATTTTCTATCTCCCAAGTTTGGTGAAATTCTAGTTAGTTCCTCTAACAACAAACTTGTTAACATACAAGAAATTGGTTACGCAGTAAAATTGTTTGAACCTGCCTTAATGTTTGATGATAAAAAGAATGAACATCGCTTTTCACAAATAGGATGGTAAAAAACAGTTAAATGAAAAATAATACTAATATGTTAAGACCAGAAAGTTCGTGTTTCACTTTTTTTTTCTAAATACAAAGGCAAGTTAAAAACACACGTTGTGTTTCAAATACTCGAAAAGAACTCTGAGTTCAATAACCTTGACTTCATCTATGAGTTTACAAATTACACATATTTTACATAGCATTATTAAAAAATGATTATTCTTGATACTCATTTAAAACATATCATTATCTTTCAAATTATGTCCAGGTTGCTTTCTGTCATTTAGTCCTTTTGGTGCTGATTTTCACATAATTCCTTTTCTCAAAATTTGTGTATTTTTGTTCCTCCATCTGAAACATAAAATTCTTGTAGCTTCCTTATAAATCAGTAATGGATCCTGGACTGAACACCCAGTGAAATAGTCACTCTTACTGGTATGAAACTGAATTGTGTGCTCTTCTGCCATTAGACATTGACAATTCAGTACAATTTAACATTGCAGGAAAGGGATGTCATAAACTGAATGTCATAGAAGAATCATAATATGAGTAAAACTTTATACTCATCTTTGTGAGAGCTCTAAATTTCAGCCCCATTGTCTTATTTGTCTAGTGATGAAACAGAGTTCCTGGGTTTTACATTTTATAGTAAAGAAGCTTTTTCACAATAAATTTGTCATTTCTGTTTCTTGTCACAACACCAAAACTTTACAGTAAATACTCTTTTCATATTTAGTACTTTATCCACCTTGAGCAGTGGTAAATATATGTATTGAAAATATCAGCCACCAGTTGCACAATAGAAACTTTATTGTCAGAAGAAGAGTGATTTCTATATCAGCATCAAAAAGCTTCCAAAATAGAAGTTCTATTGCCCAGATCACAGCTGACACATATCCTGATTACTAGTTTCAGCAAAGTTATATTGCCATCTTCAGATATGTAGAGTGAACATTAGTAAAATCAACAATCTGTAAAGATGGATTCCTGACTATAAATGGAGGAAAAAAGATCCAATGAAGCAGTGTCCAGAAATGCATAATTGCCATTGTAGATGGCGCTAATGAATGATAGTCCCTCCGACCATGTGCCATGTGTTCCTTATGTATTACAGGCTGTGTGATTGACACAGAATACTGTAAACAGCAGAATGGTCTGGTATTCATGTTGAGAACAAGCCAAGATTGTGTATGTGTATGGCCAAACAGATGGAAATGGTTGAGAGGCAACATGGCTATACCAAAACAAGTACCCTAACAGGCATCAACCACATCACACATTTAAAGCCATTTTTGGTTGTTTGTGTGTTCATGCATCCTTTCAGACAGCGAATGTGCAGAGAGATGGCAGACTGTGCTTACACTAGATTTGGAGGACCAGGTTCTACAGGATATTTAGACAACCCCTAGTACAAACGCCTGGCAAGTGGTCCACCAATGTGGTGTAAGCCAAAGTATGATTATGAGTGTCCTGCATGACAACCACTACCATCCCTATCATCTACAATCCCGCGGAGGTGACTTTGAACATCTGTTGTGATGTTGATGCAGTGAATTTCCATACCATGTTCTGGTATGATTTGTTGTCATTGTATACACACCATCCATTTCCAGACATATGTTCATATGACATATTTTCCTCCATTTTCAGTCAGGAATGCATCCGTGCATTTTGTCTGTTTTATTAATGTTCACCCTGTGTAAGTGTTACAAATATGTTACAGGGTTTACAATTATCATACATAACATCAAACAACACTTTATTTCAGTTTTACATACCACAGGATACATGTAGAATGAAGCTACTACATGTGGCGCACTGCCGTCTGGCCACTGAAAACGTGGAGGTAAGCTATGAAAGTAAAATACCACGTAAAAGAAAGCAGTAAAAGAAATTTTTATAATGACTCCCACTGTGATCTGGGCAATAAAACTTCTATTTTGGAAGCTTTTTTACATGGAAATTCTATTTCCTTACCAGTTTTAAGGCACCTATTGCCCTTCTTCATAAAATTAGAATTATCAAATTATTACTGAGCCTCAAAAAAAGTAGTTGCATGCAGCATAATACTGTATCCAGATAGATCATAGTACTTGTACAGATATGATATAAGGACACCAAACAAATGCAGACATTGTGCATGGTTTTCATAGTACAATACTATCTCACAGAACTATGCAAAATTATTATTATTATTACATGGACAAATTTGGAAAGATAAAATATTCTGCAAATGCACCAATGTATAGAGCAACTATTTGGGAAGCTTGAATCTCATGATTTGTAACAAAATCATATTAAACATTATTAGGTGAAGATAATTTCAGTTGTCCCATGAAGTTGCAAATATTTGTTTTTTTACTCGTATAAGATACTTTACTTGTCCTCGTGAAATACTACTTTAAGACAATTTATATAGTTTCACTTGTGTCAGGCATATTTCACTGAATGCTTGCTTGGACATCAGCGTCAAAAATTCTAAATCCTTGTTTTTTCTTCGTGTTGTCGCTATTAGCTCTTCTTGTGAAATTACTCTCCTTGCACAAGTATTTTACAGTTGTATATGAGAATTTATGAGTCTTAATAGATGTTCAAATTCCTCCATATCCATCCTCAAATAATTTCACCAGTCATCGTGTTTGCTGTGTAAAAAAGGCCACCACCTAATGAGCCACTGTTTTGACCGTTTAGATTGTTCTCTCCACCTCTCACACTCTGTTAGCATTTTTTAACACAAACCACATCAAAATTTTCTGCATTATGAATCAGTCTCCTAAACTGAAACATTCTTTGTGAGAGTGTAGCCACACTTTCAGCTGAAAGTTCTTTCCTAGAATGAAAGACGGCCGGCCAGCAGTAGACTTGTAACACTGAAAATGCAGGATGCATGGTGCCTGCTACTGATATATAATTTTTTTTTTGCTGAATTGTATGTGAATATTTGTAATTTAAATGCTTTCTTTTAGTGAGTAAGGACATTACTTCACTGTATATGTAAATATAGGTAGAAGACTGTTGACATTTCATTGTATTTATCTGTCTCTTACTGTGAAACTTATAAGCTCTGGGAAAAAGCCAAAGGAATTGTTATTTACATCAACTAGCAACAATAATACCAGTTGTTGTGTGGAGCATGCCGAGAGAGAGAGAGAGAGAGAGAGAGAGAGAGAGAGAGAGAGAGAGAGAGAGAGAGAGAGAGAGATGGGTTCCAGTGCTTGTAGTGTGCGGAAGTGAGGTGTTAATGCTCTTGCAGTAGAGAGTACCATTTCGGTGGCATCATGTATGCACGCTGGTCAGATGTCTAGTAGTTTCTAGAAGCAGGAGTACAGACAGTGGATGGGCAGAAGAGGCTGTATTAATTACGATTGCCCATTCCTGTAATTAGCCGTGACTCCACAATATGCTACAATCTTCAACAACAGCTGCAGTTCCAGCAACACTGTTTCGTTGTCAGCTCTGAGTTTCATCACGTGGGCAGCACTGAAGTGAGACTGTTCATTGGTAGAAAGTATTAATGGCTAACCCAGCAGCACAACTGAATGTGATTTGATTGATGAAATTTATTTGAATAATAATCAGTTAAACTCAGGGCGATTGTGTCCTCATTGCCCCCAGACATTGTCTTTGTTTCTTTTTTTCTTTCCTTAGTTGCGAACTGAGTGTCATAAGAAACAAATTGAATACTTACAGCCAGTTTATTAATGAATAATTTCACTTTTAAGAATTTTATCCTCAGTCTACTTTCAATTAACTGTTGTACAACAGGGGTTTCAGTATATGACTAAAGTAAAGCAATTTCATTTTTCAAGTTTGAGAATCAATCACTGGAAAAAATCCAAATCTAAAGAAATGAACAAATTAAAAGTGTGGAAGTTTTATTTATTTTACATATAGCTTGGAGCACATGGCTGTTTGGTTTGGTATGTATTCTAGTGCTTAATTCTGTTCAAGTCAGTGAAAAAGGCTCAGTTTTTCAGACAATAATATGAAATCCAATTTGCAAAATAAGTAATGGCAAAGTAAAAAGTGCTTGCTTTTTTTTCTAAATTTCTTTGATGTCGTTATGTTGAGGTCACTGAAAGTCATAACATACAGTTTAATTACATATTTTCAAATCATTACTCAATTGCCTTTTTCAAAATTTAATGCTAAACATAACGTAAGAGTGAGTTCTCAGTTTTCTTTACCATTACATACTCATAGTGTCAAAAAATGTGGTAACCTACAGTTGCCATGTCAGTGTTTAATAATACATGTTTTTCTTTCCCATCATCTTGTACAGGATTTCAGATGTAAATTGCCCTAGTGAGCTGGGGACCATTAATTATTTCCTTTTTGTTCATTAGTGTAACTTTTGGATTCAGATCAGTGGTACCCCTTTTCTGTCCAGTTTTGCACAAAATAACTTTCATTTTTCCAAATTATAGCCCTGTTCAGTTTAGTAGACTTTTCCATCAGAAGGGTGGGTTGTACACTTTCCTCATACTTATCAGTATTACTTCTTCAGGAAAGATAGCCTTATCAAATTAGCAAAATCCATTGGGTGTACACACAATCAATGGTCATATTTTGTATACCAAGCAGGATAGGCTGATTAGTAAGAGGAAAGTTAGAGACTGAAACTATGTTGTGTGGTCGCACAAGACTTGCAGGGATTTAGTGCATGCACAGACATCCACGTGGGTATTTGTGCGCACAAATCATTGCATGTGGACTAGCTTATGGACACGTGAAAATTTGCTTTTCTACTCATGTGTTCATTTATTTTAATATTTAGCTGAACATTGCTCCTTGTATATATTACACATTCCTCCACAATGTAACACAACTTTCCTTTAACTGAGTAGATGGTCTTTAGTTCATATCTTATTTAGATTGTATGTTTTACTGTCCTGTCAGTTATGAAGAACAGCACTGTACAGTGTCGAGCTATGGCTCCATTGAGCCAGTCTTCATGGAAAGAGCCAAAGCTACTTGAGGTTGCAGACTGAAAATACACACTGTTCAGTGGGTAGCTGCCTGATTCTTTGTAGCACATGTGGTCTGTTGTGTATCAATCAAGTGTGTAGTTTTCGTTGATGTAGTATGAAATTTTTGAGGTATGTTGAAAGTGCAAAATTTTCTTCTTGTTGAACTAGGGCAATACCATCAGAAATAAGATGAATCAAAATAAAAATTACACATGATCACAGTGTGGAAGAAGTTATGACTATGACAAGGATTCAAGGAAACATGTATAACAGGCATATCCAGGAAATGCAAGCAATATCACTTCAGAATTAAAGGTGGAAAAGTTTTATAAACATTTTTGTAGTTTATGTGTCAGGAAGCTCAACCAGAAGGGCACTTTGATACACCACAAAAGAAATGCACATGCACTGGAGAATGGTTGTATGAAAATGAAATGTCCATTGTGTGATTTTTCAGTCCTTTTAAAGAAATGTTATTACAGTCACTTGGTCAATGAAACACGATGAGCTGATCACATTGGAAGAGACTGATTTTGCATCCTTTGAAGAGTTTGATGACTGGAGGCAGCAAACTGAGAGAAATGTGTCGTCATTTTAATCAAAAAGCCTTGGCCATATTGTACTTTGGACAAACTCACATGAAATTTCTTTGTATGTCATCATTCAGGACACTATGTGTTTAAAAGCAAGGGCATATAATGAAAATCCAAGGAACTGGCAAATAGGAGGTTTCTGTCCCTCCGATATTGAAGTAACCAACCTGCAGATGGTAGCTGCAAAGTGAAATAGGTGGTTGCTCATTTGCAATATCAAAATGTTATTAGTAATTTAGGTTCAACTGAAGAAGGAAGAAACACAATAGGTATTCACATCACCCTCAGAATTCCATTACATGTGATTCTCGGTGAAAGAGTTGATGCTTTATCTGATTATCAGCTAGCGCAAATGCATCTGGAGACAAAAAAAGATTTGTACAACACTGAACAATATAATAATTCAGTTCCAATGTCACAAGACACAATGATGATGACACCAATGTAGAAGTGTGATAAATGAAGTCAGTGATAACAGTAACCCTTGTGTGTTTTTCTACAAGTCACAAGATATAAGCAGCTGGTATTGCACACTCCTGAGAAGTGGTGTTTTTGTCCTCATTATTATGAATAATAGTCAGTGTGAAATCCAGAAGAAGTACAGCAGTGATTGTATTTGCATTGACGGAACTCATGGAGATAATGGTTATGCTTATGAGTTTAATTGTACTTCTTGTCCTTGGTCCTTGATGACATGAGAAAAGATTTTCCTTCTGCTTTGCTTATTTCAAACAGGTCTGATCAAGAGGTGCCATCATTATTTTTAATGAAATAAAGACTGAAGTAGGAAAAACATGCCCTCATTTGCTTACATCAGATGTATCTGAGTCATTTCATAATGCTTGGTTATCACAGATGGAAGAACCAGTAATAAGGCTAAATTGTTTGTCATACAGCAATAGGACATGGAGAAAAAGTATAGATATTAATACAAACTGAAGGAAGGATGAGCTGAAACTTATAAGCTAATGAGAAGTTTGATGTAAGGAAAAAAGTTATAATTGTTGAGCATGTATTTTCTTAGTTACTGCAGCAACTGATGCCAGACTCTGATACAGCTGAGTTTGCGTTTTATCACAAGGACATAATTCTAAAAACAATATGCTTTGAGCATATCACAGTATTAACACAAATCTGCTTGTTGAAAGAATGCATACAACAATAACACACACATATTTGTGCGACAAAAATGTGAAACATCTCTGTAAATCCATTCATGCATTAATGAGCTTTGTCAGGGACAAACTGACAGGCTCATTATTTTGACAAAGGGAAAATTCACAGCGGACTCCAGTATATTCAAAAACATCAGAACTTAAGTACAAACCATAATAGAAGACAGAAAAGGCTGCCTTGCACCATTACTTCAGAGGTGGATGTCACTTACTTTGTTCAGCAATATTTATGTAACTGCCACTGGAAACTCATTTGTATTGCGTGTCAATCCAGGCTCCATCAATACACTTTCTTGGACGTACATTCCACTAACATATGTAAGCATATTCATTCTGTCGGCTTACATGAAATAAGCCAGCTATCTAGTTCAGTGAAAATCAGTAACCTCTGTGTTGTTAATGATGATGTTCGCAAAGGTACATTATACTTGTGTGAAGAAGGGGAATCATTAAGTGAGAGAGAAAGTATATTGATCGAACTAAGGAGAAAAAATATTGTGCCTTGAGATTTAAATCAGCAGAAGCAACATTTGCTGATCTGATTGACACAGTATATTCTCCAAGGCAATTGGAGATTTTAAAGCACCACACATTGCACATGAAACCTACATTAGCTACTGTTGACTCCAACACAGATCATCAGAGAACTGGTCCCTGCATTCCTGCATCAAGAAGGGTATAATGGACAGAGCATAACAGATGGCTCTTCACTAGAAATAAGAGGAGGAAAACAGAAAAATAGTGCATCCTAAGGAGTTTGAGAAACCATGTAGAGGCCTACAGCTGAAGCACAAATGATAATTGCTTCTCTGTTCCAGGACATGTAATAAACACTGACTTTTACACAATCCAAATTTATCTTAGATAATTTTTGTTTGCGACATTCTTTAGTTTTTTGCAGTTCACATGATAGTTCTGGTGTTGCTACTATACTTCCAACAGTGACATAAAAAAAGGAACATTTTCCTTGGATAAATTTGAAGAACTTGAATTTATCCAGTACCATTTTTTTTCTCTTTCCTCAAAGTTTTACTTTTTGCTATACTCGTGATTAAAATAAACAAGGGACCTTAAGCAAATCAAGCACTGGTGGTATGGAAGAAGTTACTTTGTGTAGGATGATTCTGCTTTCAGCTGCTGTCACCAGCAGAGATTTTTACTAGAAAAAGCATCTCACAATAATTCTAAAGAAGTTATTTTTTGTGGAGACCTTAATATCAATTTTCTTGAACAATCTCCCATAACGTCACAGTTTGTGAACTTCACGTTTTCTTTCAACTTGAATGTAAAAGTCATGTCTCCAACTAGGCTAACAAGTTGTCTTGACCAGGTTGCAACTGGTACCGATTCCATTGTAAAGGTCAGGGATTTTGGCTTTTCAGATCACAGTGCACTTATTACTCTGTTGAAATCACCAAAACCTGAACTTCCTTCTAAAAAAGTAGCTATAACATGTAGAAGCTATAATGACAGTAATTTTATACACAAAACTTTTATCCATTGTGGATGAGGATAATTTTATATACAGTTTAAGGAAAGAGGACTGGAAAAAAAATATGATTCAGCAACAGTAGACAAACATTTGAAAACTTCATACAGATATTCCATTACCACTCCAGTCACCATCACACACGCCCCCCCCCCCCCCCCCCCAAAAAAAAAAAAAAAAAAAAAAAAAAAAAAACCTGTGATCCACAAAAAGACAAATTCTTGGATTACAAAAAGCATTAAAACATCCTCAGAAAGAATCAGGCTACTGCACAGAGCTAGCAAACTAGACAGTGGCAAGTCAGAAGAATTCAATTCATGCTTTAAAAAAGTAATACAAAAATCTTTATAGACGAGTGATTAAAAGTAGCAAAAAAGGCTCAGAATGATAACATCATTAGGAAACCCTCCAATAAATGTAAGACAGCGTGGAGTGTAATAAACAACCAAACTGGAAGGAAGAGAACTACAGAATATAAATTTAAGTAGAACATAGAAGGGTAAAAAACAGGAAATCTACATAAAACTGCCAACAGGTTTAACAAATATTTTTCAGAAATTTCTAAAAATGAATTACCTGCCTGTTCATACACTATACACTCTCATCCTTACAACAGTATTCCTTTGAACTCCTCTTTGCTATCTACAACAACACCTTGTGAAATAGGGGATATTATAAGGAAAGGAATAAAAAATAATTCTCTGCTGGCCATGATATGGTACCTTGCTTTTTATTGAAAAGTGTTCCAGTTTCATCTGTGAGCCTATGTCTAATACCATTAACAACTCTTTTGCGGAGAGAATATTTCCTGACCAATTAAAAATTTCTAAAATTATACCACTGTACAAGAAAGGACAGAAAACTGCCATGGAAAATTATAGGCCTATTGCAATATTACCTGCATTTTCAAAAATTTTTGAATACTGTGTTTCCAAAAGATCAAAATGCTTTATAACCACCAACAACATTGTAACATCTTCTCAATATGGTTTTCACAAAAATAAGCCAACCATAAATGTACTGTATGAGTTATTACAAAAGTTATCAAGTCTAATTGAGCAAGCCTGTTGTTGGTATATTCCTTGACCAATATAAAGCCTTTGATATGGTCAACCGTAAGTTGCTCCTTTCGAAACTTGAGAAATCTGGAATCAAGGGTGCTGCCCACAGTTGGTTCAGTAGCTATATAAGTGTATGGTGTCGATAGTTCGTATCGACCACAAAATTTAATATCTGTGAACTCTAAGTGCTCTGTCGAGGCTCCATCTTAACTTTACTTTAGTCAGTTCTTTGCTATACTTCATTCTGTATGGACACAGTGTCAAGTGTAAATATATACGAGCAACGATATATATGGGAATTAAGTTTTCTATATCCCTATTACCGATCCCATTCCCATAGTGGTGACCCCACAGTTCATTCGTGTTTCGCGTCCTTCATGCCAGTGTTTATGCAACAGGTTATATGCACTACACAATGACCACACCAAACAATGCCTTGTTTGAAGATGTGGAGGCACAACTCTGTTAATCAAGTTTCGTCATTTATTCACTAATGGCGTATTCATCATTTGAGCACAGTGATTTGCGTTTTCAACCAATGCCGTGTGCTAACATCATTAGTTTTCCACGGTCGACAACTATGCCGTTAGAGCGAACAATTGACTCAGACTTCGCGTCACCAGATTATGCCCATCCGACAGTGAAATGTGAACTGAACAATATTTCGAATTGTGTCTCTTCAAATCTAGTGTTTCAAGAACAAAGTGATCTCCATTTGAATATGTGTTTAGCCAGCCATTGGCATACTACATCAGTTACTGTCAGGCCATGTGCAACGCCGCCATTACTACAAACTACAACGGATCCGTTCTGCACACACAGTGTTCCAGTTGTGTCCAATTCACATACACAATTCAGTGTTTTGTGTTAGATGGACCTCTTACCTCGCCTCAGTGGCCCACCATATGCACTACAGGCACCTGCCAAGCGGGTGGCGGTCTCAACCCCCCCACCCCACCCCTCACTTGTGGGAGTCCCCATTTCCGGTTGCTCAACCGCGTGCCACTCCCACAGCACTGCCTGTGTCTTTCGCAACAGTCTCTCGCCCTGTTCCGGGAGCGGGTCGTTTCCACCCAGCACTCATCACTCACGGTCCAGTTTCCGGGCCCCCCTCATGTGCCATCCATCCGTCTGTTTCCACAGTACCGTCTGTGCCTGCAGCACCATGTTTTCGTGACATACAGTCAACTATGCCAGCTGCTGCTACTACGGATTCACTCACCTGGTTTAAATCCGGGCCTACTGCACCAGCCTCTGACTTAACCTCAGTTCAGCTGCTACCCCAGGAGACACTGAAGCCACTGTCATCTCCCCCTCCCAGCCACCTGCCGAAGCTATCGCCCTTATACGAGGACAACCAGGTATCATGGTTTGCATTCGTTGAGCATCTGTTTGAGTTACATCATGTGTCTGACGACAACTCAAAGTTTCTCTGCCTTGTCACACACCTCCACAACCACTCGGATTCGATTTGTGACCTGTTCCTTTCGCCGTTGCCTGCACCAAAAAATGAGTTTGCAAAGAAGATTATATTGGAACTACTTGCCCGCTTGCCACAAGAGTTAATAAGCAAGATTCTCTATGAGGAGCATCTGGGGGAACGCACACCGTCACAACTCTGGTGTCACCTTCGATTGTTCGTGAACAAGCATACCAAGCCTGATGCCACACTGTGGGCTGTGTGGTCTGCCAAACTACCTACTGATCTACAGACCCATCTGTTACCACACTCGTTCGAGTCCATTGGCTACCACCTATGCATTGCTGACCAGTTGTATTCATTGCTGCAGCAACATCAGCCAGTTCATTCCACACCATTCATCAGCACAGCCACCCCCGCAAACCGACCTACAGCTGGCAGAGGCAGGGCTCACTCCGCCATCACCTCATCTACTTCTCCTGGCAGCGCCGTCTCACTCTCTCGGCTGTCCAAGCACTCTAGGATCACCCACACACGTTATGTACCGGTCTATTTACCAGAACAAATCAACGAGGACAAGCCACCCCCACTGTCGCAATCTCCACCTCCTCCTCATCCTGCTCACCCTTTCTGCTGGTACCACAAAGTGTTCGGCGACGACGCTAAGAAGTGCAGGTTGTGATGCCAACACCCAAACGCTGACCACAGGGACTAAGAGATGCCGAGTCTGTGGGAAACCTAACAGGCGTCCTCTTACATTACACTCCATCCGCCTGGCCGAGTGATTGTCTCTATGTGACTGACTTTGCGTTAGGTCTAGCTTTTCTGGTCGACACTAGTGCTGACGTGTCGATCATACCTACCTCGAAGGCTCCACCCGCTTCTTCACAGACGAAGTCACTTCTATGAGCTGTCAACACAACGACGTTATCTACCTCAGGCTCAGTAAAGGTTACGGTGACCCTATCTCCTTCTCTACATTTTCTGTGGACGTTCTATATTGCCAACATCGATGAACTGATCCTAGGTATGGAATTTTTGTCTCATTACAAACTATCTCCGAACGTCGTACAGGGTTCAGTGCTCCACCATTCTACGAACACTCACATACCGTGCACCCACACCTATGTCCAACGCTCTGTTTCCACCACAACATACGATATCATATGTGAGTGCTCCACCCTCACGGGCAACATTATGTTCTGCGTTGCTGACCTACTGTCAGAATATGACTCGGCGATGCATCTCCACCAGGACAACGAGAAGCTGAAACAATGCATCTCATCCACTTACAGTGAGCTTGTCATGGCTCAAAAATGGGTCAAATGGCTCTGAGCACTATGGGACTTAATATCTGAGTTCACCAGTCCCCTAGAACTTACAACTACTTAAACCTAACTAACCTAAGGACATCACACACATCAATGGCCAAGGCAGGATTCGAACCTGCGACTGTAGTGATCACGCGGTTCCAGACTGAAGCGCCCAGAACTGCTCAGCCACTTCAGCCGGCTGTCATGGCTCGTACCTCGCTTCTGCAACTGTAGTCCACGGCGCCGCCACCTAAACTAGAAAACTCGGACGAGTTTCAAACAGTGCTGCTAATGACTGTCGCGCACATGGTTCAACCATGTCCATCTCTAGGACAGCTACCACGCATGTTGATAAACATTCCCACTCTTTCACTCACCGGCCACATGACCCGGTGGCCATTGTGGCCCCACGTGCGACACCAGCGCTGCTCTCGCCCGCGCTGGTTATCCAGCACAAGGTTTACAGCGAATAGTCACCGCCCGTTCCCTTTCGCTCGCCGCTGCACGCGCTCCCACCCCTTCCACACAAGCGCACGCCGCGCTCCCGTAAGCAACATGTGACTTTCGTGCTACCTTTCCCCACTCGCGCTAACAGCTACGCCTCGTCGCACCCTACTCGTCCAAAGACCCGGCGCCAGGATGTTAACCAATCTCATGTGCAGTTCACAGTTTCTTCCGTCACTGATGGAATGACACACGAGATAGTTACCACTTCCAGCCCTCCTATTAGGGATAAGATACGACGCCTCAACCCTATCAAGCTGCTCGTCTCCCAGCAGTAGATTAATGAACTTTTGGCAGCAGGTGTTCTGCAGCCTTCAGACAGCAACTGGTCTTGACCAATCCACCTCGTCCCCAAACACGACAGATCTTTTCGAATGTGCGGCGATTACAGACGCTTAAACGCTCGTGCCGTCATGGACAATTACCCAGTGCCGAACATCAATGACTTCACTCATGTGTTATCGGGCGGCACAATTTTCAGTGTTATTGACTGTAAATGCGCCTACCACCATATTCCCGTGGCGCCAGAAGACATTCCTAAGATGGCTATTATCACGCTGCTCGGTTTATTCCAATACCACTACATGTGGTTCAGCTTAAAGAACGCGGCGCAAACGTGGCAACGTTTCTTTGACTCTTATCTTGCGACAGTTCGAGTTTTGCTTTGCTTATCTGGACGACATTCTCATTTTCAGCAGCTCAGCGGAGGAACTTGAAAATCACCTGTCTGCGGTCCTCCAAACCTTGAACTCCAACGGTGTCGAGATCAACAAAGACAAGTTGCAGTTGCGCCAGGCGTCAGTCTCCTTCCTAGGTTACACCGTCTCTGCTGAAGGAATACAGCCTCCCAAATCTCTTGTGCAGGCTATCACGTCTCTGGCGCCCCCGGGTACTTACAAAGAGCTACGCCATTTCCTTGTCACCATCAATTACTATCGTCGGCATCTGCCTTCCGCCGCCACTGTTCAGGTGCCCCTGACAGATGCGCTATCAGCAAACAAACTTCCGGTATCAAACCCGTCTCTCGGACTGCTCCGATGCTAGAGGCCTTCAAGGCTCTGAAGACTTCTTTAGCTCAAGCTGTGACACTCGCCCACCAGACCCCTCGGCCCAGCTATTCATCACTATGGACGCCAGCAACATCGCGGTGGGGGGCAGTGTTGCAACAACACAAGGGAGACACGGTTCCTCCGCTTGATTTCTTCTCCAAGAAACTATCTACGGCTCAGAGAAAATATTCTGTATTCGATAGAGAGCTCCTTGCTGTTTACGAGGCAATTAAACATTTCCACCCCGACGTTGATGGACGCTCGTTTTTCGTCCTCACCGATCACAAACCACTGGCAGAAGCGTTCTGCAACCCCCTTGAGGACCCATCCCCTCGACGTTACCGCAACTTTGACCTGGTTTCTCAATTCACAACAGACGTCTGTTACATCAAAGGTGCAGATAAAGTTACTGCGGATTTCTTCTCACGGATCAGTGCTGTTTCCCGCATCATTGATCTTTCCAATCTAGCCTCCCTCCAAGCTTCTGATGAACATTCTCAAGCTCTCCTACGAGACCCACAAACATCACTTGTTTTCACAAAGGCTAAATTTCCTGGCGTTTCCGACGAGGTGTGGGGTGATTCTTCGACCGGCACCCTACGCCCTTTGCTCCCACCTGGGCTACGCCGACAGGTTTTCAATGCCCTGCATAATCTAGCCCACACAGGTGCTCGAGTCACCACACATCTCGTGTCAGAACGTTTTGTTTGGAAGAATATCAAACGAGACTGTCAAACCTGGGCACGCAGCTGCATCACTTGCCAGAGCAACAAGATCAGCCACCACACCTCCCCGCCTCTGGGCAAGTTCGACATTCCCGCAGGACGATTCCGTCACATACATATTGATCTGATAAGGCCTCTTCCTCCTTCGGAGGGCCGTAGATATATCTTATCAACTATCGACCGTTTGTCTCGCTCGGTCGATGCTGTTCCTCTCCCTAATATTACTGCCGAGACAGTAGCCAAGGCTTTCATTGGCTCATGGGTCGCTCGTTTTGGGTGCCCAACCATTATCACCACCGATCAGGTTCGACAGTTCGAATCCTCCCTTTTCACCATCCTCTGCAATATATGCGGTATTAAAAAAATACACACTACTGCCTATCACCCACAAAGCAATGGGTTGGTGGAGAGATGGCACCGCAACCTCAAGATGGCCCTTCGATGCCATGATTGTCTCTGGTCAGAAGCTCTCCCGTGAGTGCTACTTGGCCTATGCTCAACCTATAAACTTGACCTACAGGGGACTATATCCGAATTTGTTTTTGGCGAGAATCCGGTCTTACTGGGAGAACTTATTCTTCTCCCAGTTAGCGAGGATCTTCCGCCCTCACCAGGTTTCATTAGCCGATGTGCACGCACACGCATTTTCAACAAACGCGTTTGCACCCGACCATCAGTCACTCACCGCCCAAGACTTATGTTCCCACTGCACTCTCTGAGTGCTCCCACGTCATGCTGCGGGATGATGCGGTTAGGCAGCCTCTTCAACCTCCTTATCTTGGCCCCTACAAGGTTCTGCGGCCGGGGGACACGACTTTTGATATCAGGATTAAAGACCGCACACAGACAGTTTCTCTGCATCGCCTGAAACCGGATTTTGTCGACCCTGATGGTCTCACACAGCCGCAGTCGGACTCTGCAGATGATCCATCCTTGATCGAGAACAAATACGTGCTCCCATCAACCTCATGGCACACCTCTTCCACTGAAGACTGTTCCCCACCGTTCGCTGATTTCCCAACATCGCCCCCTGTTTCACCCTGTGCAGGTTTCGCGCCCTCCACCTCCAATGTCGGAGACACACACACCTACAATCAGTTTGCCCTGCAGTGTTGCCACACCAAATGAATGATGTTTCTATAGTGACGTTTGATGACCGAATGCTCATTCTTTTGACAGATACCGAGGTCCCGCCATCGAACGGTCCCATACACATCAACATTACACACAACCTCACACTCCTGCGCGAGTGAGACTGAGCATCTCTACGTGCTTTCATTTCTACAGATGGCTCAATCCACTTAAGGGCCACACACGCCTCCACCATGCCGTTGACTGCCCCGCCCGCTTAATCCTGGGCTGGCCTCCATCTCATCCAGCCACAGTGACTGACTGACTACAAAGTGGACCTGCTTCTCGCCACTCAGCCTGCACAACCCACCTCATTCGAGATGGAAGTACCTGTGATGCACCTGCCTATGTGCATGATTTCCACCAATGTCGAGGCCCACACGCCCTCGCACTTGGACATCTGTAGTACTCTGTAATCCAGAGGGGGGGGGGGGGGGCTGTGTGGCGTCGATAGTTCGTATCGACCACGAAATTTAATATCTGTGAACTCTAAGTGCTATGTCGAGCCTCCATCTTAACTTTACTTTAGTCAGTTCTTTGTTATACTGCATTCTGTACGGACACAGTGTCAAGTGTAAATATATACGAGCTACGACATATATGGGAATTAAGTTTTCTATATCCTGATTACCGATCCCGTTCCCATAAATGAAAGGAGACAATATCGCTACCTTGGAAGAAAACCGGCATAACTCGAAAAATGCCGATTTTTCGCTCATGTCATCACCAAAACGATAAAGTGGAATACTTTTATGTGGAAGAGTGTCACAAACGCAACTGGCATATTCGGCCACTAGAGAGCAGTTACGTCAGTGTTGCATTAACAGAACCTATTCCGACAATTGGAGAAAGGGTGTCGCATTGTCACTTGTACTGCAGCGTTCAGCCAGTGCTCATGCAGATGTTGGAAGAAAAGAGTCACGTTTTGAATTATGCCTTGTTCTCCATGTGAAAGTACGTAGGCACAGTACATTTATATGATAAATAATGTCTTATTTTGAGATGTGACAGTTTCGTTTACAAAATGAGATTAGATACTATTTCCTTTCCTGTTTTATTTCGAGATGTGCCACTCTTCTCAAAAAATATTCATAACCTTTTTTCGAAACTGTAATGTCATGCTCTAATGTTTTGTCTTGTGCCACTCTTGAACAAAGAAGTACATATAGTGATGAATCTGTTTTAGTTACAACAATGTTGGCTAGTTCACGAATCCCACTAATTGTCACGTTAGCTGTCAAACGAAATGAGAAAAATGCTACAATTTCGGAACGTCAGCGTCCAAACAATACCGAAGAAAATGCAAAGCATATTATGACCAGCTCTCAAGGTCGGTTCCGTGCAATGATAAATCACGTATTATGTTAAGTACGTTTTATGCAATTCACGTGAAAGGTACATTCTTATTTTGTTTCTTGCAGCTGTTCCGATACGCTGTGGTGACATTGAGGTTTTACAAGCCAGTAGCGTTTTGAATGATTCTGATGATCAGAATGATAACAACCTCAGCACATACACATCTGCTGTATTGTATTGTATTGTATTTTTATTGATCCAGGCAATCATAGTATTGTCCAACTGTACATATGATATTGGACAGGTCAAGAGAGCTATTTACAAGTAATTTTTACAAATTGATTTTTACATTATTTTGTAGCAATGAAATTATCTAACTTAAACAAAACAGTTAATACAAATCATAGAATTGTAAGGTTGTACATACGATATTGGACAGGTCAAGAGAACATATTTGCAAGTAATTTTTAATAAATTGATTTTACATTACTTTGTAATGAGGAAGTTAGCTATCTTTAACAAAACAGTAAATGCAAATGTTGTATGGTAAAATACAAACAGCCAATACAAATTTAATAGTAAAGTAGTCCAGTGTATTTCATAGACATGCGCAGTATATGATAATCCAGTATATTTCATAGACACGCACAGTATATGATTTTCAGACCTAATTGAACATTTATCATAAAATTGTTTACCATTTTAACCCCTTTCAAAAAATAATCAACTGCATAAAAGCAATGGTCCAAGAGATATTTTCTTAACTTTTGTGTGAAGGCTCTTGGGTTCTTTGTTGCTCTGATTTCATTTGGTGAATTATTATACATTTGTACCCCAACATTTAAAACACTTTTGGTAGCAGGTAGTTCTGGACTGAATCATATGTAGGCCAGATTGCTGCCTTGTTGCATAGTTATGAATATCTCCATAGAATTTTAGTGTGCAGTCATTGTTTAACAGGTATGACTTGACAAATGAGATGATATTATACAAATTTTGTGACTGATTTTTTGAGTATCCTTAAAATGTAACACACAGTTGATAGCTTTTTTGAGATATAATTTGTGTGAGTCTCCCACTTAAGATTTTCTTCAAGCCATACGTCAAGAAACTTGACAGAGTCCAGAGTCTTGGTTATTTAGAATCACATAAGGCATTTCTTGGTTTTGGGATGAGAGTCTGAAAGTGATGGACGTTGTTTTCTGTATATTTATGATCAGTTTGTTCTCGTTGAACCATTTGCTGAGTGACGACATAAGCAGTTTAATTTTTTTGGTGTGGCCCTCTGTATCAGTACCTGTTATTAGTATGCTCGTTCATCGGCAAATAGTGTGGTATGTCCTGTAGCAAGCTTCGTGCTTATATCATCAATGTATAGCAGAAACAGTATGGGTCCCAGGATTCAGCCTTGTGGCACACCATATCTAATAGGCATTGTGTCAGAGGAGTGGACAGTAGATTGATGGGTGGTTGTATTCTTTTTTTCAAAATTAATCTCAACTTTTTGAAATCTGTTTGACAGGTAAGATTCTAACCATTTGTTTGCAATTCCTTTTATACCTTTATTTGCTAACTTCTTAAGGTGTATGGTATGGTCAATTACATCAAAGGCTTTGGATAAATCTAAAAAGATACCGGTAGTGATTTTCTTACTATTCAGTGCTTCTAAGATTTTGTTGAGATACTCATAAATAGCTGTGGTAGTTGTCTTTTGCTTTCTAAAACCATGCTGGTGTTTTGTTAATAAGGATAGTTTATTAGTAAAGTCTTCCAATCTGGTGTAAAATAATTTTTCAAATATTTTTGAGAATGAGCTCAGTTGTGCAATGGGCCTGTAATTGGCTACATCATTTTAGGGCCCTTTTTGTGAAGTGGGGTAATTTTAGAAGTCTTTAGTAGGTCAGGGAAAACTCCATTTGTAAAGGATGCATTTATTATGTAGGTTAGGGGTTCTACAATGGATTCACCACATTTCTTTACAATTAAATCAGGAATGTTGTCACTACCAGTGTTTTATAGCTGTAAGTACTTCAGTATTGGAGACTTTGTGAAGAAACATTGATGCCTGTACTGGTATGGTTTCTATTAGTTTTTGGTGTTGAGTATTCGGTTTGTGGCAGTTGTTCTTTATGAAGTTTTCTGCTATTTTGCTAAAATAGTCATTAAAACCATTTGCTATTTTTTGGGGATCTGATGTGACTTCATCATTTAGGTTTAGTTTTAATGTTTTGTTTATAACATGCTGCTTACTGTTTGTTTCATTTTTTACAACTGTCCACAAGCCTTTCACTTTATAATTAGATTCCTTTATAAATTTATCATTGTATAATTTTTTTGCTTGTTGGATTACTTTTCTGTAGATTGCAAAATAGGTCTTACAATATGACCTAAACTGATCATCGACTTCATGCTGTTTCATGTGATTTTTTAAGTCATGCTTTTTTTGGCTGGAAATCCTTATCCCTTTTGTTACCCATGAGTTTGTGTGTTTGTTTCCGATTGTCCTGGATTTCAATGGAAATGCAGTATTGAAGTGGTGGAGAAATGCTTCATGGAAGGAATTAAATATGTAGTTTACATCATTTTCTTTATAGAACTCTGCCCAGTTTTTAGCCCTTAACAGATAGTTAAAAAGCCTTACATTATCATCATTAAATTGCCTTTGCATTTTAGTTATTGTGGGATATTGTCCTATGTAATTTAAATTCGCCGTTTGTATTTGGGCTTCCTGGTCACTGTAACCTGTGCTGATGACTTTGACTGAGTGGTGTAGTTTCTCTGCGTTTATGAAAATCTGATCTAGAGCTGTTTTTGAACTTTTTGTGATCCTGGTTGGTGTGTTGACAGTTGGGGATAGGTTGAATGAATTTGTAATATTCAACAATTCATCTTTGTTTTTTTTTTCAGGTGCGAGGAAGTCAATATTAAAATCTCCACTTACTAATACATTTTTATTTAGAGAGTGAATTTTTGTGAGTAGTTCTTCGAGGGAGTGTTTGAAGGTTTGGATGTTCCCATCAGGGGCTTTAAATACATTCAGTATCAATAGGTTATAGTCTGTTAAGATAATTAAGGAGAAATCAAAGTCTGTTTCTATTTGCATATTATTCTACTTTGTGAGGCTTTTGTATCCTAAATTTTTTTGACATAGATTGCTGTAAAACCTCCCTTACTTTTGTTCTGACAAGAATAACCAGCTAGAGTAAATTCGCCAAGTGGTGTTTTTTTTAATTTTGTCTTCTGTTAACCAGTGTTCAGTAATACAGTGAACATCTAAGTGTGACTTTGTTTTTTGGAAGAGAACTATTTCTAGTAACTTATTAAACATTGACAGTACATTATGGTGTAATATTTTAAAGGAGTGACTGTTTTCCAATGGAATGATTTTTGACACCACTCACCAGGTTTTCTTGTAGTTTTGGTTCATGAAGATTTTGCTCTGCATCTGTTTTCCTTTGGTTTGCTGCTAGCAGGGAGCTACTGGTGTTCTTGACCATAAAAAATCCTGGCTGTAGGCTGGAGGTCGGCGTTTTCGAGTTGAAGATCTTGTCACAGTTTCCAGTGGTACTGATTTGGAGTGTGGCTGCACATTTTTTGCTCTTTCCACTTGGATGTCGTGGACTGACTGATTTGTGGCACTTGACGAGATTTTTGCATAGGATGTTGGTGGTGACTTGGTGCTGACTGTGGATACCTTCTTCTTTTCTAAAACTGTTTCTGATGTTTTCCTTGATGACCCTGACTGCATATTCACTTTTGTTGTTGTTACTGATGGCTCTTCAGCTCCTGGTGTTGTTGTTGGTTCAGCTGCAGTATTGCTCATTCTTCTGAGATTGTCCACCAAATTAGCTTCATTGGACCACAAATATGCTTGATGTCCTAGTGTCACTCGTTTTATGGCACTTCTTGTTACCAGTGGACTTTTGATGGCATTCAGCAGATTAACACACAGTTTCTTTTTCCCATTTTTATGTAAGTGAAGCCCATGCCTGGTGAAGTCTTTCCGTTGGAGGAAGTTATTTACATCTAAAACTCTGATGTGTTCACTGTAAGATGCCTTTTTCATCAAGTAACTGTTCATTTGGTAGATTTTGCAGTTTTAATTTGGCATGTTATATCTATATGGTATTGTGCATAGAATTAGTTGTGTGTGCCTAGTTTTTGCGATGGTTTCATCTAGTGATATCATAAAACCACGTTTTGATCCATTAATATCGTTTGCACCAGATAAGACGACAACACAATCATTTTGTCCTAGACTAGACGTTTTGTTTTGTATATTGCATGTTGTTTCTTTGAATATAGCATATGGCTTTATCAAAGATGTAAATTTATAGCTGGTTGTTGAAATTTCGTTCAGTACTTTTGCACAGTTCCTACCGTGACTATCTGAAAGTAACAGTACCTGTTTTTTGTTATTTGTAAGCTGACTCATGTTCGTGTTTGTTTTCAACTTACTGCAGTCATTTTTCTTAACCATTTTTAAATTACACGAGAAGTGTTCAGAAGCACTTTGTATGCTACCTTTGTTTACTGTTTCACATTTTTCATGTTCACTCTTACCTTTGTTTACTGTTTCACATTTTTCATGTCTCACTCTTCTTCAATGGAGCGTCATTTCTTTTGTTAGTACAAATATTTAAAACAACATCACTGTACAAATTTCGAACTTTTTCCTTATGTGGCGGTTCAGAAAGGTTTTTGATCATGCTTTCCGGTAGCAGAGCATGTTGTCTTGTGGCTTGAAGTTCTTTCTGCAGTATTTCTAATACATTGGTTTCGCGATTTTCACGATAGATTCCAGTCGCATCTAGATAACCGTTGCACCCTGTTACACAAGCACATGATATGTTTTCAAGATTTTTTTTCGCAAAGCAGTGTGGATGATACCACATATGCACCACTGGGCATATTCTAATACCGCTTTCTACTATTTTATCACACGATATGCACTTTGTAGACGCTAAATACTCATAGTTTACCGAGCGATTTATTACTACATCAACACGCTGAAAACGATTGTAGTGATCCAGGTGAAAACAGTACCTCCACGTTTTTGATGAGTGTTGCAGATGAACTTTTTCAGGATTTTGATTCCGACGACACAGATGCTGACCATAATTTTGTTGACTATTCTAGTGACTCATCATCCATTGCAAATTCACAATCTGCTCAAAGAATTACAAAGTCTAAAGAAGGGGGAAGGAAAGGTAAAAGAAAAGTATCAATTCCATGTAAATCTGAGAATAAACTTCGAAAGAGAAAGAGGAAAAAAGAGGAATGTTGACAAATGGCAAAAAAACGAAAGCAAAATTCTAAGGAACTGTGGTAAAAGCTATAAGTCTACAAAGAAAATACAAAGTGGCGACGGAACAATTGAAAGGACTCTAGTAATGAGAGAAGCTCGGAAAATGATGCCTCCATGTGGGCAAAAGTGTCGGCTTAGATGTTCAAAACAATTTTCTGATGAAGAGAGACAAAATATTTTTCAGGAGTACTGGAATATGGGAGATTTACAGAGGCAACGTGATTACATCGCTGCTAACGTGACAACTGTGCAGCGAAGGTACCATTATCAGAAGGAAGATAGCCAGCGTCATCTTAAAACTGCTTCTTATTTTGATGATAATGGTGAAATAGCAAGAGTTTGTAAACAGTTTTTTACTGCTACTTTAGGTATAAGCGGACGAATGGTTCGAACTGTTGAGGAAAAGAGAATATCTGCTCAAGGAGGAGTTATTTCCACTGATTTATGGGGAAAACATGGTAAACAACCGACTGTGTCAGCAGAAATAAAAGAAAACATATCAGCTCAGTTCCGAAGATTCCTAGTCACTACTGCCGTGCCAGAACTGCTAAAGAATATTGAATGTGGTAAAACAATAAGTGACCCATATAGAGATTATAAAAAGATGTGCAAAGAAGAAAAGTTGGATATCTTAATTATCTCATGTAGTACACAATTTTTACCAAAGAATTTAATCTGGCTTTTTTACCCCAAAGAACGATCAGAGCGAGCTCTACAACAAGTTTGAAAATGCATCTAATGAAGAAAAACAAAAATTTGTAGTTCAATATGAGAACCATTTGAAAAGAAAGATCTATCACGAATTGAGAAAGAGAAAGATATGAAATCTAGTAGTATAGTAGCAGTGTATGACTTACAAGCTGTATTACCATGTCCTGTGGGTGATGCCTCAACGTTTTACTACCTTTCCAAACTGAACGTTTTCAAGTTCACTATTTTTCAGCTTAACACAAATTCAGTTAACTGCTACGTTTGGCACGAAGGACAAGCAAATCGAGGTTCTGTCGAAATTACTTCCTGCGTATGGCGTTATTTAGAACAACTGCATCAATAAAGGGGTAATGAGTCAAGCAACAAAAACAAAATAGAGGTCACTTTTTATTCAGATAACTGCACCGATCAAAATAAAAATAAAAAGTTTATTACTATGTACCGTAAAGCTATAATGACTATCAAGTGGATTAAAGTCATAACACACAAATATTTAATCTCTGGACATACCCGAAATGAGGGAGACTGTGTACATTCTAATACTGAGAAAGAGATCAGGAAAGCTCAAAAATCTGGTCCTATCTATGTACCTGATCATTATGTGAGCCTAATAAGGTCGGCAAAAAAAATTGGCGTGCCATATACTGTGCACGAGCTTTGTTATGACGATTTTTATGACTTTCAAAATGAAGGCTTGGAGATCAATAAAAGGAATACTGACAAAGAAACATTCAAGATTTCTGAAGTTAAGATTTTTAGGATCAACCGAGATAAACCAAATCAGTCGACGTACAAGAACTCTTATAGTGAACAAGATTTTGAAGTAATATTATTAACTAATAATCGTAAAATAACTTGATCACAAACATCAGAAACTGGCAAGCAGAAGGTGTGTCTGGCAAAAGCCTATACTACTAATAAAAGTGTAGCAGATGCTAAAAAGGCCTAACTGTTGCAGTTAATACATAAAAATATAGTTCCAAAATTTTAATTTGATTTTTTTCAATAACTTGTAAGATAATTTTCCTGTGCTAACTATTTTATGTAAAATCTAAAACAAACCAAAAGAACTGAGTTGATTAATTTCTTGATTTGATTGAAATAATTTGTGGAGTGTTATGTTGTATTTTTTATAAATAAATATTTTCTTATAATTACTTCTGTATTAAATTATTTATTTCATACCCTGTACAGATATAAGAGGTGAAATTTATATTTTTGTATGTCACAAGTCAAAGCCCTTTAGCTAAAACTGAAGTAGTTTTCTTTGTAGAAAAGTGTCACATATCGAAGCCCTTAGGGTTAATTTATCACTCAGAATGAAAGAAAAATATGTAAAAGTTACCTCTGAGTATGTACTACTTACAAAGAAAAAGACAGTGCTGATGTGATTTCATGGAGAAAAGTAATGTTGAGTGAAACTTTGGTTGTTATCTTTAAGTGGAGTTTTCTCTAAACTAGTGGTTTTAGAGATGTGCCGGTTTTCCTACAAGGTAGTGATATGTAGAAATCAGAAACCCCAAGGATTCTACCGATTGCAGGTCAGATACCTAAATATAACTTGTAGTGTCCCATAGGGGTTTGTTCTTCGCCCAGTCCTTTTCAAATTGTTCGTCAATGACCTCCCAGATAAATTCCCTAATTCTAATTCTTTTTTGTATACTGATGACACAAATATTTTAATATAAAACTAACATAAATTTCAATATAATATATATACTGTCACATAAAATCTTTGTTTGAGACAAATTGACTGCTAATAAACACTCAGAAAACTAAGTAGATGAGGCAGAATGTTGCCCTCTTCAGCGGAGACATACACATTGACAAAGACGAAATTTTCAGTGTGCAGAACACCAAATTCCTTGGACTGATCATCAGCAGTACACTAAACTGGGGCCTGGATGTAGAGATAGTTGCAAAGAAGTTCAGAAAAATGTGATACCAACTCAGATCAGTAAAATATTCAGCCAACACTTTTAAGCTCGTATACCATGCTCTCTTTGAATCGATTACGAGCTACGTCCTAATTTTCTGGGAAAATCGTTCTGAATCCGAAACAGTTTTCAAATTACAACAACTAATGGTCAGAATAATGGCATCAAAAAGCGGAACTGAACATTGTAAACCACTGTTTAAAGCATTAACAATACTGCCAATGCCATGCTTTTATATAATGGAACAGGGTTGTTTTGTACCTCAGCATTTAGCCGCCTTATGCACAAATCTAGATTGCCACACACGTAACACTAGAAACAAATCTCAATTAAAAATTATAGCACATGTGGTGTCACCGCCAGACACCACACTTGCTAGGTGATAGCCTTTAAATCGGCCGCGGTCCGTAGTATACGTCGGACCCGCATGTCGCCACTATCAGTGATTGCAGACCGAGCGCCGCCACATGGCAGGTCTAGAGAGACTTCCTAGCACTCGCCCCAGTTGTACAGCCGACTTTGCTTGCAATGGTTCACTGACAAATTACGCTCTCATTTGCCGAGACGATAGTTAGCATAGCCTTCAGCTACGTCATTTGCTACGACCTAGCAAGGCGCCATTACCAGTTACTATTGATGCTGTAAAACACGTACCGTCAAGAGCGATGTTCACCAATTATGGATTAAAGTTAAGTATTCCAGCAGCTATGTACGTTTTTTGTTTGTCTCATTTCCTTGACCTGTTCCAGACCTCACGCCAGCCTGCGTGAGCTAAAACGCGTGCCTTTCGGCTTCCTCTCATAGTGGGTTGGCTGTCTTGCCAATCCACAACAGCACATAGTATCAAATTACATGCTGATGGTTTTAAATATATGGGCATAAAAACTTACAACAATCTTCCACAAGATTTCGGGATTGCAGCCGGATCTCATCGACTTCTTTCCACGGTATTTCGGCTGACAACCTTACAGCCATCTTCAGACGAGTGTTTGACACTGGAGATTGCTAGTGCAAGTCGCTCTATTTATAAATAAAAGTCCCGCAGGCACGCATGCGCAAGTTACCGTAGCATGTGCGCCACCTGTCGATTCCAAGGCCCTCTATAATATTACTGCATCTATGTAGCGCAAACGAATGCGTGAAAAAAGTAAAACATGCACGCAGACGTGTCCAAAACAATAAAATGCAAAATTTCAATATTAAAATTAAAATTACTTGTCGCTCGACATGTCAGAAGCCATAAAAAGGTTTCTTTTGGTTGAAATTAAAGAAATCAACGGGTCCCAGGCCTTATTCAATAAAAAAGCCAAAAAGCTTACGGCCGATATAACGGCGCTGTTTCACCATGCCCTGTCCTCTACTTACTTTCTATTTAATAATGAATATTTTGAGCAACTTGACGGTGTTGCCATGGGCAGTCTTCTGTCCCCTCTGGTAGCAAACTTTTATATGGAAGACTTTGAGGAGAGGGCTCTCGATTCGGCGATGTTGAAACCAACAGTCTTCTGGCGGTACGTGGACGATACCTTTGTAGTGTGGCCTCACGGTGAAGAAGAGCTTTCACGGTTTTTACAACATCTGAATTCCATCCACACAAACATTCAGTTTACGATGGAAATTGAAAAGGATGATTGCCTACCATTTCTGGACGTCATGGTTAAACGCAGGGTGGATGGGTCATTGGGGCATTCTGTCTATCGAAAACCCACGCATACGGATCTGTACCTGCAGGCGTCAAGCTGTCATCACCCGTCACAAACTATGGGTGTCCTTCGAACGTTGGTGCATGGGCACATGTCGTGTCTGATAAAGACAGCCTTGTAGACGAATTAGAGCACTTGAAATCGGTATTTCAACATAATGGATATTCTGCACATCAGGTCAGTACTGCTTTAAGGAGGAAAAAACGTGACCACCCACAAGATCAAGAGGATAAGGAGGTGTTGAAGTCCAGAGCATTTCTCCCATATGTCGGGAACATTTCATCGAAAGTAGGCAGAATTTTAAAGAAACATCGTGTGAAAGCAATCTTCCGGCCACCTACAAAGACTCGTGCTCTTCTGGGTTCAGCCAAGGATGATCTGGGATTACGGAAGGCTGGAATTTATAAAATACCTTGCGAGTGCGGGAAAGCCTACATTGGTCAAACCACACGCACAGTACACGACCACTGCGTTGAACATGAGCGCCACACTCGCCTTTTACCGCCCAGTAAGTCGGCCATAGCCGAACATTGTATTTCCACAGGACATACTATGGATTATTCGGCCACGAAAATCTTGGCCCCATCGAGATCCTTCTAGGATTCAGTTGTGAAGGAATCCGTGGAAATACGTTTAGCGGAAAATCTCATTAATCGTGACGGCGGCTTTTTATTGAATAAGGCCTGGGACCCGTTGATTTCTTTAATTTCAACCAAAAGAAAACTTTTTATGGCTTCTGACATGTCGAGCGACAAGTAATTTTAATTTTAATATTGAAATTTTGCATTTTATTGTTTTGGACACGTCTGCGTGCTTGTTTTACTTTTTTCACACATTCGTTTGCGCTCCATAGATACAGTAATATTGTAGAGGGCCTTGGAATCGACAGGTGGCGCACATGCTACTGTAACTTACGCATGCGCGCCTGCGGCACTTTTATGTATAAATAGAGCGACTTGCACTAGCAATCTCCAGTGTCAAACACTCGTCTGAAGATGGCTGTAAGGTTGTCAGCCGAAATATCGTGGAAAGAAGTCGATGAGATCCGGCTGCAATCCCAAAATCTTGTGGAATATTCGATACGCCAGGAAAGTTTCAAGAGTCATTACAACAATCTCTCATCAGACATCAATACAATTAACAACTTGAAGGAAATGAGAACTGAACTAATACAAATTTGTATTAAATCACTGTTTTACTATGATACTGTGTTTCTTGAGACAAAATTCTAATTTCTCCTTACAGCTCATCTCCTTATATACAATGTAACTTTGTTTAGCTTGGTACTTTTTCTGTCCATGCTCTATGCGTTTGTGTGGAAACCTAAACTTTTTAATATGGAAGTGAGTTTTCCCATTCGTAAAGTATTTTTAATGTATACTTTTGAATTTTCATGTTATTTGTTCTGTCCACGTTCTTTACTTTGTATATAAACCTGAACATCTTCATATGAAAGTGTGTCACCTTCACTGTCTTTCTTTAGTAATGAATTAATGTCCATGGTACTTTTGTATTTCCATGTTATTTGTTTTTTTAATGTGTACTTTTAAATTTTCATGTTTCTTACTCTGTCCATTTTCTTTACTTTGTATGTATACCTGAACACTTTAATACAGAAGCGTGTCACCTTTACTGTTTTAGTTTAGTAATGCATTTTAATGTATATGGTACTTTTGAATTTCCATGTTATTTGTTTATATGTTTCTTTCCCTTAATAATGTGAACTTATTTAGAAATATTGTGCATTTCTGAATTTTTTTTATAAATATTGTGCATTTCTGACTTTTTCACAAGATATCCACCTATATGCTTTTCTGTTTCTTGGCATTACGTATGTATTATATGAACATTTGTATACTTATAATACCAGTGTCATAATCATTTTAACCATTTATCATCTCAGCTCCATTCTTGACTTGTTCTATATCATCATGTGCTTCTCTGCTCACAATCTACGATCTACAGGGTAAATAAAGCTACTATTAGATAATACAGCAAGTAAATGACCTCTTTTTGACAGTTTCATTTAATTTCAATATACTTGTAGTACTTCCAATGATACTAAAGTGTGGTTGCAGGCTGTGAAGATCAGTTCGCCTTCGTGTTGCGCGCAGCTTAAATATTACTGAAATTCGTATGTCCCGCCAAAGCTTGGTTCGCTTACTAAAAGGTCGACTCGCTTCGGAAACGTGGAGCCGCAGTTGCATGTCAGGCGCTAGACACAAATATGGTGCTATGGTATGATAGCTTTATCTTTGAAATTCTGATTAGAAGTGTGTTATGTGACGTGACAGACGGAGGAGATGTATGAACTATTTTTGTAGTAGAAGTATCACTTTTTTTTCTAAAAGAAGAAAGATAATATTGCATCTGCAAGGACAAGGGAATAATGTTCTGTATGACGCAGCTGTTGATTGTTATGATTGTTCAATGCAAATGTAGGTTATGTTAAAAGGTCCATCTGGATGCTTATGTTGTTATGATACTTATCGCACGTAATGGTTTCAAGAAAGGACACAAAAGTTTTTGTATGGTCCATGGATGTATGATTGTGTGGCTAAAGTGAGATTCAGTTATGAGTAGTTTCGGATGATAGTGTAATAGCTGAAGATGTCTGCATAATTAAAGAGTTTCAATTTTACGTATTTGTTCCACGGCTTGGATTGTATATACAAACAGGTTATAGTTAGCAAGCGATGGCTGTCGTCGTGGAAACTACCATTGGGGACTTCACAGTTGACCTATTTACAACAGAACGGCCAAATAGTAAGTATTGTTGGTAAATTGTTTCCTTATGAAATTTTCCCGGTTGCTCCCCTGCCGTCCCTTTCATGTTGCTGTTGTAACCTACTGTTTCAGTTTAAACGTGGTTAACAATATATGTCATTACTGTACGAAGCATCCTTCAGTTTCGTGGCTTATTTTTTAACATTGCTCTGGATTTTAGAAGCATTTTGGAGGCATTTTCGTTTTTCTCTTTTTATGTTAATTGAGAAAAGTGTATGATGCTACACTTAATTATTTTGTTGAGCCCATTACCTGCCATATGTTCAGTATTATATTCCAGGATCTATTTCAATCTTTGTTGCAGCATGCTTGAACTTCTTGAAACTCTGCCGAATAAAATACTACAACTTCTGTTTATTTCATTCAATACAACACAACTTTATAGCACAGACGGGGGATCCGACTGGGTCTGGAAAAGGTGGAGAATCTGTTTACAGGTACAGTTGTTATAAATTTGCAGCATAATAAGCAAGTGAGGTGAAAATCATATATTCATGTTGTATTTGGTTTTTAGCAAAATTCACGGAGAAAATGCCAAGTATTATGAAGGGGAATTAATGCCTAAATTGAAACATGATAAGGCAGGTCTGTTGTCAATGGTCAGCTGTGGAAATAACATGTAAGTATTATTTGTAATAGGCTGTGTAAACGCTGTAGGAAATTGTGTGATATAGTCTTTTAACTGAATGTGATGTTGAAGGTAAAATCTGTGGCAGTAGTAATAATATGTGCCAAAAAGATGTTAATTTCCTATGGTAAAATGTCTGATCTGTTAGGCTGACAATTTAGATACTTCTCTAAGTGGTGTAAATCAAAATTTGTCACTCATGAGACTAAAAAGAAATTTGTGCACTCACTTGCTAATTTCAGAAAGTGGTAGGGGTAAACTTTTTTCCCTCCTTGTGGAATATTTCGAAATATTGCAGTGGAAATTCCATGATGGTTACAGTAAACAAAAACATCTGAAACTATCTACGTATCAATAAGTAACTCATATCATGTACATAGAAACGTGACAACACAGTGAGATTATTGTCTTTCAAGCTACCACCTTTTTTCTAGTGAGCCTCTTCTTTTTCCAATGTCTTGCATCCTTCTGTAAATGTAGTTTAGAGCAAGATTCCAAGATTCTCCCCAATTGTGATAGCCCTGTACAGTTTTCTTGTATAATTGACTCAGTTTTCCCAGTGCGCACACACACACACACACACACACACACACACACACACACACACACACACACTCTCTCTCTCTCTCTCTCTCTCTCTCTCTCTCTCTCTCTCTCTCTCTCGCTGCCTCTGCCACCTTGTGGGGTATGCTACAGAGCAGTAAGTCACAACAAATATTTTATTTTCTCGTTTGTTGGCTTAACCAACTTTCAGCCAAATTATCACCCTCCATCCTAACTTATATCTCGAGGTACATTACAAATCTGCAACTCATCATTGCAATCTATATTCCCAAAAAACATTGGCACAAAAAATTATGTTGCCGGTGTTCAGTTCTCTTCTAGTTGTTACACGTGCAATGTTACATGCCACAGCATTTCATTTGAAGTATAAAATTTTAACAGCAGAAGACAAATCAGTAGGAGAGGAAAAAGTGCAGAAACTTGGGAAGATTTTGGTCAACTGCTAATCTGTTGATATGTGAGCTACAGAATCGATGAAGAAATGTACCACAAAATTTAACTCTCAGTATCACCAGTTAGAACTAACGCTTGTTATGTGGTAAAATTCTTGTGGTGTTCAGTGACTTGATCAGTAAAAAAGGAAAGTTGCAAAAAGAACTTAAGGCCGAAAGACAGTGTCAAGAACATGAGAATTATCCAAGGCAGGTTGGAATACATCCCATAATCAATAGTAATTTATATGGTTAGCGAAAAACATTGACGATCTTACATTTCATTTTTAAACTGTTAAGTAGTGGCAGTTTCAGTTGATCAAAGAAATTGATTTATGACATAGTCTGAGTTTTATTTTAGTTTGGAAGTTTGCAATGCACTAAAACTGCTAGGTAGACTATAAATTCAGTAGCCACACCATTGTAAGTGCACCATATTTAGAGAGATTGTGTACAGTAACCTGTGGCAGTTACTCAAGAGGTGTACATCATTTTGACTGTCTAGTCTGAAATGTAAATTAATTTCTGGTGTTGTAGTACAACAACAACATTGAGCTGTGCAGTATATTCTAAGCAAAGATCAAATGCTGAGCACATTCCAGCATGTAGTAGAGGAAAGGAGTCTGAGCTAGAACTATCCCATTTTTTAGCTATGGATTCTATGGCCTTATGCTCACCGTATTGCAAGGTCAAAATCGTATTTTAGCCACACTGATTAAGTAAACTATGATTTCCTTAAATTGTTATGGGAAAATTTCATAATGCTTCCCACAACAAAGCTGTCAATAGACTTTAATATGGTATCATCTTGATCACACTGTGCACCTAATGGATAACATGGAACCAGTTATGTGGTTTACTGTTATATCAGCTGTGGATCACAAATTTCCTGCTCAATTTTTCGATTAACATGTGGATCTACACGAATTAATGCAGCCTCAACAGACATTCTCTCATCACTAATTATCATTGACAAATCAGTTGACGACGTCTGGTGGACATCTGGAACCCAGAAAAATGCATTGAAATATCTACATATTTAATCCCCGGGACATCTTGTACAGTGTGTGGTGGCGGCTGCTTCTCATACCACTACAATATCCACTTTTCCTGCCCCATTCATTAATAGTCCATTGAGAGGGACTGTTGATACACTTCTGTATGAAGTCAAATATCTGTGATTTTCTTGCCTTTATAATTTATCAAGGCAAATGGGGGGGGGGGGGGGGAAGTAAATTATCCCCTGTTCGTTGTTGAAACCTGTGTCATGGAATTTCAGCAGTAAACCTTTCCATGCCAGTCTATACCTCTCTTGCTGTGCCTGGACTGGAGGTTGTTGAACATCTCCAAAACCACTTTGCCCTTACTTAATGATGCAATGATGAAACCTTCCCTCCTTCATTGAATCTACTCTGTCTCTTAGTTAAGGTGCATCCACACGATGCCTTTTTTGTGTTCAGCTGTGTGCATGTGCATAAATTTCAAACAGCGCAACTATGCTGCGCATGCTTCTCGCTTTCAGTGGAAATCTATATGCGTTTTGGCATTACATATGAACAGCAACTAACAATTTTGGATTACATAATTCACAAAAATATATTAATCTCATATTGTATAATTTAAAAAATAAGTCTATAAATTAATATCTAATTTGTCGATCCATTCAAGGGCTGCCTCTGTCACTTCAAAGAAGTCTTCCTAGTGCTCATGGTAGGCTCTTCTGCAACAGGTTGTCACAATGTGATGGATCGTCTGGTATTCATTTCCACAGTCACAATGAGAAGATGAAGCACTTCCCCATCGGTAGAGGTTTTCAACACAGATGCCATGGCCTGCGCGCATCCGATTAATTGTTTTCCAGGCACGTCACATTAATTCCATACCAGCTGGTCTTGTCAGGTCTTTTCAGGGTCTGATGTTCCTCATGGGCAATAGTGTTCCACATTTCTGTTCACTTATGTTGATACTGAAAGTAGGTGCCTGTTGTGATTCCGCCAATAGGGTAGATGGTTGCCTAGATGCTAATCAGTTCATTTGGAGTGCAGGAACATCAGAGCGCATTGAAAGCTCAGGGATTTTAAGTAACTTTGGGTATTCCTTGAGGGGGGTGTTCTGTCTTCGGAGGTCTGGTGGCGCAGTGTTGCTTAGATATGGTAACCAGTATAGAGGAGCAGAGTTGATGCACTCTGTTATTGTCCTCATTGCTGCATTTAGCTCTACACCAGTTTTTCTCACATGTGTGCAATTAAGCCACACTGGGGCACAGTATTCGGCAGCAGAATATACCAGCCCTAAGGTGGCACATCACAGTGTCGTAGCTCTTGTGCCCCATGAGGTACCACTCATCTTCTGTATGACGTTTTTGGGTGATCTCAGCTTTGCTGCAGTGTTTTCTATGTGCTTCCTGCAAGAGAGGGTTCTATCAAGAGTCACTCCTATATATTTTGGAGAGTCTTACTGGTGAAGGACCTGACAATTAAAGATGACATTCAACTTCGCATTAGCAGCTTACTTCAGTCTTCGTTGGATTTGGTATCAGTCTCCACTTTATGAAGTATTCATCTATTGTGATTAGATCTGTGGATAGGATCTCCTCGCCAGCTTCAAGAGGCCAGATCGTCTGCATAGATCAACTTCCTTGACTCTAATTCAGGGAGGTCAGATGTGTATAAGTTGAACAGGATTGGTGCCAAAACTGAGCCCTGAGGAAGACAATTATCAAGTTTCTTCTGTCTGCTTAGTTGGTTGCCAAGGTCTACTTGGTAGTATCTTTGATAGCATGTTGTTTATGAGCCTGATTGTGGTTTGGCAGTGTATAACTCTGGTGAGTTTGTACAAAAGTCCTTGTCTACATACTGTATCGTAGGCAGCTGTAAGATCAGGTCCGAATCCTGCCTGTTTGATGGGGATAACTTCATGAATCTTTGGAGTGATTCGGTTGAGGATGACTCTTTCCAAATGCTTGTAGGAGCAGCTCAAGAGGGCAGTTTGGCGATAGCTAACAGTTTTGTTCTCTGGTTTACCTGGCTTCAGTATAGCTATGATCTTTGTTCTTTTGAATGCTTTTGGAATGTTCCCTGATAGCATAATATTGGCGAAAAAACATACAAGCCATCTAAGAGTCCTATTTCCACAATTGATGAGGAACTCTTAATGTATCCTATCAAATCCTGGAGCTTTGCCTTTTTTCATTTCTTTGCTTGCTGCAGTGAGCTCATCTACTATGAAGTCTCTGGAGTATGGGTGCCTTCTGCTTCAAGTTTCTAAGCTTTTTCTTAACCATTCTTGTGTGTGGCTTATGTGAGGGTGCTTTGGCGAGAGAACTTATTCTATTCACAATTTGGTCTGGTGTTACTGCAGGATCTTTTCGGGTGGGAGGTTCAGCCGTCATTGGTGGTTCAGTAGGACTGATACAGTTCTTCATATACATTACTCCAGCCTGGGATACATTCACTCTGGAATTCTCTAGGCATGCAATATTTTTTTTTTTTTTTTTTTTTTTTTTTTGCTAAAAGTGCTACGACGAATCTTTCATAATTTTCACCTAGTGGTGGGATCCATGTGATCACTTTATCAAGTTCTTTGGAGAATTTAGTCCAGTTTGCTTTTCTGAAGGTCCTTCTTGGTCTAGGCATTGATCTGATTACAGGAATTTGAATTCCTACATCTAGAATTACTGGCTGGTGTTGGCTTTTTGGAAAACCTCCAAGGACTGACCTCACTGGATGTAGAAGTTGTCCCTGAGAGTTCTGTGTTACAAAACATAGGTCAGGCTTGGAATCCTTGTTCCAGGCTGCAAATTTAAATGTTCCCTTGTCCTTTGAGCCAAAAACTAGGCTGAGGTTGTTATTTTCAGCCTAATTTGCTAGGTCCTCACCATTTTCGTCAGTATTGCTGTATTTACAATTGCTGTTGAAGTCGCCGATATATACACTTGGATGCAAGGAAATGGGAAGAACATGAGCAGGCCAGTTATCTGCTGGAGGCTTCTAGTCATTTGTTATAGTAACATCTTCAACTTTAACTGACACATTCGCAGTATTTTGCATGGAGTTTGCAGATATCAGATGCGCATTTTCAGTGTTATTGCATATACAGGTAGCACAGGCTTAGGTCTGGTGGTATGTAGTTCCACGGACTTTGTAGCCACCTACATGTCCTCTTGAATACAGTCTTTGCTCATTGTTCTTGAATGACTGCCACATCTACATTGTTTTCGAGTAGTGTAAGAGAGAGATGTGATTTAGGTTGGTTGAGCCTTCAACATTGAACTGTAAAATTTGAATGTTATGGCTCAGGTGTCTGGTTGGTTGGTTCTGAGAAGGACCATTATGAAGTAGTTTAGCGTTCATGTTTAAGCCAGGAGATCTGTAGTAGATAAGTCTGTCTGCCAGCTCTGATACTTGTTTAGCACCACCCAGGGGATACGTGCAGCTTAAGTTGTGCTGCAGACACAAGTATCTTCATCCCCCATAATGTCTGTTGACTCCGAAGGAAGCGTGCATGAATTTATACATGGTTACAGACAAGGAAAAGTTGTATGGAATGCTACATCGAAAGATTATTTGAATAAAAAATTGAGGTGTGATGCCGTGAGTGTCAAGTATTGAAGAAAATGTCTCTGACCATATTATTCTAAAAATAATGTGCCATAAGGACGGGTAGGAAAATAGTGAATAATAATTTAGAAATTTATAAAAAGTGTATTTGAAAAATGTAGACGAATATTCATGCTATGGTGGCTTAATAACACAACTGAGGAGCATGATGTGAAAAAAATTAAATGATGGGCTGTCAGTAGCTCCTCAACAAACTACTGGAAAGACAAGTGAGGTACATTGATGATGTAAAAAGCATAAAGTTTGAAAACACAACCTCCCTTCCAGAGGATATTGACACTGATGAAGTCCAAGGATGTTAATCTACATATAATCAAAGTTGTTTAAACAACTCTTTTATTAAATTAAATTGAAAGTTAATTAATCCTCACATAACGACTAAGCGTCTCCATTGAATATTTCTGAGTTTCAGGAATAATTGTGGAAATTCTTTGTTTTGAAATGCAAAATAAATATTTCAAACTAATATGTAAGTTGCTGGTTACTAGCTAACAAAATGTAGTTGTCAGACTTATCACTGCAGTTTCCCAAGAAGAAAATCTGAAATTTCGGTGTGACATTTAAAATTTGGAAACAAATTGATGTCATCACATTGTATTTATCGTACCTCTATCATTTAGATAATTCTTTACCTGTAGTCACTTTTGCCTTGTCTTTTCATTGCAATAAATACAGCACAAGCTCCCAAGAAAAGAAGAGGAATGCGTGGCAAACATCTTGCATATTGAGGCAATGTGTAGACATGAGAACACTCAAAAGTGCATACAAGCATTCTTTCCATGAAGTTTTGTTCATGCTCTTTTATTCCCATGTGTCTGTGACTATGCACGAGGAGAGAGACATAGGGTAGACATTGACACACCTTTAATTCACCTCGCGTCCCAGACTGATGAACAGTACTCAAGAATCAGTCTTTATAAATGTTTTGTTCTCCACTTCTTTAATGGGTGATTTACACTTCCATAAGATACTTCAACTTAATGTTAACATGGAATCTGTTTTTCCGACAGTTAATTTTTCTTGGTCACTCCACTTTAGATTCGCTGATAACTTCAATGTTGAGCACCTGCAAAATCCAGTCCTTCCACTTTAGGTTTCATACTAACTGTTTTGTGATAGCTTTTCCTTGCTTCACAAGTGCCTACAATTTTCTTGGGCATGTAATCAGAAATAGCCTTCTGCGCAAGAGTCTAGTCTGTTGGAAACTGAGGTTAATTCCAAGCTACAACTCCAAAGGTTCCTGGTTCAATCACTAGCTGGAGTTGGAATTTTTTCGGTCACTTATTACTACTTTCATCTCTGGCAGTGATTATTAATGTGAAAATTCTGAAATTTTGCTGGTAGTCAGTCTATGTTAAATTGTATGTCCCCAAATAAGTGACAGAACAAGTCAATTAAAAGGTCAGAGGAAGGCAGGGGCATCAGACATGGTCATGACTATTACAGCAATGCAGTGTTCCAACCAATATTCGTGTTGTGAACAGCTGTACTGTTAATAAAAGATTAAAAATTATCAGTGTTATTATTTGGGACCATACCAGCAAACAGAGCCACTAAAAATGTATAAAGTTTGTCTCACAAAAATGTTTCCTGGAAAGTGGTTAGCTGTGGAGGAGCAATCACATCATTTAGTCGTCATACACAATTTAAATAGGTGTTACTGTTATAAAAATGGTGTAGACTGTATTTTCACCCCCTTTGTCTTCAAAAAGTTTTCTCTGAAATCTTTGTCTCATCGAACGTGCATTTTTCAACGTTCTTCATTTTCTGAAATGATTAAAATGGGATAATTTTCTACGTACATCATCTGGAACCAATTATATCAGTTGCAGGACATGATTTTGCCAGATAACTACTGAATCAAAAGCAGCTGCACTTGTTATTCACTTTGATTGGGAGAAAGTACGTTTTAGAAAGTTTAGTGGTAACTTTAACTTAGTTGTTGGTTTGCTAATACTTACAGAGAAAAATAATCAGATTTTTATATTTTAAATTTTGATGATATATTTTTTCATAGGTATGTCATCTTGACTTTTTGTGCCACAAAGGTGTGCATGTTCAGTTTTGTGATTTTTAAGGTTTGGATCACAGTTCTTCATAACCCTCGCAAAGGATCTTCAGTCCCTGGATGGTGAGCACTGTGTCTTTGGAGAGATAGCAGAAGGTCACGAAATTCTTCTAAAGTTGAATGAAGCAATTTGTGATACCGAACATAGGCCTTACCAAGATATAAGGTAAGTTTATCAGCAGAAAGGCTTCCCCACATTTGAATCTCGCTTTCACTTGCATTCCTGTGTCTCAGTTGTGCCTCTGTACCATAATTGTTCTAAATAAATGTAAAAAATAAATAATTGTTAAGGAGAGAAGCAGCCACATGACAGTCCCCAAAATGGGAACTTGACCAATGCTGCCCCCCCCCCCCCCCTCCACACACACACACACACACACACACACACACACACACACACAAACTAGCATTAACGTTGTCTTTCAGATTGTAGAATCTCATTCATCAGAGTAAAGATAGTAATACAAAATTGTGTGTGCACAAATATGCAAGGGAAGGAGAAATCGTTCTAAACTCTGAACAAGAGATTTGAAATGAAGAAATGATCTCAAATTAACAGTAGAGGTAACAATATTCAAAATTGAGTCTACAGCTTGTAATAAGTGACAGATAATTTATGAATCAAGGATGAGACTTAAAACTAAATCAAACTGAATTCAAATCTCCGGTTGCAAATGCTTATTAACGAAAATGAAAAAAACGAAATATAATAGGAGGAAAACTTGGTGAAGGATGAAGAAAAATATTTTAAAGTGGGAAAAGAGGGAAGAATAAAGGACCACAGGAATGTATTTTTCAAACACAAAATCAAATGAGCAAGCATAAGTTGGGACAGCCGACGATAATGCTGAATATAGCAAAAATATATGAGTGAAGGCTGTTAAGAGAAATGTAATAAAAAGAGACTGGGCCAGGTAGACGGTGAAGCAAAGTGCAGTTCACGAACTTTCTATTGGGACAGCTTCAGATTCTTGTGCATGAATTATGGAATACGTAGCTCTATTCCTCATATGTAATGCCACAGGGAGAGGAGAAGCAATGTTATCCATAAAAGAATGACATGTAAAGCTGTACAAGACTGAAAATGAAAATGCTTTATGAACCAGAAGTTGTTTGTGTTGGTATATGTTCCTACTTCATGGTTATCATTTTTCACAAAAATCTGAGATTAAAAATATATATCAAGTTTCAATGTGTGCTTTTGATTGGTAGCAAAATTTCCTTATTTAAAATTGTTAAAATAAAAAAGAGAAGCTTGTGGCATGTGCAACTTGATTGAAACTGAAACTGGGGCTGAAGGTAATGACTTTGAATGACTCTTGGGAGCTCACTGGGAGAACTGGATTTTGGAGGAAAGGTTGAGGTTTGTCTTGAGGTTGTGAATTGCAGTGTAAGGTCTTCTTGTTTTTTATAAAATAATACCACGGCAAATTTAGCTGTACCTGCTACGCTTGGCAAGTTTGGAAAATGTGGAACTTGTTGAGGGTTAAGAACAAGTTTCTTAGAGAAGTGGAGAGGAAAACTAGTTCATGGTATCGCACAAATATCTAAATGGTGTGCAGTGTTTTTCTTGAGTTTGCTGCCAGACATTTGAATAATGTGGTTGGCACGTAAAGTGCCGATAGTAGCAAGATATGGTGAGCAGGAAGCAGCTGATTGGTGTGGAATTGGCAGGTTAGTAAAGTACTTGAAACAGTTAAGAAACTGTGTAAATTGGAATTTAGGGAGATGGCATTTGTACACGTGGGAGCATAGACAGGCAATCACGCGTGACCTCATTACCATTCGGAGATGAAAAGGTTGAGAGAATTGAGAATAACCAAATTTAATTAGGAAACCATGAAGTGTATTACAGCTACATTTCACTGTGGTGTCATGTAATTTTAAGTTAAACTTGAGGTAATTTGTGAGAAAGCCTCTGTGAAGCATTGTGTTAGCAAACTTGCATACCAGTAAGTGCAGTGTAGCAGCATATTGGTTAAAACAACATCTGCACAAAAGGATTGTGAGGTGGGCTACCTGTGCTCAGCAAGGCAGACAGACCAAGGGCTGGATAGTAGTGTGACAAATACTCCTTGATCCATATAAAAAGCTGTGAATTCTGAAGCAGATTAATTCGGAATCCAGCAGCAGCACCACAGTGCCATGGGCATTGCTGGGCAAGGGACAATCTTCACGTCACTTAGCTCCACGGATGTCGGAACGATTTTCGCTCAACAATTGGGCAGGCATTGTGGGTGACCATCTGATTGGGGCGGTCCATCTCTACCTCCTCAACTTACTGGAGCAAATTATCTTTATGTTTTGCAAGAAACTCTAACCACTCTGCTCGAAGATGTTCCCCTGGACATACAACTACCCATGTGGTTGCAGCATGATGGGGCACCCGCACGTAACAGTCGTGCTGTGTGTGGGTATTTAAATGAACTCTTCGACAGCCGGGTAAATGGCAGAGGTGCTCGTAGGACATGGTTCGCACAATCACCAGATGTCATGCCACCGGACTTTTTCCTGTAGGGATTCGTCAAGGTTCTAGTTCACCCACCCAGATGGGAACCATCTAGAAACGAAGAGGAATTAACAGGTCGCATTCAACATGCCGCCAGTCACATCAGGGCAATGTCAGGAATCTATCAAAGAGTTCGGCAAAACCCCGTTCAACGCTGCCAAGCCTGTGTCATGTCAGAGGGTCGCCAATTCGAGCACCTGCTTTAAGTAAACAATGTCCTAGCTACAAAAAAGGCCCTTTTTAGGGCCGACACAATTTGTAAAAGACTTTCTGTATGTGAACTAACAGCTGTTGATGGGTTTGTGGTTTGTTCCTGGTAGGTCTTATGATAAAACTACACTGGATGTGTTGGGACCCCAGCGGATTTGCCCCCAGAGTGGAAGGCTGGTGCGAATGTGTGGGCTGCCTTGGGTGCATCACGATCTCTGGCAGGCAAAGCATTGTTCCAGAGCATCCGGCAACAGGGCAATCGGAACACTTTGCACAAAGTTTCCATGCTTTAAAAATTGTGCATTGTAAACCTACGCAACTTTAGCAATTTTGGCTCGTACTGGCATCAGATATCCAGGGTTAAAATTTTGTGACACAGTTTTTCTCCACCCTGTACAAGCGGTGAACTGAGTAATGATTCAGGAGGGGAAGCTAAGTTTAATCATTGTTTCAATGTGTAGTAGTAAAAATGGGCAGCCACTTAGGCAAGAGTAGTTAACTTGTGGTAAGAAGTGATACGATAATATTACATTTAAGTGTTTCCTAATTTGATTTTGTGCAGAGCAAGGTATATGGTTCATTAACTAAGCATTCTCATTTATATTTGCGTAATTTGTAAGAGGTAATCATTTCGTGGTCAGTACGATGAGAAGCAGGGTTTTTGTTAGTGCAAGAGGCTACCTACCACAGAGAGGAGGTATACAGAATTTAAGATATGAAATAGATAAGGTGCTGGTGGACAGTGCCAAGTGGTCTAAGAGATTAGGGGCACTTGATGCTGAGGTGAAGGAAAGAACTTATCACAAAACTACAGAGTGTAAGGAGAAGCTGCGGAGAGAGCACACTGACTGTTTGATCGAAGACAGGCCTCATGTTGTGAGGAATATGTTGATTACGAGGAGAATGAAAATAAGGGAAATTAGAGGAAGGAAAAGGAGGAAGCTGAATAGGAGGAGCAGGCTTGTGGATAGTTTATCTGTTCCTGCAGGACGGCCGACTACCACTAATGTAGGTGAACCTTTCGGTCTTGTGAAGAGGAGGGAAGAATGTTGTGGGCGGGTGGACAATCGTTTGACTGGGAAGGTTAAAATAACTGTAGGTAGTGTCACAATAAATGTTTGTGGGAACTTTAGTGAGGCACTGAGTAATGATGATGATGAAGTTAAGGTGAGTAATGTAGAAGTGCCACCTCTGATACCAGGTGTAATTGTGTAGTCTGAGGTAGCAGGAATGAATATGGACTGTACTGAAGCGATTGTGGGAATAGCAACAGGGTTGATTTTAAGTTCAGTGTCACATTTGGTGATAATGGGTGCTGTGTTGAGGCAATAGAACCTGTGCCAAATACACAGGGCAGTATAGGTGCTGGTGATTTTTGCATTGTGCAGAGTGGAATTGCAAAGAAAGTTGTTTTAGGTACTAAACAGAATGCACAAGAAATTGTTGATAGTTATGCAGATGTTATGGTAGAAATGGTAAGGGAACATATATTTGCTCAGAAGCAGGGTGAATGAAAGAAAATGAAGAGATGATGAGTTTGTAGAGTGGATGATGAAGTCAGCAGGGCTGAATCTGCTGAAGAGTACATCCCAGTTCAGTATGTAGCACAAGCACAGGTAGTGGGTCACAACCTTGCGGGACAAGTAGTTGACATGCACAGTGAGCTGTTTACAGCACATCCACAATCTGATGTGCACGATGAGTATGAAGTGGGTTAAGGGTAGAACACAAGCCTAAAAGTAATCATTCTGACTGAACATCATGCCAAAGTTAAACTTCAACTGCAGATAGTTTTTGTCACTGTAGAGCTGTCATGAGGTGTGTGTGTGTGTGTGTGTGTGTGTGTGTGTGTGTGTGTTTTGTAGTGGACAAACCAGTTTAACCTTGTACAAATTCACATGGAACAGTGCAATCAGGCATCAGAAGTTGTATTGTGTGGACATGGAGACCAGGAAACCAAGCATTTTAAGGGGAATTTAGCCTTTAATGGGCACTACATTGGGAGGAATAAGTGGGACTACTTGTTTAAGGGAGGTAGGACATAAAAAAAATTGATTAAAAAAAATTGATTTTTCAAAAGTATGCTTATTTTGTAGTGCACATCTTCCTGAATAATTTGATGTATAGAACATATATATTTTAGGAGTTATAAGGTATGTAATTTTGGTCTTAAGTGTATGAAGGTGCAGTGCCACGCCCCTCTGTACAGCATTCTTCTGTCATACCTAAGTGTATTTCGCTTTGTAGAATTCGAATGCAATATTTGTGCCAAAGATAGTCATACATGAAACAAAGGACTATTGATATCGATACTTTCTTGCTGCTCTCGACCTGCATTGTTTTGATCACTGGTTTTGTTTGTTCTATGTTTTGAAAGGCGTGCAGTGTGGTGCTGTGATCTTCAACACCATTTTCATTTTGCTGTGTTGTTTTGTGTTCATTTGTGGCATATTATCGCACAGGATGCCTAGAATTCGTTGCTTCAGTCGTAAACGTCACCACGGCAACAGATACACAGTAAAGGGTGTTAAAACAAATGTTACACCAGTGGCTCAAGACTGCAACCTCTCAGAGCCAGTAAACAATTCACCACTTGTTTTTGGTGCTAATGAAAATGGAGGCTGTGAATCCGAAGGTTCATGTAATATTACCGTTGATGGTAACATACTGTCACAATTAATATTGGACAGTGTTATGTGCTTTGGTGTTCAGTGTGTTTCTTTGGTGGAAGATAAGAATGCCAGGAAAGGCCTTGCTACGAACTTATCTGTGATACGCAGCAAATGCAACGTTGGTGGGTGTTGCAGGAAATCTAAAATCGCAAACAAAGATTATGATGTGAATTTGAGGGTAGCATATGGCATGCGCTGTATTGGTAGGGGACAGAAGGCAGCAAGAACACATTGTGCAGTTGACACTGTTAAGGTACTAGATGTTGAAGTGCTGAGTAAATTTTATCATAGTTGTGTGAAAGGGATTGCAGATCATGTATGTAATATGAACTATAAAGGCTCAAGTGGAGGTATGGAAGTGCAGGGAGTTGTAAGCTTGTTTACCAGATCTGTTGCCTCCCGTGGCCTGCGTTTTGTGAAGTACCTTGGTGATGGTGACAGTAAAGCTTTCCTTGAGGTTCAAAAGTGTGCACCATATGGAGCTGAGACTATTGCGCAGAAGTTAGAATGTGTGGGACATGTACAGAAAAGACTTGGCACTAGACTTGGAAGACTGAGACAAGATTTGTCGGGAAAAAATTTATCTGATGGGAAGGGAATAAAAGGGAGAGGGCGACTGACAGATGCAGAAATTGACAATCTACAGACATACTATGGTTTGGCGATAAGAAGGAACACAGGGGACTTGAAAAATATGAAGCAAGCAGTTTGGGCCTTATAACTTCAACAAAATGTCCACAGACAATAACCCTATCCACAACTTATGCCCAAAAGGAAGTGTGTCATGGTGTGGCTACCAAAGGTCAATTGCTGGTGGTGAAGAATATCATCATAGGAATTCTCTACCAACTGCTGTAATGGAAGCCATCAAACCTATATTCAGGGACCTTGCAAATGAAAACTTACTGAAGAAATGCCTTCATGGTGGTACCCAAAACCCAAATGAAAGTTTTAACCAATGTGTATGGGAGAGATTGCCAAAAACTGTGTTTGTGGGAAGAAATGCACTTGCTATTGATGTTTATGATGCAGTTTCATGTTTTAATGACGGTGTGCAAAGCAGGAAATATGTATTAGAGAAAATGGGAATTAAGCCTAGAGTGAACTGTATCAAAGCTTTGTGTGCGATAGACAGAGAGTGTGTAGTGAAAGCAGATAAATCATTTTTGGAGGTCATGAAATCAAGAAGAGTGCATCATGGGAATGTGAAGAGGAAGGACACTGATATTGAAAACGAAATAGAACCTGCTTATGGTGCTAGACAGTTCTAAAACTATGCCAAATACAAGCAGAAACTTTAATGGCCATTTAGCTTCCAAAATAAATATCCTATTACTATCAAACATTGTATGCTTATTAAACACAAATTCCTTAATGGAAAACTATAGAATTTTCCAAATCTATTAAAAATTGGGATAATTAACTATAAAATTTGAGTTTTTTTCTAAACATTAAGTTTAAAATGTAATAACTCGGTCATTTTTTCACAAATTAAATTAATTCTAGAGTTTCATACTCCTTTAAGTATGATTTGTATGCTGTGGAAAATTCATTGGAGAATCTCTCTTACTTATGAAGAAAAGTGTACCTAAAGCAATTAATGCAGCCAATGGTAATGGAAAAAATGGTTGAATTTCACATATAAAACAAATTGCTTTTGTTATGTTTTTCAACATCCACTGCTATCAGGGTGAATCCTGAATACTTCTTGGTCATGCTGACAAATTTTTATGAATTTATTTGTAAAAGTATAGACAGTGGAAATTAAAATGTCCTGCGGTGCCTCTCCTGCTATAAGGCGGCCTGTTTGACATCCTACCCCCGTAAGTGCTGTGAATGGTAGTGATGTATGTGGTTTTCTTGTGAGGGAAGGTTTGGTAGTATGTTTTCTTGAAGAGTCTAAGGGGAACTGTTCGTGCAAGAACAAGTTGTTCAAAACATTGAGTCAGAACCATAGGACAGACAGATGGAAAGCCAAGTGAAAGAGCTTTGAAGCTGATATGTTAAGGCGTGTGGGTAATATTATAGTTCAAATATCAGAGAGAAATGAATTTGTTAGAGCTTAAAGACGATTTGAAGCATGGAGAAAACTATGTGAGAACAAAGATGTTCCCACTGCACAGATACAATAATTATAGATGTGTTGAAAGATTTGCAAAGGAGCAGTCGTAAATTTAATATAATAAATGTGTAGGGTTTTAAATTGCTGGTCTAGTATGATCATCAGGTGTGTCACTTGTTTCATAAAAAAATGGTGGAAGTAGTCGAGGTGGGGAACTGGTCCTGAGCAAGAGACAAGAGGCCGGGCTTTCCCCGTGAACAGGGGCACTGTAAAGTCACAATCTAGTTTTAAATGAAACCTGAAGGAATTTGTAAAAAATCCACTGTGATGCATTGCCTTAGGTACTGTGGGCCGGAAAGTGCAGTGTGGCAACATACTGATTATAACAACATATATGCAAAATAATTGCAAGACGAGCTAGCTTTGCTTGGCAAGGCAGGTAGGATTGTGTCATCACAACAGGGTGAGACCCATGTTGCGAGCTACATGACCAGGGGCGGATAATAGTGCAACCAATGCACCTCGAGCCATATAAATAGCTGTGAATTTTGATGCAGATAAATTCAGAGTCCAGCAGCAGAACCACCATGATGCCAGGGCTACACTAGATGATGATACAACTGGGCATCGCCGGCTGCAGTCGTGGGTTTCAGACCAGATTGGACAAACTGCCTCCTGCACTGAGTCTCCTGCACTGAGTGTCCTTGTGGACTTGGCGATACAGTGCTGCCCACAGCTGCCGTTGCCAGACTCCTTCCCAGAGGCAGCGGGTCGTATCCCCTGCACGGCAGACTTGGTTCACCACCGCGGTGGACACGAGCCAAGTCAGATTCCCTGTGTGCAGCTGTTCCACAGCAGAATACAGTTGCAACAAATAGAAGAAATGCATCACTGATATTGGGACCACGTCTTACTGACAGACTTCCGTCCACTACCCGGCTTCACACCAACAACACAGGGCACCAACACCTACGGGTGCAATTTTCACCAGAGCAGAAGCCAGCCACCTGCTAGACATTGTCAGTCTGAGTCGCTGGAGTGGGGTGTGTTTGTGTCACATTGCTAATGACATGATGTGTAATTGAAGTGAATAAAATATTTCTCTTGACCACCAGTGTGTCACTGAGCCCCAGGGCACTCACTCCCACATTCTACATCACATAGTTTATGTTACTGTACCAGTTCTGAGTATCAGTAGTTTCCAGGATTCTGTGGAACAATTTTTGGCCTAAGGCCACATAAAAATATGTTGAGGGTCACTCTGTTTTGGCACAATCATAGGCCAGGCATATTCCATGGTCTGTTAAAAATTAGCTGACATTCACTATAACTTTAACTCTTCTTTTGCTCCAGTAACAATGAGACTGGGGATCTGCCTTATGCAAACATTTTTGTTTATTTGCTTTCCCAAACTAGTTTCAGTGAAATACTGTCATCATCAGTGGGTTTCTTTATTAAAGTCATTGCTTCCTCCCCCACCCCCCCCCACCCCCCACCCCATCCACCTCCCCCCCCCCCCTCCCGTGCCTCCCACCCCTTCCAAGAATACAGCATGTCATGTTAGTTGACCATCTTCAGTCGCACAAATTACACAGAAAAATCATAACTTTTCACCTTGGCAGTAACTGAAATATTTGAGTGATTGCCAAGGCGAAATGTAATGCTTTTTCTGCATTATCTGAGCAACTAAAGCTGACCAACTAACACGACATGCTGTGTGCTGAAGAACAGCAACAAACATATCAATTATGCAATGACTTTAAAATAAAAAGAATAAACAAATCTACAGATGATGGTGGTATTTTGCCTAAACTAGTTTGGGTAGCCTAAGTAAATAAAGAAAAGTATTTGCCTCAAAGTGGATCCACAATCCCATATTAAAATTACTGACCAGTCGAAACTGGTACAGACACATACATATTTTATGTAAGTATTTCACTGTCATAAACTTTTAAAATGAAATTAAATGAGCGTATGATATTGAAGGCCAGAAGTCACCACCTGTCTTAAGTTCGGCTGCCGAGTTGTAAGCCTTTTTCAGTTGACGCTGTATTGGACGACTTGCATGTCAGTGGTGACAAAGTGATGATGCTGACAACACAACACCCAGTTTATGAACAGAGAAAATTTCCAACCCAGCCAGAAATCAAATATGGGCGTGCTGAATGGCAGTCAAATACACTGACCACTCAGCTAAGGGAGCACTTTAAATGCCATTAAAAAATGTGCACATTGCATTCTCCAACAGTAATATGGGAAGCATGAACACATCCATTAGAGACATCAGACACCAGGACAGGATGAAAGTTGAATCAACAAGTGCCAGACACTAGAGTAAGTCCAGTCTGGTGAACGGCCAGAAGTATCAAGATATACTTAAGATGAAATTATCACTATTTGTAGGCGTGAAGTTTAAAATGGGGTGAAATTAATTTCTCATTGTGTATAATACACAAATTTAAGTTTCAACATGTCTTGTCTAGAATGTCCGGTTGCACAAAATTGCAACATTGACGATAAGCAGTTCACACAAGAAGAGAACACGAGCATAATAGCTAATGAGAAGTTACTGAAACAAATTAGGGGAAAAAGAAATTCGTGGCCCAATTTGACTAAAAGAAGGAAGTTGATAGGACACATCTTACGGCGTCAAGGAATTGTCAGTTTAGTAATGGAAGAAAGTGTGAGGGGTAAAAATTGTAGAAAGAGGGATGAATACAATAAAGACTTGGAAACAGAAAGACTTGGAAACAGATGTAGGATATAGTAGTTTTTCAGAGAGGAAGAGGCTTGCAGAATGTAGATTAACATGGAGAGCTGCGTCAAATGAGTCTTCAGATTGAAGACAGCAACAGTATGTGAGTGATTTTTTTTTTTTTTTTTTTAGAAAGGTTTAAAATGAAAAACTGGCCATGGGTGAGGACGACTCACACACTGAGGGTTCGTACAATCTTCATTATGTATATAGACAGTTCATCCATTCTGGTAAGACTTTCGAGAATGTTTTAATTTAAAGTTTGTGGTCAGACAACAAATGACAAAAGTTTTTTTTCTTTTCTTTCCCCCCCCCCTCCCCCTCCCCCTCCCCCATGTGAAGTAATTACACAATGAATTTTCTGATTTTTATTTCCCCCCGTTACTTTTCCAGTTAAACCTTAATTCTTGCCAAATTTTCATGATTGTAGGCCAGTGGTACATACAATGTATGTTTTGATGAGTGGGTTTGTATCAAAATATGTGACACAAGTGGCTGGTACCTTTTGATTGCATTGAACTTCGAAGCTAACGTTTAATACACTGCCGAGCGATGATAGGAATTACTTCGTGACGTTAATTTCAACCTGATACGTCAACCATTCCTGTGAAAAGGGGTTCTTGACAGACAGACAGACAGTCAGATAACAGGCAACACCTTTTTCACATGTTATAATTACAAATCAAAAATTTATGGTTTTTTTCGTTTGGTTGTACTGCGAAACATTATTTCTTGCTTAATTTCACAGTTCTAGGTCAATGGGAAATACTGTGAGTGAGTTTTGGAGTATCAGAATATGTGACAGAAAAGGCTTTATCTTTTGACTACATTGGCCTAGAAACTTAAGTTTTATACAACATCAAAAGATAATAGACCTTAGTATGTGACATAAATTTCAAGTTTATTTGTTCACCCTTTCCTGAGACAAAGGTTTTTAACAGTCAGACTGACAGGCAACAGAGTTAGTCTATAAAGGGCCGATTGAGATACGGAAGCTTAAAATGGAAACTGTATCAATCTTTGTGAATGTAATGTCATAGAGCCAGCAGAGATTGGGCTTTAAAAAACTGGGGATCCCGGATTTGAATAAGTTTTCATCTTTGGGTAGTTTGTAGTATCAAAGCAGGATATTGATATACACCCTCCCTCCATAACAGCCTCCTCATTAGGCTATTTGATATAACTTCCCTGATAGGCATGTCGGTAGCTTAGCTTACTGCAAAAAGACTATCGACAAACTCATTTGCTGTATGTTGTTTCAGCTCCCTCACTCAAAAACTTAAATGTGAAACTGAAAGTAGCAGAGTGAACATAACTACACAAATGTAAGTTATCATCTAGTAAGCAAATGATGCATTTTTATTGTGGGAAAAAAAAAAAAAAAACAAAAAAAAAAACAAAAAAAAAAAAAAAAAAACAGACAGTCTTAGAGGTGACACTTCGGATGAATTTGAATACACAAACATTCTGTTATGTGCCAGAAAATATTCTCATGTGCAACACAAAAGACAAAGGTTCTTTTCTTACTAAATACACCATACTCTCTCCTAACCTCAGTGTCTCATAACTCGGGATTTTTGAAGTTGCTGTACAATGTATTGAGTATAAAAATAACAATTCCTCACGGAAATTCTATAAATTCACAGAGAGACAAATGACATGGCCAGTGTTTACCTTCAGAAGGTACAGGTACCAGTACATTCATTATTATACTTAAAAATAAAACAACAGTACTTCTAGCTTCAGCTTTTGGTACCACAAGTGAGAAAGTAGGAAATATTTGTGACATGTTGGAGAGTATTGCATCTCACTCAGAACACAAGCTAAGAGGAACCCACCTTGTATTAGAAGGGCCTTGCTTCTTCTTTGTACTAGCACGTTACCTCGTAGTTTGTGTTCTGAATGACTACCTCTCCCTGCCAGTGTTTCACCATTCTCCTCCTCCTCCTCCTCCTCCTCCTCTTCCTGTTTAAGTATGAAGAAGGAGCCTTTGGTACCAAAAAGCAGAAATGCTCTTGTTTAGTTTTGTGGGTTTGAGTTGGGTATACTGGTTGGTGTGTCTTCTGAAATATGTATTTTCCTTCTATCATTTAGCAAACAAACCTACACTGGTTTTCTCCCAGAAACGTTTGCATTATAATTTTCTGTCATCTCTCCCATAATCCCCTTCCCCAATTTTCCCCACTTTGTTTATCCATGTCTCTATGAATGTCGTATGGTCGTAAATATGTCTCTTATTCTTACTAATGCCCACCTTCACTTCAGTTTGATGCATAGTTGTTTTCATTCTTTGTATCTTCCTTTTCATATTCAAAAATACAATCCACTTCTAAAGCTCTTCATACCTCACAAACTGGTTTGCTTCCCATCTTTCACGCTCGTCCCCCTTTTTTAGTATAAAGCATATCTTTGCACATAATCCACCCTGTGAGTGCTGCTGTCAACGTTAACTGCCTCTCATTTTGTCCTTACTCTCCAATTTGCTCACTGGTTGATCAGTATGAGCTGGTTTGCTCTTTTGCGAAACTTCTCTGCTTCTGTCCTAGCCACTGAATTTTCCATTGACATAGTGTTCTTAGTGGATATTGATATTTCTTTACCTTTCCTTGAATGTAAGGCTTCCTCTTTTGTCTATGTAAATCTGCCCAGTATGCAGTATCTTCATTTAAATTAATAATAATATGAGTACTACCACTTACCTTTAGTTTTCCCATACTATGTTTTTTACTGTTGTTATTAACTGCACTGTAAGGTGAACAATTCACCAACATGACTTGTTTGATCTATCAATTACGAGTGCAGTGACATACTGTGTGACATAGCCCACTGTCAGTCATGCTAGGTGCCCATGCTGAGGTTAGGGGGCTGACTTTCCATCTATGTATTTTACATTTTGTAAATTGGCCAGACAAAAAGAAAAAATGAAAATAACGAATGTATGAAACTAATATTCCACATGCTCAAGGATCTCTGCCTAGTGGGTCCTGGAGTGAACAGTGTATAAATTCTATTGTTCCATGTAACATAGGATGTATACAGCCTGGGAGATCTGGGAAAAACACAGAAATTTTTTAGGATTTCAGGAATTTTTCATTGTTTTAGTTTTCAGTTAAATTTTTGTAGGATTGACTTGTAAGAACTGATAAGCTAACAAAGAATTTTACTTCAGCCCACTACTGCTGAATAATACTGCAGCAGTGAAACATAAATCAGAGAATAACACCAACATAAAACTTTAGTTGCAAAGAAAATGGATTATTTACACAGTGTGCACACAAGTCTGCTGACGCCGAAGTGTTCAAGGCCAACATAAAACTTTAGTTGCAAAGAAAATGGATTATTTACACAGTGTGCACACAAGTCTGCTGACGCCGAAGTGTTCAAGGCTTTCGGACAAAGATTATACGTGCTTTTGATGTGTGTGATGTTTACATTTCTAACAGGTCACAAGAAAATATTATGAAAGGTTGCTGGGGAAGTGTTACTTTCAAAGTAAATTTCCTTGCAAGATGAATTATATTATGTTTGAGAATGTGCAGTGCATTTCTTAAATCACATAGCATTTAACTCCATTCAAAACTTACACTTTGAGAATCAGCCATTTAAAAAATTTTGGACCCAGAAGGCAAGCCATTTATGCCATTATTTAAAATTTTACTGGCTCATTTGTGTTTGATATGACTTAGCAGTATGATGGCAAAAGTGTAATTATCTTTCAAAAAAGTGCATTATGAGTTATTGAGCAATGTCACACATAGTCATCTTTTCTGTAGAAAAGTCGAAGTGTTCTGGCATGCAGAGAGATATGTTGTGATAAGAGCAATACCAGTTCACTTCTTTTCTACTTGTTTTGCCAGTGAATTGTCTCTTGTTCTCCAAACAGCTGTAACATTCACTACTGCTTCTTTCTAAGTAATCCTATAAATAAGCAACAGAAGGGGCAGCACCAGTCAAGTGACAGGTAGCGGAATGTCCGTACCTTGCACCCATATGAAATTAGTACAGTTTTAGAGCTAAAACCTGTGTCAGGTGCAGCTACTATATTCGCTGCTCTAGAATTTGCTTTCAGTAAGGACAAGTGTGTCTTTTACCTCTTTCATTCCTCAGTTTTTCTGATTTTAATTATTATTTTTATTTAAATACAAAAACTTGCCATTTAATCATTGTTGAAAGACCCTCAATTACTGTCTTTCATTTTAGAATAATAAGAAATTTTCTCCATAAAATATTTTTCCCATTTTTACAATCTTTTCTTTACAGATTTTCATGTTTCTAAATTTTACCTCTGGTCATTCTTTATTTTAATAATTAATTTCTTAAATTTGGTTTATTTTTCAAATGTTTTTTAATAACGAAAGATACTGCTTAAAATGTATATTTAAACGTCTTTGGAAGTTAGCAGTTTAAAATAAATAACTCTTTCACATTCATTTGTTTTAAAAACATTTTATTAAAGAAACCTTTTATTATTAGACAGTACAACAAATAATTTAGAAGTAAGTACCATAGTTTAACAACAGATAGTATAGTTTAGGAATTGACTTTAGAGAATAACTCACTTGGAGCTCTTTGGGAGAGCACTGATTCATTCGTAATAGATTCGTGCTGTATCTGAGCGTTTTGGATGGTCCTCTCAAGTTTTGCATTCTCCTCTTTAAGCTCTCTGATTTCTGCATCAGCGATCTTCCTTTTAGTCAGATCATCCTTCTTCCTGGACGACTCATTGTTTCGGTTTTTTGAGGTCTTCAGTGTGTCGACCTTTTGAGTTTCTTCCATAGTATATACAGTGAAACCTCTATATAACGATTTCAAGGGACCACAAATTCTGGACACTGTATAGAGGAAAACACTATAAAGAGGAAGGCTTCCAAATAATAATTGTAGGGCATTACTAAAGATCGGAATACCACTAATCAGCTTTGACAAATGGTGCCATAGATGACATTTTAAATTTTTACAACACCAGAATATGTTATTCATTGAAAATGATCAATGTATCAAATGATTAGTTTTTTGTAATTAAAACATGGGGCCCGGTAGGTGGATGGGTGAAAGTAAATGGATCAGTTTGTACTGTAAAAAGTTATATCAGATTCTCAGAGTCTTAAGATCCAAGGTGACAGGTGGTATCCCATTCTTCAGTTGACCCACTTATAGAATATGAGCCAAATTTTGTTTATGATATACTGAACATATTACAAAAAAACACGGTAAATGGTACAGTTTAAAAAAAGAATTGTTACAAAAAATTATTTTAATAATTAAATTATGAAACGGAACTTAAATTTGCACAAAACTCTAGGAACCCATGCACTCTGAAAATCACATACCTATGATTTTTTTAAATATTGAAGCAAGCATGTTTGTTTTCTATTTCTCCTAGGCACTATGGTAATCATTTCTTGCTCAAAATGAGAAAGTTGAGCTACTGTTCTGTTCTCAAGTCTGTGGGCCATCATGTATCTCCTGAACGTTTCAAAGGCTTCAGCTGCCTTAGTATATGAGGACACAGGGTCATCTTCCTTGTCACTGTCACTTTCACTACCAATATTATTCTCCAAGCTTCTCTATGCAGTCAGCTCCTCAATACTTTGTACTCTTGTGGTTGCCACGTTGTTATCCACAGACTCAAAGTCCTCAAAAGTGACAGAATCACTGCCTATTAATTCCTGAAACTCTTGCAAATCACTTGCAACATCTTCCACAGGAGCTGCCATCTCATTCTCACAGAATCCCGCTTTTCTGAAACAGGTCTTAATAGTTTCAGCACTGACTTCCCTTCACGAGTACTGAATTAAATTCATTGCCTGTAAAATATTCAGCTTCAGTTGTGAAGTCTGCTGGCTTCCCGGTTTTCTTTGATCCATCAAATTCAAGGCCTTTTTTAATAACAGAAACCTTCTCTTCCACAGAAATGTTCTTCCAATTTTCACTCATGTCATATCGAAGACACACTCTCACTAGACACACGAACTGTTTGCTGCTCAACTCACACAACACGCTATGAATACAAAGCATCGACTGAAATGGTGCCAAAAAGATTGCAAGCAGAATGTGCGTCACATGTCACGTGACCGGCTCGTGCCACTGACATATGAAACACACTGAGCGCGGGCTTTCTGAGCCGGTGCAAACTGTGAATCCACGGAACAGAAAACTATACATCTACATCCAGTCACTTAAATGTTATAAAGAGTTAAATAATTGACCAGGGTTCCAAAAGTATGAGCATTACATGGAAGAAATTGTAATATAGAGGTAATGCAGTAAAGAGGAAAATGTAACATTGTTTATATGGGCTTATAGTCAGGACCGAAAAAACGGACGTAACATAGAGGAAAACATTATATGGAAGAATGTTATAAAGAGGTTTCATTGTAAGAGACTTCTTTATAGGCACTCGGGCTTCGCCATGTGTCTTGACTGCATCATACACCAATCTTCTGCTCACTACAGATTCTTCCCCCATGTTCTCAAAGAGGCACTCTTTGTTCAGTGAGAATCCTCGTTCCACCGCTGCTTGCCCATGCAGCAAAGTGAGCACGATATCTGTTGCCTTCTGCAGTTAGTGGAACTTTGAGTTCTGGTTCTTGAGACATTTCATGCAGAACTCATCCAGCCATTCCCCCTTGTTGAATGCTTCGAATTTTGTCTTGCAGTTCTTCTTTACAACAGAAGCTTATTGTGCTTCTGCTTTATCAGCACATCCACCACCTAACCAATTGCTCTCCACCAAAATCTGTAGAAAGGAATTAAATTATTTGGGACCAGCATCCCTGCATGCTATGGTGGGATCAAAGCAGCTAACAGCTTTTGTCATCCTAAAGTCTAGGGGAGATTTCTCCATCAACTTTGATATGAGCTTAATCATTCCTCTTCTGCATTTGTTCCGGAACTTTCTGATTTCAAGGGCTTTTGGAGACATGCACTTCGTAAACTCATTTTTGACGGTGAACCCAATCTTAACATGGTTCACACCCAAAAGATTGGATTCTTTGTCCAAATTAACTGACGGGGAGACCTTCATTGGCTTGACCAATTGTGTCATCGTTATCTCCATTATCTCTGTCATAGCAGAGTGGAGTAATGGTGCTAGCGGCCAATCGGATTGTAAATCCTTTAGACAAGGTTTCAAGTCTCCAGCAAGAGCCTTGAAAAATGCAGTTTTCCGACTGAGTAGCTTGTCCTTGAGGTGATCTTCCCATACCTCGTAGCTAGCACATTTTGGTTTGTTTTTATCTTCCAGCTTTGCAACAAATATTTACAGAAATGGAAGCATTACTATAGCTCGCTCAGCAACTTCCACATTCTCCAGCCATTGGATTATGCAAAACTTTAAGGGAAACAGTTCTGATTCAATTGTCGAAATACACAGAGCTCTTCTGGCAGGGATATCCTTAAAAAGATTGTACACGGCACATAAAAACTGAATTATCATCCACTGTGTTTCCTGTATTGCAGACTGGAAGGCGCCGTGAACAACATGGAGCCCGCACATTCCAATTTCCAATAAAACTGTGCATACCCCTTCAGCTTCTTTCAAACAAATTTTAAGTTCCCTAAAGAACGTGAGGTTGATGTTAGAGCCGTCCATCGATATTTGTAAAAGTTTTTTCATTGTTTCGCCAGGAATCTTTTTCGTGAAGGACTCTAGTAGCTTAGCTGCCATCGAACTGCCTAGAAAAGCTGATGCATAGTAACGGATGCACACGAGATTTTTTTTTTGTCCCAATAATGCACTAAAATATCCTTATGTATTCTTTTGCTCACCTTGTTCAAGAATTCATCAAAACAAACAACAATCCATCATGCATTTACAAGGTCAGCTTTAATATCAGACTCAAAAAGGGGAGCAAGTCCATATTGCATGATCTAACCGATTTTGCCCATTTGTAAACGCATGCTCGTGGCCACTTCACTGTCGGGGAACATTGCAGGGAAAAGTAACACATCGTCCGCAGAACTACGCTGTGACTTGTGTGAAATGATGCACTCCAAGCACCACAGTATTTCCGCCTTTGTTACTTCATCTGATCAGTTCCTCTTAGTTTATTCCTGGGTTTTGATGTTGCAGTGAGCTCCTTTTTGATGTTGCGTGAGCTCCTTCTGCGGAGGCGCAACAATTCGTAGCCACACTGCTGTTGTTGGTCTGGCTGAATCCACAGATGAGGTAGTGGAAGTAGAATCTATCTGCTGGATCACTGTGGGTCATGTGTAGACATACAAACTTGCTGTGATTCTCATGGCAGCTGCTTTCGCAACATGCTGCTTGGATTTTGTCATGTGACTTGTAAGAGCTGATCTTCGTATAGTACGGATATTAATGAGGGTCCCTGGAAATAATCCACACCTAAAACTATAATGGTCTGCGGATACTTTCACCAATCAGTACTTGAGTGCTGGATCTGACCGATGTTCTGAAGGCTGGGCGACATATTCGTTTGCCACCTTTTAGGTCTAGCTCACTCCTTACAGTGAGGCTCCTGCCCTCCCTCTACCTCTCCCCCTCCCTCTCCCTCTGTCTGTCTGTCTGTCTCCATAGGCTGCTATTCGTTACTTGCTCTCATCTCCCATCCATGATTTCTAAGTTATGAAGTCTGCTGACTATGAACGACTTGGCCTCCCAGTTACTTTACAACTGAGGTGCTCTACTCTATTTAAAATTTCTGAAGTGCTTTAGCACTTGATAGACAGTTTGTTGTACACATACTGATTTTAATTTATAGCCTAGATTCTGCACCAATGTACATGTTGATTTACTTGTAGAGGAATGATTTACCTGCTTAAGTTTAAAATATGGTGTTACTTCAAATCCAGTATATTGATCAGGTCACTTTTTACGTATTCGTCTGTACCTAAAAACATAATAAACGCTCTTCAGGTGTTATTGTGTTCATGTTACGTTTGCTTCCTGTCTTTGATACACTTGCAATCCCCCCTCTCCATATTTTTCTACCTAGTCAAGTACTATGCAGTAGAGGAAACGCTCTGGATGACAATTCAGTTTTTATGTGCCATGTAAAACCTACTTAAGGATTTCCATTCCAGAATACTTCTGTATATTTGGACCACAAAATAGGAATGGTTGCTCTTGAAAGTTTGCGTGATCCAATGGCTGGAGAACGTAGATGTTGCGGAGTGTGCTTTACTAACTGCTTCCATATCTGCAAATGTTTGTTGCAAAGGTAGAGTAGAAAAACAATCTGAAATGTGCTAGCTACATGATAGTCAAAGATCATCTCAAGACCAAGAAGCTCAGTCAAAAAAATGTGTTTTTCAAGGCTCTCGCTCCAGACTTTTCTTCTTTAATTATTGACCAACTTACATTATGTTATTGTTCGCACTTCCCCATGCCAGCTAGTATTTTCCTATAATACTCTCTCTACATATACCAAGTTATATTTTTTTGGCATCAGGTGTATAAACGGTAATTGTTTTGTTTGTATTTAATCCCATTCACAGTGACTGTATGATAATGGCATTTCATGGTATTGTGATTTTGTGCAGACATGGTGTTATCTGCTAAAAACAATGGCTCATTTCATGCAACTGATTGCTGGCTCGCTCACGTCACCTCACCATACCATCTCAACTCGCAGCAGTCTCTCTTCCCCTTCATCCAGGCACTGGATCTTGTTGCATTGACCAGCTGATGCCATGGTGACTGCTCCTATTCTGTCCCATCCTTCATTGCCCCTCCAGTCCCAGTCAGGCAGAATGCAGAATGCTCACAAAGATTCCTAGACCTTGCTGTGAGTGCTCACAGCCGTATATCAGTGGGTGTTTAAATATTGTGCAGTATATTCAGAATTTTGAATAAAAACAATGTAAAAGTTGTTGCATCACTCTTCAAGAAAACATGACACCAACTGCGGCTACTTCGTAAAGGTTCTCCTGAATTGCCACAGCCTTGATCATGAAATGAAAATTACGTAAATTGTGTCATTGGAAAATGGCTTATGGGAAGGTTACAGGTTTTATACTTCCGAGCACTTTAGGAAATGAAACCCAGCAAAAAACAACGCATTTTGGAAAGATCTTTGATTCGCATTGGCATTTGAACTGCATGTTTGTGTAATACGAAAGTAGAAGTACGAATTACACAAAATACAGCAGTTTACTTTGCAAAGCACTTTTCGGTTCCTTCGTAACCACATTCTCCAAGGAAAAACAGAAAAAAATTGTTGATGCCCAGTATTATATGTGAAAGTTTAGCTTTTCGTGAAGCTATACTGTACTTACAGTACTTTAACCCATTAACTTTTCCTCTTTATATGGTCGTGCTACTTAACCGTGATGTTGCTGTTGGCTGATTACATAACATGTCGTATGCTCTGAATAACTGCTGTCATTGGCTGGTGAGATCATGTGGCATGAACTGTGATTGGCTGACAAAAGCACATCGTTCATTGCAATCTCTATTTCAGAGCTCTGGAAACTATTATGCTGTAATTGGTGGAATTTGTATATATATTTTCGCAATACAAAAAGAAGCTGTGCGCATATTGTTGCACATCAAAGATCTTTCCAAAATGCTTTGTTTTTGCTGTATTTTGTTTGCTAAAGTGCCTGGAAGCTCTACTCCGGTATAAGACCTTTACCATTTAAAGGACTGATAGGTTTTACATCTCCGAGGGAAAGTATACTGTCGCTTAACACGGATAAAATGTATTTTCATTCGCTTTATTGTGTAATTTCATCCAGGGAAAAGTGTGTTTTGGATCGAAACTAGTGGCTAGAAAAGACAAAAAAAGTTGCATCTGTGGTAGCTCCTGCACTGTTTCAAGATAGGATTCGTGAAAAGTAAGTACAGAATTAGGAGAGACAGAAAAGGGGAGTCCCTCAGAACAGCACATCAGGAGGTTTCATTGTATCTGCCTCTCTTATCAATGTTGAATAATAGATGTGCAATTCAAAATCTGTGCCTCCAATCAGTATGTTCATTTAATTGATCCTATCTTCTTGATTTTATCATGTATTTAGGTGTTTCTCCATTAGCTGAATTCAATTTCCATATTTACTCTTAACATTTTTGTGGAGTAATTTAAATGTCAGTTCAGTGTAGAAGCCGTAATGACCACTCAGCCCTTTGAAGTATACGATTGTGAATACATCAATGCTTATAGTTATGTAACACAACACTGCACTCCATAACTTTCATAAGAGTCATCTACACTTTACCATTACACAGCTGACACACCAATCAGCCAGAGATAAACAATAATAAATTGCCTTCCATGTGATGGAATGGAACATTTGCATAAAATTTTAACTTGCTTCACACTTCAAAATTAAATTTCTGTTGAAGCTGGAACACACTTTCTCTAGTCATAAAATGGTAAAGGCTTAAATATAATTTTGCTAAAATAAAATTACAGAAATGTTGCATATTGTTATTTAAATAAGTAAAAATAGACATCTGGTGGAGTGGGATTCAGGATATAAAATCCATCGTGGTAACACACTGTAAAAAATTCTATGAAATTGCACCCAATTGGATTCTGAAATTTTTATTCTTGTAAGTAAGAGTCTGTAGTTCAGTCAGCATTAATATTTTTTAAATTTACATATGTGTTTTTTAACATTACAGTTATTTCTTCAAGTGTTGAAGTGGGACCAGTAAGAAACACCTTCATTTTGACCTGTTTTACTTTTGAAAATATTGGTTTGCAACATAAAAAGTGTACAAACTTTACGTATCATTGATATCCAAGCCAGAGAATGAAAATCTTCGTCGATAGTGAATATCATGCATATCAAGAATTTGAAAAACATCAGACCACAGAGCCCGCACACTACTATCAGCTTTAAATGTAAATTTGTGTGGTTAACTAAAAGAGTTTGATACTGCTCTGCCAGCTCATAACAAGGCAGTCATCTTTTAATAAAAGCTAGGTGTCAGGCTACACAACAAATCAGCCTGCCACCACATGTACATCCCAAAAAACTATTCAACATTTCAATGACTGATTCACAGCCTTTGTCCTTCCCACCAATATTAGCTTTTCTGAATTGCTGAGTCGTGCACGTGGAAACTCTCCCTACAATATATCCTACGTTCCTGTAACTCTTGGCTTCAACTTTCTTTAGTTATTGTCCTTTAACCACCTACGCCCTTCTGTGTTCCCATTCCACCAACACACCCACAGTCTTTTTACTTCTCTCCTTTTCCACTCTCCCACCCCCTCCCCTTCCCTCACCCTCTGTCTAACCTCCTGACTGCACTTAGCTGCCGTACCCTCTCCCCACCTGTGTACCGTCATCCACTGCTACCCTGCTATCCCTCTCCCTCACCGCTGCAGCCTCCTCCTTACCCCACTCTCCAGTTTGTGTCTCCCATCATACACTACTGCTTGCAGTCTAGCCTTGGCATCCAGAGACTATGGTCGTATGTGTGAGCTGCAATTTTGTGTGTGTGTGTGTGTGTGTGTGTGTGTGTGTGTGCGCGCGCGCTTCTATTCTGATGTAAGCCTCTTTGGCCAGCAGCTTTGTTTGACAGCCTTTTTATTGTGGCTACCTGCGACTCAGCATGTCTGCTATATGGTGAGTAGCAACTATCCTTTTCATAATGTTGTCATTAGCCCATCGTGGATTTTCCATTGTTTGATTGTTCCAATAACTAACATAATGCAAAAAAGTATTGTCAGTCTCTCTTCCTATTTGTTCACAAATTACTTCGTACACCTAGTTACTATATTATTATTATTATTATTATTATTATTATAAATTATTCATCTAGGGATCATCTTTCTGTGATAATGGATTTGTGATCATAATAGCTACAAAATATACATACATATAGAATATATATGTGTGCTTTGTGAGGATAGGACATGGGGTCAACTGTGGCCTTGATGAAGGAACCATCCTGGGATTTGCCTGAAATGATTTAGGAAAACCTAAATCAGGAGGATTGGACGGAATGAACTCCATTGTCATTCAGTTGGTTCCTGTTGTATCATATTCTTTGTTATAAACATAGTTTTTCTCTTCATTGTTGCACACATCAGGTACAACTGCTGGTGACTCCAGAACTGTGAACTTTCTGCTGTGCCCCTTGCAATAACTCAAGTCCATTCAGAGAGCTGACTCAAGGCTCTTATTGCCACTAGTGACTTCTGAACCATGTACTTTCTTCTGTGGCCTCCAGCCTCTACACTAATTCATCTGTTTGGAAAGATGGCTGTAGGCCTGTACATGTGTCCCTGTTCTATGTGCATGTCTTCATGTCCTCCCTTCAGTCCACTCGAAAAACTGACTCAACCCCCTCCCTCCCCCCCACCCCCCCTCCTCACCGATGAGTGAGATACTGAACTTGGGAATGACAAGACAAAGGATAGTTGCTACTCACCATATAGCAGACATGCTGAGTCGCAGGTAGCCACAATAAAAAGGCTGTCAAACAAAGCTGCTGGCCAAAGAGGCTTACATCAGAATAGAAGCGCGCGCACACATGCACTATAGATCTTGGTACATGGAATTCTTGCAAAAGCATCACAATGTTGTAATGCAATAAGGTGTTTTAGTTATATCCTTTCATTATTAACTACTACTCTGAATCCTCTAAGTAGTCTTTGACTATGTAGTATATGTTACTTCTGAAGAATATATTGGCAGCCTTTTTACACGGATATATTTTAGTAACCTTCTTAATCACCATGGGTAGTTTATTATAGAGTTTTATTCCCTGATAGAAAATGCTGTTCTCGGTTGTTTGTTTGTTTTTCCTTTGTAAATGGCAGTTGTCCAAACTGGCTCTTGTTCCAAGATTATGTATGGGACTATTAATGAAATGGTAATGTTTTTCCTGATGCACAATACAAATTGGTAGGTGTACTCTCCTGGTGCAGTAATGATGCCCTTTTTTAAATAGTTATTTGCAATGAGGCCAACTACTGCATCTGATTCTTAGTCTTATGGCCCTGTTCTGCAGTTTAAAAGTTATATCCATGTTCTGTGCCATCGATTCCTAGAAAAGAATCCCATCACTAAGATTTGAATGTATGTATCAGTAGTATGCCACCACAAGATGTTGGCATTAGCAGACTAATTACAAAACCCAAAGAGCAAAGTGTACCAATGACATTCTTCTTACCAGCATATTTGTGTGTTCAGTCTGTGTTAATTGACAATCAGTATTCATCCCTGAAAGCTTCGTGTTTGCTACACAGTCAATAGATTTATCATTTATGTTTATTGTGAAATTATTGTTTGCACTCTTAATGCTGAAGTGTGAATTGTGTATTGTTTGTTTTCTTTATGTTCAGTGTTAATTTGTCACATACATCTGACCTTAAATATCCTTGAGGGTTTCATTTGCTTTCTCTAATAGGAGTTCTGGTGTTGTATCAGTGACAATGATGTTATCATAAGCAAAGTGAACTTTTTCTTCATGTCTTATTCTGTCTGGATCCATATGAGCCAGACTGCACCTGTGGCTTTCCAAGGCAGACTGTCAGACAAATTATGGAAGTGTACCCTCTTATTTTGTACCCTGTAAACACCCCAGACATCTTGAAGGCTACAGCAGATTATAATGTATGTAAATTTGTAAATTATGTATATAATGTTTTATATTGTATTTGTATTTGAGAAGTGGTGTATAATCGTCATATGATTAATAATAATGAAAATAATGCCTAATAATACTGTCTGGAAAGTCATTGATGTATATTAAGAACATAATTTATCACATTACACTACCCTGAGGGACACTTTTATTTGTATCTTTCTTGACCGATAGTGGTTTTACTAAAAAAAATTATCTACAGCAGATGGGTGTACCCTCCCTACCTTCTGCACCTTGTTTTTCATGTAAGACTGAAACCACTCATTTGCTAATCCTCTTGCATCATCTAGTACTTCTAGCTTGTTTAATAGTATTTTATGATTAACAGTGTCAAAAGTCTTTTGAAACTCTAAGAATATGCGTGCAACAGAGTAATCCTTGTCAAGTGCTTCAAATACCACTTTCGTGAACTGTGTTACGGCATATTGTACTTTTCCCAATTTGGAAACCAGTTTTTGATTAGTTCTGTATGGTTTAACCATTACTTGTGGTTTCATTGTTCAGTACTTTTAAAAAATTATACAACTTCACTATTATCAATAGAGGACACCACAAATCTCAGACGTCATGGTTTCTTCCCATTCAACCATGTAAGCAATGGCTTCAGTTCATGTTAGACTGTAGTATCTTCTACATCAATAAATATTATGTACTCTGTGACACTTTGGACGAATTGTACTTGTTGTTAAATGGTATGTAACAGTGTGGTACTTACATTCCCACTTACAATACATTGTTACCCATCTTACATTTGTTCCTGATTCCTGATTTGTAAATTTTAGCACTAGGGATGAATTGTAATAGATGAAATCTAGATCTGCTGTTCTTTTTTCCATTGTCTGTGTTCAGCAATTACTGGCCACAATGGCATCATATGGATTCCAGTCGAATTAAGCTATGCTTCATTATAAAGATTGTATTTATTGATATATAACTCACTAATCTATCTTTCATGGTTGATTCAGTTATTTTGGAGAATGCAGGAAGTAGTAAAACTGGCCTGTGGTTTTCACTATTCTCCACATTCCCTTTCTTTCAAGGGTACCACTCGTTGATCACCTCTGTAGCCAAATGGTTAGCATCACTGCCTTCAATGTGGAACCCTGTTTTTTTGCTACCTCCTCAATTTTTTCTGAGATAGGGAGGTCTGGTACAGGGTCTACTCAGCCCTTGTAAGGTCATATGAGGAGCAACTCGAATAACAAAGCATGGAGATCATCTGGATTCATCAACTGGTAATAACAGTTGGAGGAATTGGCAGCATGCTGATCACATGTCACATGATCATAGATCACTCCTTGTACTGCATTGTAGGGAGTAATCCCCCAGCTGGAACAGGTCTAAGGCCTAATCCGGAGTGATGTTTTGATTTTTTACAGGTCACATAGGTTTGCGTATTCTGGAGAAATAGCTGAACTAAAGAAATTGTTTATTTTGTTTCTTAATGGGACTTGTATGTTCTCTGTGCATGCCTTCGGAACAGAGACTTGAACTTTATCTAAATGTGCTGACTTTATGTTTTATAATTTCTGTATTGGCTTCCTGACATCTTTCCATTACAGGGTGAAGCTGACATCCAGTAATCCCCCTCCCCCCCCTCTTCAAGAAGGTCGCTTCTTGTTAGTCATTATCTACTGTTATGATTCGTCCAATGAAGTGCTTAATTGAAGTTTTGGTTGCATGTTTATCAATTTTTTCTCACCTATTTGATTATTAATTTCATTATTTAGTGTGTGCTTAGAAATAACTGTTGCAAATTTCCCTGAAATAAATTCAAAAGCATTTTTGATGATAGAATGTTCATCATAAATTATTGTGCACGGGGACAGAGCTTCCACGTAGTGAACAGAGTGAGTGTCATGTATTTCATGGATGTAATGAATAACTGCTTGAAGTAAAAACTTAAGACTGTTCAACTTGATCCTTACGACAACTCTCTCTCTCTCTCTCTCTCTCTCTCTCTCTCTCTCTCTTTCTTTCTTTCTTTCTTTCCCAACTATATAAAATGACACTGCATTTCTCACCTGATATTTTATATTTTCCAGCCAAAACCACATGCCATACCATTCAAGTTCACCACCAATCCATCAACACTGGCTTTCCCTGAACTTCATTATTTATTATGCTTAGCGTAAAGAATACTTCAATCACACCAGGACTATTTATACTTGAAGAAATATTAAGAAAAACAAACAACCTAGTAAATATCAATCTTTACTAAGTATATAAGAATTTGATTCTCTCCCTCTTTTCAGAAAGTTTTTTTAAGTTTGTAAAAAATAACTAGAAATTCATTATAATTAGGGAATAACTAGCCAACTAGAATTTCATTAAAATTAGAGAATAATTAGCATTTTTCAGTGTCTTCAAACAAGTCTTTTTAAGCTGTGACACAGTGGGATGACTAATAAGAGATATGATTTGATTTTCCATGGTATTTCTTACTGATAAAATATATTGCACTGAATATATCATTAGTACTTTTTTACATAACATAAACATTAATATTTTACTGTGACCGAATGGGACAATAAAACAGTACAGTTTTTGGTTACATTAAAAGTTATGATGGCACAACAGTTGAATTTTACATATTAGTAATAGAAATACTAAAGAATTTATCAAATACACACAGCAAATTAATCATTCCTTACCTTCTGAAACTTTTGTTCAATAGTTTGCTATCCTACCAACAGATACCTAGATTCATATCCACATTTACAGATAAATTTTATTTGTATCTTTCTTGACTGATAGTGGTTTTACTAAAAAAATTATCTACAGCAGATGGGTGTACCCTCCCTACCTTCTGCACCTTGTTTTTCATGTAAGACTGAAACCACTCATTTGCTAATCCTGAACAAAGTAAGAGCATATGGACTATCAGACCAATTGTGTGATTGGATTGAGGAGATCCTAGATAACAGAACGCAGCATGTTATTCTCAATGGAGAGAAGTCTTCCGAAGTAAGAGTGATTTCAGGTGTGCCGCAGGGGACCGTTGCTGTTCACAATATACATAAATGACCTGGTGGATGACATCGGAAGTTCACTGGGGCTTTTTGCAGATGATGCTGTGGTGTATCGAGAGTTTGTAACAGTGGAAAATTGTACTGAAATGCAGGAGGATCTGCAGCTAATTGACGCATGGTGCAGGGAATGGCAATTGAATCTCAATGTAGACAAGTGTAATGTGCTGCGAATACATAGAAAGATAGATCCCGTATCATTTAGCTACAAAATAGCAGGTCAGCAACTGGAAGCAGTTAATTCCATAAATTATCTGGGAGTATGCACTAGGAGTGATTTAAAATGGAATGATCATATAAAGTTGATTGTCGGTAAAGCAGATGCCAGACTGAGATTCATTGGAAGAATCATAAGGAAATGCAATCCGAAAACAAAGGAAGTAGGTTACAGTACGCTTGTTCGCCCACTGCTTGAATACTGCTCAGCGGTGTGGGATCCATACCAGATAGGGTTGGTAGAAGAGATAGAGAAGATCCAACGGAGAGCAGCGCGCTTCATTACGGGATCATTTAGTAATCACGAAAGTGTTATGGAGATGATAGATAAACTCCAGTGGAAGACTCTGCAGGAGAGATGCTCAGTAGCTCGGTTTGGGCTTTTGTTAAAGTTTCGAGAACATACCTTCACCGAAGAGTCAAGCAGTATATTGCTCCCTCCTACGTATATCTTGCGAAGAGACCATGAGGATAAAATCAGAGAGATTAGAGCCCACACAGAAGCATACAGACAATCCTTCTTTCCACAAACAATAAGAGACTGGAATAGAAGGGAGAACCGATAGAGGTACTCAGGATACCCTCCGCCACACACCCTCAGGTGGCTTGCGGAGTATGGATGTAGATGTAGATGTAGAAATTACTGTGTTTTCATGTGTGTTTTTATACAATGTAGGCATCTTGAACTTTGCTCCAACAAATTTACATACAATAATCAAGGATTTAATTTTTTGTGAATTTGGTTTTACTTTTGGTGGAATGGCTCTCCACTAAGGCACTATCATTATTCCGAAATTACTTTCAATTGTGTCGAAGCGGAGTTACCCATTTTTCACCAACTTTATATGAATAACATAGAGCAGCACTTAACTTAATGTGTAGCAACAGAAAATATTTCTCAATTTGCAGAGTGTAGTAATGCTTTCACCATGAAAGTGCATATTGATTGAGTATAAAATTGGAAAGACTTTGCATGAAGTTTGACTAGTGCAAACATTAATATGAACCTACATCCCGTGATCTGTTGCTTATTCTGAACAACAGTCCTTATTATCCTCTTATTTTTCCAGATGAATTGATCACTTATTGTGTAGTCAAATTTTTGTGCAGACAGTTCTGTATTAGTTGTGAAAGACAAGCACAATTTGTATAATGGCTGCATTTATACAAATGAACAGACTAGAGTGGAAAATATTTCATAATGAGTGATACTATACTGTATGTAAGGTTGAAATATGTCTTCTTTTTTAGGATCACTCATACTGTTATTTTAGAAGATCCATATGATGATCCTCCGGGACTAATTGTGCCCGATTCTTCTCCTCTGCCAACTAAGGAAAATCTACAGGTTAGTGCTCCTTGGTAACTTTAGTTCCATATTTTCCCATAATTGTTTCATTTTATCAGAATTTTCTTTGTATATGCTCCTGAAATTATTATGAAGTGTCAATAATGTAATACATTAATGATTTTGTCACAGTTGTTTCCTGTATATAAAAATCGTCTTGTAGATAGATGCATTTCTAAGGGATGTTCTCATTGCGTGAAGAGGACATTCAACAACTTACAGCATACAGTTCATTGTCAACAGCTGTCAGTGTTTCTACTGTGATTGAAAGTGAAGAAAATCCTGTTTCGTGCTGTTATTAAACATTTTCATTGGATGGTTTGGACTGCCAGCAAACTCAAAACAGAATTGGGTGAAGTTCACATGGACTCTGCACTATCATTGAAGACCATTTACTTTTGGATTAATGAATTTAAACATGGTCGGACGTGCCCAGAAGGTGAAGCTTGCTCCAGCTGTCCAATTGAGATCACCACAAAAGAAATCATTGACAAAATCTGTGATATGTTAATGCGAGACCATTGAATAAAAATTTATGAGATTGCTGAGACTGTGGGCATTTCAGCTGAGCGAGTACATAATATCCTGCACCGATAATTGGCTATGAAGAAGCTGTGTGAGTGGTGGGTGCTGCAGTTGCTCACCGTCAACCAAAAGCACATCTATTACTGCATTTCAAAACAATGTCTGCTGTTGTTTAATTGCAGTCCGCAAGACTTTGTTATGCTGATTTATGACTGTCTACGAAAGCTTGATCTGTTATCAGACATCCGAGGCAAAATGGCAGTCTGCTTTGACCCATGATGTAAGGGTGCCATGGTGTGTGATGTCATTAAGGCACAGAGTTTGAGTTTTTTTGTTTTTGTAGATGTTGTCTTATTGTGTTTGATGGCGCCCTGTGTGTGTGTGTGTGTGTGTGTGTGTGTGTGTGTGTGTAAGTAAATATTTTTTTGTCTATTTTTTTCAAGTTGTAATGTTTTGTGTATTTATTGTTTATTGAATGTGTTTTAATTTACGTAGTGATGTTTGCCTTTTTAATTTTTGAGGTGTTGTGGTTTTGTTTTTCGTAGTTGTAGGCGTTGGTTTTTTCATATCAATAGTTGTGGTTGATCTATATAGGTCAAGGGCAATGACCGATTCCAATGTTCATAGTTTTAAATGTGGGTATTGGTGTTTTGGTATCGTCAGCTGTGGTCAAGGGAAATGTCTGATTCCAATTTTCGTAGTTTTTGCTGTTGGTGTTTTGGTATCGCCAGCTGTGGTTGACCTGTATAAGTCAAGGAAAGTGTCCGATAACTGTAGATTTTGTATTATTATTGTGTGTGTGTGTGTGTGTGTGTGTGTGTGTGTGTGTGTGTTTTCTGGGATCATGGTGGTGGTGTTGTCCCCCCCTCCCCCCTCCTCCCTCCCCCCGTGTTGTATTTAGCTTGTCCTCGTCGTAAAACCCCCAATTTCCTGCAATTCTCCCGTTAGTTTGATCGTATTTTTGGAGGGAGATGTTATTGTCTTATTTATATGTATTTTCATGTTTGTTGCTGTGTGTATGTATTGACATCATAGACGCCATATTGGAGATGCTTAGAATACCCATTTCTGCCATATTAATGACATCATGGGTCAAAGCAGATGGGTGGAATCGGACACTTCTGTAATCCCATCAAAACAAGGGAGAAAGGCTGCTGAAAATGCACTGAAGAAGGCAAAGGCCATTTTATCAGGTGGTAAGGTGTTTTGAGATCCCCAAGGATTAATCCTCAGAGATTATGTGGAAAAAGGCAGAACCATACTGGACCCTATCACGTTTCATTGTTTGGAGCATTTGAAACTAGTGTTGCTGAAAAAAAGACCTGGGTTAGCACACAAAAAAGAGGCTCTTTCACAAGGATAATGCACACATCAGTGATAGAAATGGCAAAAGTGCACGGATTAGGCTTTGAATTGGTTCCTCATCCACCCAGTTCACCAGATTTAACCACAAGTGTCTTATTCCTGTTCCCTAACTTAAAACTTTGGCTTGCTGCAAAGAAATTTTCATCGAATAGGGAAGTGATAATTGCAGTCAATAAATATTCTGCAGAGTTTGATAGAACCTGTTTTTCTGGTGGGATGAAAACGCTGGAGGATCGCTGAGCCAAGTATACGAGGGGGGACCCAAAAGTAACCGGAATCATAATGCTGCACATTGTGTACTTGTAGTAGCAGGTTGCGCCGCCAGAGGGCTGTAGTAAGAGCTCTGCCACGCGGCGTCACTCAACAGTGAGAAGTGTGGTTTTTTGGCAGCTCTTTGACTGTGTGTAAAGTGCAGACGTGACACAAGGAAATGGCTAGTTCTTACGAACAACCTGTGGCAGTGAAGTTTTGTTTCTTGCTCGGCAAGAACGCAGCAGAAACTGTTGCGATGATTCAGACAGCCTACAAAGACCATGCTCTTAGTAAAACGCAAGTGTACGAATGGTTTTCTCGGTTTAAAAAGGGAGAAATGGTGGTTGAAGATCAGCCCCTTTCTGGTCGACCTTCAACTGCTCGAAGCGAAGACAACATCGACAAAACCCGTGATCTCATCAGTGAAGATTGACGCAGGACAATCAACCAACTTGAGAACTTGTCCGGGTTGTCCTGGAGCTCAATTCAGCGCATCTTGACCATCGATTTGGGGATGCGAAGAGTGGCAGCAAACTTCGTTCCGTTCTTACCGGAGATCAAAGGGATCGTCGTGTTCAAGCCTGTCTCGAAATGAAGGATGCGTTCAGAGATGATCCACATTTTTTCAACAAAATCATTACAGGTGATGAGTCATGGTACTATTGGTACGATCCAGAAAGTAAACAACAGTCATCACAATGGAAGTCAGCTGGCTCATCTTGACCAAAAAAAGCTCAACAAGTGAAATCGAATGTGAAAACGATTTTTTTTCCATCAAAGTAATCGTACACTCTGAATTTGTCTCTGAAAACCAGAAGTAAACAAACAATTCTATTTAGAGGTTATGAAGCGGCTTCGCCGAAGTTTGTCGCGGAAACCTCTGGCTTTGTGGGATTCTGTCGTGTGGTTTCTGCATCACGACAACGCTCCTGCGCACACGGCTCTCAGCATTCGCCAGTTTTTGACCTCAACGAAGACGACTACCTTGACCCACGCACCCTATTTGCCGGATTTAGCACCCTTGGACTTCCTCCTATTCCTGAGGATGAAAAGAGACTTGAGAGGGAAGCGTTTTGCGGATGTGGAAGACGTAAAACGCAATGTCATTAAAGTGCTAACAGGTATCAAAGAGGACGAATTCAAAAGGAGCTTCGAACACTGGAATGAACGTTTGACAAGTGTATTAATGCTAATGGAGATACTTCGAAGGAGATTAAGGTTGTATTTTAAAACAATAAAGTACGTGCTTTCTAGAAAGAAATTCTGGTTATTTTTGGTTCCCCCCTCGTATACCCTCCAAGGAGACTACATTGAGAAGGAAGGTGAGTTGTTTCAAAACAAACATTTTTATTGCATTTTTTGTTAGATTTAACAAACCACCCTCATAAGTATGCGGCAAGTATTTGTACATAGTTTTTGTAAAAAGCCAGTAGGATGAGTTTATTTCCTTGTCTGTTAAAAATTGTGCAGGCTTGTGGTGTGGTGCAAAATTGACTTCTGTTCAATACTCAGATGTATTATTATGGTATCAAGTGTTACTGGAGATTTCAATTATTCTATGGTCAATTTTATGTCTGGTTATGCACTTCGAAATTCTCTGAAAAATAATACCAGTGCAGATATGTTCTATGGGTCCTACTTTAAGCACTGTTGCACCTTCAGTCATCAGATGAACAGAAAATAAAGAATGAGCCACAAAATGAAGCGCATGTTTACATTAGTTAACAATGCTGTTCTTACCAGTGGTCAATGCAAGAGAGAGTTAGCGGACAGATCCATCCTGTCTTCTGAATGGCTGGTAGGAATTAAGTGAAAATGAGAAAGATTTTACTGCCTTCAGTTATGTGCAACATCAGTTTCATTTGATATTATGGAAATATGAGATGTTTTCAAAGAAAGACCGAACGTTTGAAACAGTGCACCAACCAACTGAATCAGCATGCTGCAGCTCCTGAATGCATCTAGTGTCAGTTTACACAACAAACTGCCATTACGTCTGTTTAACTCAACTGTTAGTTGCCGAGTTGCAGTCGCTGAAGTGATCATTGGATTAGTGACAGTGTAAGAGCTTGTACAATATGTGTATTTTAAATTATGATACAAGCGAGGCAAAATTCTTACAGAGGCAGTTTGTTTGCGTATTCAGGTGCACAGTGAGGCTTGTGTAAGTCACACACACAGTGCTTTGGGTGGTTTAAGCATTTTGAACTAAAAAAAAGGCACACAAGTTGGCCGAATATCAAGGGGGTGGTGATAGTTCCATTTCTGGAATTGTGGGAAAACTGGACTCATATATCGTATCGTTACAGTGCACTAGCTCTCTGGCGAAATATCAGACTCCTTTTGGGCCCCATACACCCTGTCGCTATTCACCGGACCTAATCCCAGCAGACTTTTCCCTGTTTCCCAAACTTAAAATCGTGTTGAAAGTACATTGTTCCTAAACAACACTATAATAAGAGACCTATTCCAAACAAGAGAAACTTCAGCATTGGTCGTATAAATTTGAAACCATTTTTTGTTATTGCGTATTGATTTCAATCACAGAGTAATCATCCTCATTGCTAAAATAAAATAAAAACACGTGAAGTCAAACCTAAATGTTCAATTCACAAACATGTATGTCAATTTACAGTAGAGAACATTGAGTTTCACAAGGTACGATACATACCAAGATGAAGTCCAGCTCACTCATATAGTCATGCACCAAACATAATTTCAAACGTAGGTGTTAATAGTCAAGAACTTGCCAACTAGCAGATATGATTCAAATTGAGTAAGCTGCTTATGAAAACCTAAACAGCTAAGCTCAGCTCCATGTTTATAATGGTTGTCATCAGCATTCTTTTTTATTGAATAGATTTATGATGCAGAGTATTTATTTGCGCAGTAGGAGACAATAGGGACAATAGGTTGTACAGAGATTTATATTAAATAAAGTACAGAATCATAGAGTTAAAATGTATTGCCATAAAAACATAGTGCAAGATAATATGACCACAACTAGTGATAACTAGATTGTTGAATGGAATTACAAACTATTCCAAATTGCTTATGTACCAATAGAATCATCTTTCCTAGAAATATGTGTTGAAACCATGATACCAGTAAAACTGTAGCAGACATTTAAAGTACATACATTTCTTATTAAAATATCTTGTGCACCTGGAACCGAGAGACAAAGCAAGATCATACAACTATGCTCGCTGGCATATTGAATCCAAACACATCTGTTTCAATGTCATTTCGTAAATCATCTACATGCTAGTGTGGAAAAATTGTAGATGCAAGACATTTTATTCTTTCAGTAAACCAGTGTTTATATTATGTACAAGCTGTTGTAATATATTTACTTGCAGATGCTGACCATTAGATGTATTGATACTGTGCGGTTTTCATGATGTTAATATCAACTTTTTACACTAAGAAATTTACATTATGAAAAATGTTGTAACATAGTTTGATGTTTCGAAACATTAGGAATATAATGGAAGACCAAGTTACCAAAAGAAATGTGTACAGCCAACTGTATGGAAAATATTCTCATATTAGGAGCAACTGTCGTGGACCCATATAAGCATTCACCCAAAGCTACATTTACGTGTTCCTGGGAGATTTAGGGATGTTTCACCTTATAACTTGGGGAGCCAGTCAGCCCATGAACAACTTCCAAAAAAGAGTGCTTGGGTTTCCCTTGTTTGCAATACTTGTTGTGTGGCCATGGTGCACAAAATTCCTAATGGGAAAAAATGCACAGTCCCAGAAAATGCATTCCAGGAGGCTTTGCAAAAATTGAGAAAATGTTGGGCGTGTTGTATGCCTCTGGAGGGGACTACTTTCAAGGGACAGAGTGGAAAATGTACTACAGTGAGTGCTAATGATAAGGCAGATTAACCAAGACAGTATTAGATTTTGTTGTTGGTATCAGTGGAGATTCGAAATCTGAGAAGTCCAGAGAGGATAGCAGGCTAGCCAGAGATAAGAGTAAACACATCATATACAGTCCAAGGAGAAGCATATGGAGGGAAAAGTGAAAAGAGAGGAGGGAAATATATGTAACTAATGTATATGCTAGGCACTGAAGTCTTGACTGACATGTTGTGCATTATGCTCTACAAATAAATAGCCTGCAATAGGATACTTCATGGTGTTGTCTTCCAGAAAGTACAGACGTGGTACATAGTAACGTTTGTGAAATGCATCATTCTTGTTATATTGAAGATCAATGTGATGATTCTGTTTCCTGTATTACAATGCTTATCATGCTGCAACACTTGGTCAGAATATGGCTGTAGATTGCAGCTGAAACCAGCAATATAAGTAAAACATGTGATAGTTCCCAAGTTAACACATTAGCCTTTTGTAGAGCATACTGTAGAAGACAACAGCCAGGACTTCAGTACCTCTCTCTCTCTCTCTCTCTCTCTCTCTCTCTCTCTCTCTCTCTCCCTCCCTCCCTCTCCCCCTCCCCCCCCCACCTCCCTCTCCCCCCCACCTCCCTCCACCTCCCTCCCTCCCTCCCTCCCTCCCTCCCTCCCATTCCTGTTCCTCAAAACTTGGCAGGTGGGAACTTAGGGAACTTACTGTACAACATGTGCTTCAAAAAATGCAGCCATACTCTGACAAACGTAGTGAAGCTCATAGCTGAGGGCACTTCCCATTGTGTCATATATTAGGGTTCCTTCCCATTCCATTCAGATAAGGAACACATGAACAACTGCTTAAATGGCTTCATAATAACTGTAATCTCATCTTCACAATCGCAGTGGAAGTGATAAGTTGGAGGCTGCAGTCTATTCCTGGAATCCTCACTTAATGTTGGTTCTTGAACCACTGTAAGTAGCCTTTCATGGTGCAGTTGATGCCCATTGTCAAGTGCCTGCGAGCTCGTGCTTCACAGCACTGTCTCAGCCTTCTCACATGAGTTAAACAAGCCTGTCATCATATGTGCTGCCATTCTTTGTATACATTGTGGTTTGTAAGCAGTTTCCTTTGTACACTGACTGCATTTTCGCAGTATCCTACCAATGAACTGAGTCTGCCACCTACTTTACCTACTGTCAAGCTTATGTTATCACTTGATGTTATGTCCTTCGATATTATTATGCCAGGGGGCTTGTATTAGTTGAGTGATTCCAGTTGTGACTTATTAACATTGCAGTCAAAATACGTTCCATTTTTGCATTCCATGAAGTGCCTGCTTTTACATTTGTGGACATGTAACAAGTTGCCATCACTTTGAAATCTTATGTAGATCGGTCTGTATAGATGATTGCAGCATCTGTAAAAAAAAGTATGAGGTTACTATTGATATTGTTGTTAATATACAACATGGACAGCAAAGAACCCACCCCACTTCTCTGGGGTACACCTTAAGTTAATTCTACATTTGTAAATGCCTATTCATCAAAAATTATATGCTGCATTCTCACAGCACAGAAATCCTCAATAGTTTGGTACCCCTCACGTAATTAACAGTCTCGTTAATAAACATTAGCTGTGATCCATGGCTTTCAGGAAGTCATGTGAAAAAAGTGAGCGTCTTGTTTCACGACATGTCTGGAATCAGTGGTGGTTGACGTGGAAGCGTCATTCTATTCAAGGTATGTCAATACTAGAGGCAGGAAAAATCAGTTAACTGTGTGACTGAATTTTTGTGTTATCTTTTACCAGTGTTGGTGGTGTTTCTTCCAATGTTTGTATTATTTTTCTGCCAGTTTCTTTGTTATTTTTTACCAATTTCTTTGTTATTTTTTACCAGTTTCTTTGTTATTTTTCACCTGTTTGTGTTATTTTTCGCCAATTTGTGTTTCTTTTTGCCAGTTTGTGTTAGTTTTAACCACTTTTGTAATGTTTCTGCCAATTTGTGTTTTTTTTTCTCCTGGTACTATTCTTTCATGGTGTCTTTGAAGCTCTGCATGTTTGTTAGTTTCATTTTTCTATGTGTCCTTTGTCATTACAGTGAAAATGAAAATACATCTTATAAATTTAATTATATTTACGTTGCAAATCACATTACTTCCTGGGCAACCTCGTATATTTAGTCAGTGAACGCATGTACTGTGAGACTAGCTAATGCTGTCAATTGCTTAAACAGCTGCATGCAAGAGGTACATTTGTGGATCCCATTCCTTAATTCTAATGCTTTCTTATGCACAATGAGTACTTTAGTGTAAATGAGGACTACCCCAAAATATCATCCTGTAGGACATTATCAGGTGAAATATGTCAGTATACTGATTTCTACACCCACATAGTAAAGATTGCTGTAATTACATGGTATTATACACACAGGCTGAGATTTGTTGCTATATGGGTCCACAGCCTTCATGTAATTTTTAAACATTGTTGTATACGTGGTGGGGGAGATTGTTGGATTCTCTTTACGAGAACAGTGCACAGGAGGTCAAGCAGTCAGGACCTGTAAGCTGGCATCCAGGGCAGCTGTTAAATGACAGAACAGGAAATTAGGTAAAATAAAGAAAATATATTTCAGTGTACGGTATACAAGGCACCTAGGGTCAAAAGTTACAACTTTTAGGCCAGTCTAGGAGGTCGAACACTCAATAAGTAGACAGTGGAAGGGGAGGTAGTTCATGTTAACATGTTGGTGGCTGGTCATGGAATGCAGAGCCAGAGGCTCTGCCTTATAAGAAAGACGTCTCTTCTGCTTGAGGTCTGGATCATGAGAGAGCAAAGCAACTGTGTTCTGCACTGCAGAGTCCACACACGCCATTGGCTAAAACCTATGGCATGAACTTGCTAGCAGTTTCAGCAGAGGGCTCAAGGCTTCTATTGTCAGCAGCTGTAACTGAACAGAACTGCCTCGGTTCTGAAAGGCAGGCAGCTTGTGTCACATAGGCACAGTGGAAGTTGTTCTGTGAGATAACTTGTAAAAAACCTGTGAAACAGTTCTTTTTAAACCAATTCCCTAAAATATTCCTTGACTGGCTGGTAGCATGTACAATCATCTGTGCAAATTTCCAGCATGCTGTAATTATTGTAGGTTAGGAACTTCAGTTAATCAGTACAACAGAAAACCAAGCAAAATTGCAAATTTCACTTTTTTTATTCACTCAGTGACTAGTTTCGGTCCAGTGTCCATTTTCAAATCATAGTAACTGATAATCAGATACGGTATTTCCAAAAATGTGCAAACAAACAGCTATAGTGCTTACAGTTTTAACATGGTTTTTAATTTTGAGAAATAACCATTTTTGGCTATCTTTTCTGATGATTTGAAAATGGGGTCACCACATGAAACTAGTCATTAAGTGAATAAAAAAGTGAAATTTGGTGATTTGGTTGGTTTTTGTTGTACTGATTGTTGTTTTTGCTTACAGCTGTCAAATAATTTATTTTTTATTTATTGCAATTGCAATTTTGAGTATTACTACACATCATCAGGCAGAAGTCACAAATACAAGTACTCACGCAGCTATACGTACAGCTGCTAGTCCAAACATCAAGTGAATAAAAACAATGTACAAGCCATAAGATACACAAATAATCACAAAACCATAAAAATATCATGACAGTAATATATTTCTTATGTTCGTGTGGTCCCGCTTGATAGTTGTGTACCAAGTGTCATATTGGTAGGGGGAGGGGGAGGACAAGTAGAGAAGAGGAAGGGACAATGTTGGTACACTGGCGGGGAAGGAGACATGCAGGTGGAGGACAGAACAAGTGAAGTTGGAGGCCAAGGGGTTACTGCTATGAACGCTATGTCACAGGGAGAGTTAAAACCTTTACAATTCAGAATAGATGATATCTGCGGGAAGAATCCATAATTCGCTCCACCAACACCAGCTATTCTGAATTGCAAAATTTGGAACAATCCTGGGTTTCTCTGGATTCTTCCCGCAAACACCGGGTGTTGAGAGCTCTCCCTGCAACATATCCTTCATTCCTATACCCACCCTCACTTCAGCCTTCACGAATGCATATCCTCCAACTGCCTATCCCCTCTCTTCCCACGCTCCCACTCCAGCACTGGACATGCCTTCCGTCTCGTAAGTGCACCTACATAATCCTTACCCTTCTCTGCTTCTGTCCTCCCAACCTGCCCCTTCCCCCTTTTCAAGCACAGTCTCCTGATGCTACGCCTAGCAGGTCACCATCCATCCTGTCCCCACCACATCACTGCACACTCCCACAGGCAGCAGTATCACCTCGCCCCACTCCTGTCCTGCTACCTCTCCCGACCCCACTTCTTTTCTGTACCCCCGTGTAAAGATCACCATTCACATCAGACACTGTTGCAGTCAGGCCATAGTGCCAGGTGATGACAGCCGCCATGTGTGTGTTTTTTCTTTTCGTTTTGTCTATGTCTGATGAAGTACTTAGTCCAACATCAAACAATGGAAAATCCAAGATGGAATGTTACAATATTATGAAAAGGAAAGTTGCTACTCACAATGTAGCGGAGGTGCTGAGTTGGTTAGTCCAATAGGTAATAATATTTAGCTGTCCTTTTTCATCGTGCCTATCTGGTCACACTCAGTGCATCCTCTATGTGGTGACTAGCAATCCATCCTTCTCATATGGTCATTATTTCATCCCAGATTTTCCATTATTCAAAGCAATGGACATGTGTTCAAATCTACTTGTTGCATTCAAGCCTAGAACTTTCTCTCCCCAATTCTGTTCAGTACCACCTCATTAGTTAACATGGTTTACCCATCTGATCTTCATACTGGGAGACTTCAATGCCCATCATGTTTTGGGAACTCGACCTCTACTTGCCCTCGGGGTCGACTTTTGGAAAGCCTCTTGATGCCTCACAAGCTTTGCATCCTAAACACAGGTACTCACACTCACTTCTTTACTGCTACTTTGTCGTTCTCAGCCATTGGCCTCTCTTTCTCCAGCCCTCACAGACTCTGTTCAGTGGGAGGTCATTGACGACCTCCATTCCAGTGACCACTTTCCACTCTGCATTCACCTACTTGATGGAGCACTACATGAAGAGAAGCTACTGACATGGCTGGTCAGCAGGGCTAACTGGTCGCTGTTCAGCCAGCTAGCTGTGTTAGAACATTGCAACAGTGTCCAGGAATAGGTGGACCATATCACACAAGTGATCCATCGTACCACTGACTTACCCATCCCAAAGGCCTCAGGTCATCTTCCGAGGCAACCTGTGCTTTGGTGGATAGGTGAGTGCCATTCAGCCATTCGGAACAGGCGTGCAGCTCTTTGACAATTTAAAAGCCACCCTACGGCAGACGACCTTATAGCCTTTAGAGTCATGAGAACAAATGCTTGGCGTGTGCTTAAGGAGAGCAAGAAAAGATCATAGTAAGTATTCCTGGACTCCATCAACCATTCCACTTGTTCTACAGGTATGGGAAGCCATCAGGAGGATTTCTGGTGAGCGCAGTCGTTCACCAATAGCTGCAGAGTTGACACGAGGCTGTCTTCAGACAGCCACTGGAGACATCGCTCAGATGGTGGTGGAGAACTTTGCACATACTTTTGAAAATGCCAGCCAGGCTCCGGCGTTTCGTCGCTAGTGTGGAACTTGAGAGAGGAGAAAATTGAACTTTGGTTCCATGATTCCGAAACTTAACAACTACCCTTTCTCCCTGTGGGAGCTGGAATCAGCCCTGTCTGAGACTTGTGAATCTATTCCTGGTCATGACCAGATCTGGCACTGCATGCTTAGATGTTTGCCAGCAGTGTCGAAAGAAATCCTCCTGGAAAGTTATAAATCTTATATAGCAGACAGGTAACTTCCCCAACTTGTGGGGAGAGGCAATTTAGATACCTCTCCTCAAACCAGTAGAGGACCACACATGTCCCAGTAGTTCTCGGAGTGTCACCTTAACGAGCTGTGTAGGAAAGAACCTGGAGTGAATGGTTAACTATCATCTGACCTGGCTGTTAGAGACCAGGCAACTCCTTAACCGCTCTCAGTGTGAATTCCGAAGGTTGTGGTCCACTGTCGATAACCTGGCCCTGCTAGAGGCAGCTATTCAGCAGGTTTTTCTACGTAGACATCACTGCGTTGGAATGTTATTCGTGTATGATCCTACTTGGCGACACTGTATTTTTGCTCAACTGCGTCAATGGAACTTTTGTGGCCACCTCCCCATCTTCATCCAGTCTTTTCCTGTCTGCGCTGTTTTATGACCCACATGGGTAACTCATTGTCAGTTTGTTTTGAGCAGGTGTCCCTGAGGGTAGTGTTTCAAGTGCTACCCTCTTTGCCATAGCCATCAGCAGTATCACATCTACTGTAGGGTGTCCAGTACAGTGCTCCTTATTCATGCACAGTTTTGCTGCTTTCTGTTCCCTCTCCAGTGTTGCATCAGCATGGTGTCAGTTGCAGCTTACAGTGCGGATGTTAGAGGAGTGGACTGCAAAGACAGGTTTTCAGTTTTCTGCAGATAAGTGTGTGTGTGTGTGTGTGTGTGTGTGTGTGTGTGTGTGTGTGTTCATTTTAATCATTCACATCATATTTTTAATTTACCTGCCTTGCATATGAGGGATACCATCCTAAATTTCAGTGCAATTTTTGGGCCTCATTTTTGACTTCAAATTGTCACAGTTGCCACATCTGAGAGACCCGAAAGCCAGAACCGTGAGGGCACTGAATACCTTAAAGTGCCTTAGCCACAGGTCTTGGGGAGCAGACAGGGGCGTCTCCTCCAGTTTTATAGGGCTTTTGTGCGTTTATGGTGGACTAAGGGTGCTACACAGTGTATGGATCAGAGAGGCCTTCCTATTTGAAGTTCATTGATGGTGTCCAGTATGAGGGACTCGGGCTGGCTACAGGTGCTTATAGGACCAGTCCCATGCCCAGTCTCTGTGCGGAAGCCGGGAAACCGCCACTTACCATCTGGTGACAGCTCCTCCTGGTGCGTCAGGCGTGTAAGTTTCTCGCAGCTGCGACTTCACCTGCACACCATACTGTTGCTCATCCGCCTCTGGACTGTCTTATATCAAACTGTCGATGAGCCACAATGCTGTTTGGGTTCCATGTGCAACATGTAATGAAGTCCCTCAGTGCGGAGCCAGTACAGCTCCAGACCCAGGGTTTTAACCGCCTGCTGCCCTGATTACTGGAGAGGCTCAGAGTGATTTTAGATTTGTTGGGGTACAAGAGAGATTGCAGTCCTGCTTCCGTTTTTAATGCAACATATTCTGGCATGTTATCTGAGCACCCCAACTATGTAGCTGTTTTTACAGATGGGTCGAATAGGGGATTCTGCTGGTTGCTCTGTTGTTTTCCTGGATCGTTTCCTCAAGTCCGACTCCCTCAAGCATTTACTGTCCTTTATGCATAATTGTCTGCGATCTTGCGGGCACTGTAGCTGATGAGACATTCTTCCGGTGCTAAATTGCATGTGTGTTCCGATTCTCTAAGTGTGCCCTTCACTCGTTGAAAGTTTGTACCCAGCAGATAAAATAGTTAATACCATTTAGGATACCCTCCTCCACTACAACAACTGAGGAAGGAGGTGGCTTTCTGCTGGGTACCAGGGCACATCAGGATTGCTGAGAATGAAAGGGCAGTTCTAGCAGTCAAGGAGGCATGTCTTGATCTGCAGATGTTTCAGTGTGCTATCCCCCTGCATGCTATAATCTCAATGTTGATCTCATAGAGTCTTGGGTCAGTGGGAGGATGAGTGGCTGGCAGTAAACAACAATAAGCTCTGTTTAGGAACGCCCACAACACGGATGTGGTGTACTTCCTTCCAGTCCCGTAGAAGGCTGCAGCTGCAACTCCAACAGTATAATAAAAACAATGGTAGTACCTTAATGTACAGACTTCACACTTTGTGTTCATACATTGTGACTTCATTAACTTCACATGGCTACATAGAACAGATGTTTCTGTACTTGCCATTGCTTTCAGAGCTAATTTTATACGGTGTTTCTATTTTTCACTGTAGTCATAATTACCATGGCTGTTTACTGGATCTTTTAATTTTACACACACCCTAAAATTATAGCCCTCTTTAATTTTCTCAGTGTTTGAAAATTTCCTTTTTACCATTACACTTTATTTATTTTAAACTAATGAAATGGTTTTGGCTGTTGAAATAAAAAATATTACTCTCTCCTGTTTCAGAATAGCCGCATTGCACCAGATGAGGAACTGGATGAGACGAAGGGTCGTTCTGCCATAGAGATCGAGGAAATCAGAAAGGAAAGGGAAGCAAAGGCTCAGGCAACTATACTGGAAATCATAGGCGACATACCTGATGTTGATGTTGCCCCTCCTGAAAATGTACTTTTTGTGTGCAAGCTAAATCCTGTGACCACAGATGATGACCTTGAAATCATTTTCAGCCGATTTGGAAAAATTAAAAGGTAGTTACTAATATCGTGCAGTTAGTTGATCTACACAGTTTGCTGTTCCTTACATTTTTTTGTTAAAAGTTCACAATATTGTAAACCTAGGCAGTGTTGTTCTAGATTTCATTCAGTCATAACCACTATACAAGCTTTTTAAACATGAGATAGCTGCATAAAGTTGTGTATAAATATTTTAAGTTCTGTGTCCCAGGTACACTGTTTGCTACCATAAACCCGTGCATGATATCAGTATGTTCCAAAAAGCTGCATGCAAAACTGCCATTTTTCAGGGACTAATATATGGGGGTTCTATTGATAACAGAGATAAGGGGTAAAATGTTTTGGCGTAGCAACCATTCGTACACCTGTCACAGGAATGAGCACTATCCTACAGTACAGAATCAAAATTTCGACATTACACACTTCCTCCAGCTCAGGAAAATTGAGCAAATCAGTTGGCTTCATTTGCATTAGGTGTGGTCTAGGTTGGACCTTAGGCAGTTTATAAAAGCACCATTTATTCATGGGTGTTACTGAGAACCCCCCTCAAAAGAGAGAGAGAGAGAGAGAGAGAGAGAACAGTTTTTCGGGTATGAAAAGTACCAACTGTGGGGATGGCAACTTCTATAATTTCTGTTTATGACATATCATTGAAATTTTTAATTGGTGTTAAGATGCCATTGTCACAGAGCTGAATAGCTCTGCGGTCTAGTGGTTATGATACTACACTGTTGCATGGAGGGTCGTGAGTTCAAAACTCATCTGGACTGTACAGTTTTAATTTCTGTATGCGGTCCGAGTACACTCTCGAAGTATCCACAAATGTCAAGAATCATTGTACTGGAATGTTCTGTAGCTCTATATATACTGTATGTGTTCCGGCTGGAGGCAGATTACTCCTTGCTCTTTCATGTGCAAGTACTGAAAAACCTTCGGTAAGTGAAGTTAGTGTTCGTCATTCATCTAATTACACCTTCTTCTACGTGACATTATTCTGATGGAGGTGCTGGGTATTGGAAATTGTGATAGCGAACATTATCGACGACACAATGGCTCCCATTAGGGCACGACAGAGCCGCCGTTTACGTGGCGAGAAACCTGAGTTCGAGCCATATTCAACAGATCGCAATCTATCGGAGACAGAAGAAGAAGAGGGCGTTACGATGACAGCAACTGTGTGCCACCAACTGAGACATCTTTCCGGGTTCTCTGGTGACAATGGCCAAGATCCAAACAAGTGGCTGAAGGTATATGAGCGGCATATAGCCAAATTAACAAATGGGATGACACCGTGTGTTTGGCTAACGTATTTTTCTACTTGGAGGGCACTGCCAAGCAATCGTATGAGGACGAGGAGAAGTTCACAAGCTGGGAAGTATTCCAGGCGGAACTGCGCAAGTATTTCGGCGACACACGACAGAAGTGCAAGGCTGAAGATAAATTAAAGTGCAGGGCACAGTGCCCAGGTGAAATTACAGCATCCTACATTCAAAAAGTCTTGGAGATGGCTCCTAGAATGAAGGAGGAAGATAAGGTTGCACGTCTCATGAAGGGTGTTGCTGAGGACATGTATCAAGCCCTACTCCTGAAGAAGGTTTTGTCAGCAGACGACTTCATAAAATGGTGTCAGTATATTGAGGCAGTGTATCAAAAAAGAATTACATGCAAGAAGTTTTAATGGCTTCCAAACGTCGTATCGATGTCTGTAATGGAGGAAGAAACTAATTTCACAAGTGTTTGTCAGATAGTGAGAAAGGAAGTTTAGAAGGCACTTGGATTACACAGTGACCAAAAAAACTTCAAGAGGTCGTAAGGGAGGAAGTGGGACAGAAATTGAACCCAATCTCTCATCTTTCATTTCCCTCTAAAACGGTGAAAATTCGAGACCCAGGCAGAGTTCGTTCCTACAATGCCGCATGAGGAACCTGTTTGGGCACCAAGGAAGACTGACCTCTGGAGGACCCAGGATAACCAGCCAGTATGTTTCCACTGCAGATGACCAGGACATGTGGTGCGCTGTTGTCGAGAAAGGCGGCAGATATTTGATGACGCCCACACCATAAGACAGCAGACTGATCTTAGCCAACTCCAACTCCAGGTCAACAAAGGTGAACAAGAATATGTGGGTGCAGGATGGCGTAGTTCACCATCGCCGCAAGCTAGCCACTGGAGAGGACGCTCCCCAACATGCCAATCACCTAGCTGCCGCAACCTGGAAAACTAAAGGGTGCGACTTTCCTTGGAGTGAGGCCACCGAAGAGAAAAAACACTACAAAAATGATAGGAAACTACATCGATGGGTGGCCGACCAACCCAAGCTCTTGTGGACTCTGGAGCATCATATTCAGTCATTTCGTAGAAGTACCATTGCCAGTTGCAGAAAACAGTATTCCTCGACAACAAAACATCTCTGCTGAAGGTGGCTAATGGTAAATATGTAAAACCTACAGGAAGATGTACCATTCGTGTGGGTGTAAGTGGCCATACACAGCCCTTAGAATTCATCATCTTACAATAATGTAGTCATGACGTCATTCTCGGATGGGACTTTTTGAAATCCTCTCGGGCAATTATAGATTGTGGTCGCTCGAAGTTTATGCTAGACAAGATGAGATACAGTGGATAGGAAGATGCACATCTGAGTGTGTGGAGACTGTGTGTGCTGGATGAAGTGATCATTCCTGCAGTCAGCGCTAGAAAGGTAACTGCCACGTGTCATGCCATGCATCAACCCATGGATCTTGTAGTGGAATGTAAGAGAAGCATAGCACTGAAGAATAACTTGGTCATTCCCGGCCTCTGTCATCTCATTTAAAAATGGATTCAGTGAATTGTGGATAGTTAACTGTCGCCGAGAAAGCAGATCCTTCCAAGATGCATGTGCATAGCAAACACTGAGCCATTAATTGAAGAACAGCTGAGCATCATAGAAACCTCCCATGCTGAGTCTGTGGGCGAAATTAGTGCTACCACTACGAGACAGGATCTAGCTCGACTATCACCAGATCTCACTAAGGAACAACAGAAGAAGCTACTTACCATTCTTCAAGAGTTCTCTGAATGTTTCAATCCACAGGTGGAGAGCAAATTAGACAAATCAACGGTGAAGCACCGAATTAGCACTGGAGGCCATCAACCAATAAGCCAGAGAGTATACCGTGTGTCGGCAACAGAGCATTGAATAATTCACAACAAGGTAGAGAAAATGATGTAGAATGACATCATGCATCCTTCGCAGAGCCCATGGTCGTTACCAGTGGTCCTTGTCAGGAAGAAGGATGGCAGTTGGCGCTTTTGTGTTGATTACAGGAAGCTTAATAAGATAACTAAAAGGTCGGTTACCCTCTTTCACGAATTGATGATAAACTAAATTGTCTGAAGGGGGCTAAGTTTTTCTCAACTGTGGAGATGTACTTGGGATACTGGTAAATCGAAGTAGATGATACTGATCGTGAGAAAACTGGATTAATCACCCCTGAGGACCTGTATGAGTTAAGGTAATGATGTTTGGTTTGTGTAATGCAGCAGCAACTTTTGAACTGATGATGGATAATCTTCTAAGACATCTGAAGTGGACGATGTGTCTTTGTTATTTAGATGACATTACAGTGTTCTCAGAGACATTTGATGAACATATAAAAAGGCTTAGGGCCGTTCTTAAGTGTCTCCAACAAGGCGGACTGAAGCTCAACCCAAGAAAGTGTCTCTTTGGAGCATAAGAAATCAAAATACTTGGACATCTTGCGTCAAATGAAGGTGTGTGGCCAGATACAGAAAAGGTGAGATCTCTAAAGGAATTTCCAAATGAAGATGTGTGGCCAGATACAGAAAAGGTGAGATCTCTAATGGAATTTCCTACTCCTAAAAGTATTAGAGATGTGAGAAGCTTCCTCGGATTATGTTCTTATTACCATCGTTTTATCAAAAACTTTTTTACCAAAGCCAGGCCTCTCCAAGAGTTGTTAAAAGCTGATGCTAAATTTATCTGGGGTGGTGCTCAACAAGATTCTTTCAATGTCGTGCGAAAAGCTCTGACAACTGACCCTGTACTTGGTCTTTATGATGAGAGAGCACCTACTATACAGAACCACACACAGATGTTGTTGCTGTACTGGTGCAAATTTCGGTTGTAAAAGAGAAGGTTATAGCTTATGCTTGTAGGAAACTTACAAAAGCCAAGAGAAACTATTCAGCTACAGAAAGAGAATGTCTTGCTGTGATCTGGCCTATGTGCAGATTTCAACAGTATCTCTGTGGAAGGCCATTCACAGTTGTTGCAGACCATCATTCACTTTGTTGGTTGACAGGTCTTAAGGATCCAACAGGACAACTCACCAGGTGGGCACTATGTCTTCAAGAGCATGACATTACCATAGTGTACAAAAGTGGAAGAACACACCAAGATACCGACTGTCTCTCAAGAAACCCTGTGTGAAGACAGTGACTGTCTCACTGCACTCCAGTACCTCTCTGCTGAGCGGAAGAAGGGTGCCAAGAAATTTCAAATTATGCTTGCCTTAAATCAGTCAGAGGATGTGAAAGGACAATTTAGGGTAGTTAATGGATTACTTTGCAAGAAAAACTTTGATCCTTTTGGAAAGAGGTGGCAACCAGTGATTCCTAAACACGTGCGCCTAGATGTTCTACAGAAATTCCATGGCACACCTGAGGCCGGATATTTAGGATCTATTAAGATACACAATAGAATCCGCAAGAGAATTTTCTGGCCAGGTGTATTTAGGAGTGTCTGTCACTGTGTGTCGCACTGTCAAGAATGCCATAGGAGATAGGCAGTTGCTCAGATGCTACCTGGCCAACTCATACCAATTCCACCAGCCGAAACGCCATTCCTGTGTGTTGGGATCGACCTCCTCAGACAATTTCCGATGTCAGCTAGTGGCAATAGATAGATTATTGTTTGCACTGATTATCTGACACACGATGCCATTACAAAAGCCGTGAAAACAGCCGAAGCATCCGAGGTAGCCAAATTCATCATGGAAGACAGTGTATTAAAACACGGTGCCCCAAGGTCGTTAATTACGGATCAAGGGAAAGTTTTCAGTCGAATCTTGTGACAGAGATAAACTGTTGGTGCAACATTACTCATCACATGACGACTGCCTACCATCCACAAACTAACAGTCTTACTGATTGCCTTAATAAGACCTTGGCCGACATGCTATCAATGTTTGTCAATGTTGAGCAGAGCAACTGGGATGAAGTGCTATCTTTCGTGACATTTGCCTACAACATTACCAAAGAAGACACCACAGGATTTACGCCATTTTTCCTGGTGCTTTGGCGTGAGGCGACTATGACGATGGACACTGTGTTTCCGTTACATCCTGATGACATGGACGACTACATCGGCCAGGTGTTAACCAGAGCTGAGGAAGCTCTGCAGTTAACTTGACTCTGATCGTCGAAGGTATGACGCGAGCCACCGCCCTGTTGTCTACCAGCCTGGTGACCTCGTCTGGATCTTCACTCCTGTTCAGAAGGTTGGTCCCTCTGAATAGCTCCTCAGGTGCTACTTTGGACCTTATAAGGTTGTAAGACAGTTGTCTGATGTTACTTATGAAGTTGAAGATTTCAACCCCGACTGAGACGAAAGATCAGAGATACGGTTCATGTCCTCCGAATGAAGCCCTATAAGGATCCTGCAGCCTAGGATAAATTCAAAGGTCCAGTGACAGGCAACAAGCGGAAAGGTGACGAAGAGCATAGCGGCAGAAGAAGTTCGAAGAAGATCACTGCCAGGGCGAGAATCAGTCATCAGGAGTCAGAGTATGCAGGACCGATGACTCGTTCCCATACCAGGAAGACGTAACACCGAGACGCTGTTCTCTTAATGAGGGAGCAATGTTGCAGAAGAAGCTGAGTAACACCGTGGTGTAATGGTTACTATACTAAACTGTTGCATGGAGGATCGTGAGCTCAAAACTCATTGTACTGGAATGTTCTGTAGCTGTATGTATACTGTATGTTTTCTGGCCGGAGGCAGTTCGCTTCATGCTCTTGTATGTGCAAGTGCTGAATAAACCTTCGTTATGTGAAGCTAGTGTTCATCATTCATCTAATTACACCTTCTTCTACGTGACAATATTTTTATGCAACTTAGAAACTTTTTTTAATGTCGTTATCAGTTAGCTTGATCCACAGATTCAGATTTACTTTAATGCACGTAAGGTATGCATGTAATATCTGGTGTGAGGCGTAAATGTTGTTTTAACTGACTTTGTGAACTCATGGCAAGGGTTCTAGGGTCATCGAGGGATTCTGAGGTCACAAAACTATGGTTTTAGTCACCATTTTTCACCAATAGAGCGTTATGGCAAGCTGTCTGTGTATAGTGGGCACTTCACATCTGTAAGAATATGCCCTAAGTGGTACTGCAATGGTAAATGCCTGCTAAAAACATGCCTGAAAAACACTTAAATTCCTGCAAAAAATTTTGTAAAACTGGAAAGACTGCAAATCCAGTAAAATATGCCTAACAACATTTTTACTCTTTTAATATGAGCAAAAGTATCCAGAAAAAAAGTAAAACAAACCATTTTGTGTTAATCTTGTATTCTACGTAATTATTTGTTTTTTGTATGCGTCAAAGTATGTAAATGTGTCAAAATATATAAATAATTAATGGAAAATCTCATATAAGATGTGAAACAAATACTAACAAAGAGATAGAGGGGCTGGCCAGTACTTACCTCAGCTCAGTACAGCCGATAGATACACATAAAACAGAACTGAAAATTTACATTCCTAGCTTTCGGAACTTTGTTCCTTCATCAGGGAGGAGAGAGGGGAAAAAAGGGAAGAAGGGAAAGTGGATTCAGTTACTCACAACCCAGGTTATGAAGCAACAGGGAAAGGTAAACAGGGAGGGTAGCAAGGATGGAGGCATGGTTGTCAGCTGACAACCATGCCTCCATCCTTGCTACCCTCCCTGTTTACCTTTCCCTGTTGCTTCATAACCTGGGTTGTGAGTAACTGAATCCACTTTCCCTTCTTCCCTTTTTTCCCCTCTCTCCTCCCTGATGAAGGAACAAAGTTCCGAAAGCTAGGAATGTAAATTTTCAGTTCTGTTTTATGTGTATCTATCGGCTGTACTGAGCTGAGGTAAGTACTGGCCAGCCCCTCTATCTCTTTGTTAGTATTTGTTTCACAAAATATATAAATAAACTGACAAAACTTAATTGACCTGTAGTATTCGTCTTATATAAGCAGCACACTGTACTGTAGCAAGAAAAGAAGGGAACCAGCAAAAAAAATTCCCCTGTCAGACCACAAAAAAGGCAAATACGTTCCTCTTTTAAAGACTGACAGAACAGTGGGAAACCTGTTGCCTTGATCCTCATTCCCCCTTCCTCACCAAAAGTTTTGGAATGAAATTCCCCCTTCCTCACCAAAAGTTTTGGAATGAAACATACTTCCACTTTTTTGTTATGAAAGAGATTAACAGAGAGACAGTGACTGTGGAAGAGAGAGCAGAAAGTGTCAGTGGGAGAGAAAGTCAAAGGAGGTAGCGATGGTGTGAGAGAGAAAGTGACAGTGAAAGAGAAAGAGAGATGAAGACTACCGTGTTTACTCGAATCCAAGCCGCACTTTTTTTCCGGTTTTTGTAATCCAAAAAAACGCCTGCGGCTTAGAATCGAGTGCAAAGAAAGTGGAAGTTCTGAAAAACGTTGGTGCGTGCCGCCACAACTTCCTTCTGCCGTCGAATATGTGTAGCGCTACACAGGCATGCTTTTTAGGCACAAAGATAAATACTGGCACCAAATCCTCTGCGTCAGTAAATAAATTACAAAAAAAGGTGGAAGACGAGCTTTTTATCTCCGCCTCGAGTTTCGACCACTGCATTTTCATACATTATCCAACGAAGTAAATACAAATTCCGTATTGTTCATCTTCGAATGTAGCAGCATTTCAATGTACTACGAAAATCCGATTGGCAAGACTGTTTGGGATGTTTGTCAATATGGCCAACTCTACATTCTGAATTTTTTCCTACCTGTGAGAAGAGATGGTTGCTAATAGGAGCTTCTATGAATTGTGAATCACATGCAGTACTCTCTTCACCATAAGAATAATACGAATATAAACATTTAGCCATGTATTGTTTCGTGTTTGCTGCTATCTCATTTAAATCCTGTCTGCCTAATAAACTACGAAACTAAGAGTGAGACAACAGCAAACGCGGAAGAATATACATATCATGTCAAGCTTATATTCGTATTATTCTTATGCCTAATAGTGATACAGTCAGAAATGAAGCACAGCAATTGACTAGATTTTTAAATCTAAGATGACTCTAATTTCTGTGCAGAATGTAATGTACTAAAGAGGCGCCTGCAAAGATTTTCAAACGGAGAAAAATTTTCGCTAACTCTCGTTCAGAACATCTTCTATCATGCGCAGTAGTAATAGTAGTAGTAGTAGTAGTAGTAGTAGTTTATTCATCCAGAGACAATGTACATTGCATGGATTATTTGGTTCTTGTTGATCATTATCAAAGAAAGCAGCAGTGTAAGTAACAACAAATAGCAATCTCTTGCCATTGTTTCGCTAATGAGACGATTCCTCTCTTTTTTTTTTAATTGTAAGCGGCGTTAGTGCGCACAAAAGCGAGCGGCGACAGGCCGTAAACACGCACTATCTGAATGCGACAAACAATGCATGACACAGTACAGTAATGCATTTTCAGCTTAGAGTGACGTAAACACCTATAACAAAGAAAACGGCGCTTATCAGATCAAAGAAAAATAAGCAATCAATTCAAACCAGACGAAGCACGTGAAAAAGGAAGGGTACCCGTATAAATACGGACGGAGCGCCTGACGCATAGCAATGGCTACCTGCTAAAGCTTAACAGCTAAGGTTACGACTCGAACCAAACTACTGTAGCTGTATCGGCATTCATTCGATCTAAATTGTGTCTCATATTACAATGGACCAACTTTGTTTCGATTTGAAGACGCGACCTAAAACTTTTCTCTCCCCTTGAATTTCGAGTTTCAAATTTCAGGTGCGGCTTAGATTCGGGAAATTTTTTTTTCCTTGATTTTGAGTCTCATTTTTCTGGTGCGGCTTAGATTCGAGTAAATACGGTATAGCAGTGGGAGGCAAAGAGAGGGGAGATATTGAAATTCAGTTTAGTGAGAGATAGTGGCAATAGAAGAGAAAGAGAGACGGGTGGAGACAGGAGCAGTTTGAGCAAAAGAACGAGGAGGCAGTGGAAATGAAAAACATAGTTGGGTGGAGCCCCTACATAGGCTTCAGGGGTTCTGGTACCTCCCAAACTGGCAAACTTTAACATGTAGGTATAGGGGAAGGCACATTTTAGACCGAAATTTTAAACACTTGGTTATAGGGGAAATACTCTTGTCAGATCCTCCATAACTTTTGAGCTACCTTGGTATCGTGAAGATAGTGTTAGTGGGTAGAAAGACAAAAGTAGACATGCCAGGAGGAGGAAACAGTGAGAGAGAGAGAGAGAGAGAGAGAGAGAGAGAGAGAACAGCAGTGAGAGGCAGATGCCAAGTATGAAGACTCAGCTACCAAGCGAGACTGGGTAAGAGGATGTAGAATGTTCTGCATTTACACGTCAAAGACAATATTTAGTTTAGTTCTTTAATAGCTGACAAATTTTAGAATAATAATGGCAAAAAAAGAGAGCGAGATGAGTTATTGAACAATTTCTTCCTCTTTAGCTTCCAAAATTTCCTGCTCACTCATCAAACATGATGTGTTTGTAGCAGAATTACAGCAAACTGTGACACCTAACAAGTAAATGCACAAAATTAAACATCACTGTGATTGCATATAGGCTCAGCCATTCACAACAGCAGCTGATGTTTCTTTTGAAATAATTCTAGGAATTGACAACAGAAGGCAGTTGTTATGTAAAATGAGTCTTGTTTTCAAGCAATAGGTGACTCACATGTTAGAATATCGTGGTCCGAGCTGTATGTGGGTATGGTCTTATGAACACATCGATGTGTCTCCAAAGTGATGAAAGAACACAAATATGCTCGTGTGCAAATATTTTTGGTGAAGTACACCCACCTTGTTAGAGTTTTTTAAAGAAGAACATATTCACCTTTTCATGCTCTGATGGGAGCATTTTTCCACTGGTGAAATAATCCTGATGACATAGTTTGTTCACACAGCTGTTGTAAAAGATGACCCAAAAAGCAGCATTTCTCTTCAGTTTTTGCTTTCCTTTTTTACATTAATATTTTACAAATGTGTTACAAACTCATGATTTATTTTTGCATTAGTAATATTGACCGTGATCATAGTCACAGATGAAATTATTTTTTATAGCAGCATCATGATTGTAGTGTTAATATATGAAAAGTCACTTCAAAATATGCTGTCTATGTCATTCGGTTTCATAACAGTACACCACACACTGTAACAAGTGGAAACGGAGGAACTCCATCTGTTTAATGCAATATTTAATATTTTTTGCTAGGAAGTAATTTGTTTATGTATTTTTCATTTTCAGCTGTGAGGTAATACGTGATAAAGTGACTGGAGACTCTCTGCAGTATGCATTTGTAGAATTTGAAGACCGGAAATCATGTGAGGATGCATATTTTAAAATGGACAATGTTTTGATTGATGATCGAAGGATACATGTTGACTTCAGCCAGAGTGTGGCAAAGCTAAGATGGAAGGGTAAAGGTGAGTATTGTTTGAAGAAATTAAATACACACACACACACACACACACACACAGTGGAGAGGGGGAGGGGGGCATACAAAATCTGAGCATCTGCTATGCCACACATGTTGTGTGGATTGTCCCACCCAATACTAGTTTCCTTAAACTTGCCCTCTGACACATCCTCCCTCTGTTAAAACATTCTCCTCTCTTTTTCCATTATATTTTTATTTATTATGTTTCACTCAAGTATTTTCTTTATTGCTTTCACTTTAGATCTTCATTCACTCCTTCCCCTCTGTGTTCTTTTTTTCCAATCTCCTTTTTCTCCCCATTCTTAATTGCACTATTCATTCCACTTTCTCTTAATACACCTTTAGTTCTTCCTCTGGCATATTCTCTGGACTGAAGCTAATACAGTGCTCATCAATACACTATCTTGTCCCCCCTATTCTCCCTGATTCCTCCCCCTTTATCTTTGTCTGATCTAGTCCTCACTGCAGGACACTCCCTCTGATCCTGGGATCTGAGTGAGCTGCCCATCCTTCTTAATCTTCGCCAACCTTTCCCTTTTTCCTCACCAAGGAAGGAACTAATTGTTCCAAATGCTAGGATAGTGTTATGTCCTTTTAATATGTGTGTATTGTTAGTAAAGAAGATTTTCCTTCATGAAGGTATGTATTGGCCAGTAATTTGTCATTTCATTGTTTCCTTGAGTGGATTTTCCTTTCTCTGTGTGTGTGTGTGTGTGTGTGTGTGTGTGTGTATATATATATATATATAAACAGAGATGTAGTGACTTACCAAATGAAAGTGCTGGCAGGTCGACAGGCACACAAACATACACACAAAATTTAAGCTTTCGCAACAAACTGTTGCCTCATCAGGAAAGAGGGAAGGAGAGGGAAAGACGAAAGGATGTGGGTTTTAAGGGAGAGGGTAAGGAGTCACTCCAATCCCGGGAGCGGAAAGACTTACCTTAGGGGGGGAAAAAAGGACGGGTATACACTCGCGCACACACACATATCCATCCACACATATACAGACACAAGCAGACATCATATCCTTTGTTTGGGTTCAACTATTCCTTTCTTTCCCTTATGATATCATAAGGACAGCCTTTCTCTTCACCAGCAATGATAAATGAAAGGGATGCTTTGTGTTGTTCATGAGCCAATTGATGATGAGTAAGCAGAGATGCACATATGACCCCCTGCTGATTTTTGTAGATTTTGGCTTACAGCATGCAGTACCCATACACCCGATCTTTGAACCTGCCCCATTGCATGCGAATGTTGCACGATGGTGGAATGGAGTACACTGATGTAGATCATTCCGCAGTAATGAGTTTAAACGATCTTTATCAAACCTCGAAGGTCTACCTGAACGTGGATAGTCTCTAATGTCGAAACAATCCTCCTTAATTCTTCCTATGAATATTGACTTGTCTTTTTCTTTTCTGGTAACTGTGATATTTAGAAGCTTTTTTGTGAAGCTGTACTGGGAACATTGAGCAAATTTAGGAATTCTGTTGGGAAGTTTATGCCTTCACCTAGGCTATCATTGTATCAATTGATTTAAATATTTTTTTTTATTCCTGTGGTGTGTGCTGATTCTTTTTTCGTGTCATTTTTCTGTTGCTAAAATGGTTTACATATTCATCCATTCTATGTTTATGTAGTTTATCTGTGTAAGCAAATACACTTTTTCAATTAATATGATGGCCATTGAAGAAATAATTTTATTTTTTACAGTTGTTGATAAATATAAGATAACATCGTTTTAGGTGCTTCAAATTTTATGTTTTTCTGCATGTGTGCAAAGTTTTGAACAATCCTGACAGATGGAAGAGCTGCAGCAAACCATGAATGTTGTCTGTGTAAGACACTCATTACAAGCAAACCAATATAATGGAACTCTAGGTTGTGTATGAAGAACTGTGGTGAATATCCGTAAACGTTTCTGTACCGTGTATGGCAATTATGCAGTTGACAAGAGGACTATTGAGTAATAGTTAAAGAGAATTGAGACATAAGGAAGTGTAGAAACAGTTGCATCCATAATTAACCACATTCAGTATGTTTTTTCACAGCCACTGCTGGCGACATGACTATTGTGTGGATGCCGTTATTTGAGCTGACTGACTCATTACAACTCATTTGGCTCTACAGCCGAGTGAGTGAACAATTATTGAGACACTCGTATATTCAAAGGTGTGCTCAAGATATGATGTTCTGTTTCCCAGAACTATCAGAGAAGTATAAGACCAATGGAGAGACCTTTGTAACATATAGTTACAGGTGACAAAACATGGGTGCACCACTTTGAGCCTTTACCAATAGGGGATACATGCTCTTTTGCATACCGTAAGTCCATAGAACATAGGAGGCTGTGTAGAAAAATAGTACATGTAGAAGAAATTTTGGTTGATACTGTCACCAAATTCTAACTCTTAAGAATAAATATGTTCTGAGGAAAAAAAGTCAGGCATTATTTACTGAATAAGCTTTGTATATATGGGCTTGTAAACTTAAATCCCAGTTAATACTAATTTTTGTATTAAACAAGTTTGTAAGAAGTAATATGGGACTTGTTCTGTCTTTTGAAACTGTGTAAAGTCTTATTTGGACTAGACACATTGATCTTGATTTAAAGCATCTACAGTATCTATTTCTTGGCTTCTACATCAATTCCCTGCAGTTTTCTATACACAGGTGCTCGATATTTAGAACACAACACTGCACTGACACACAGTATATGAGCAGATTAATACTAGTTGTAATTGGTTGTTTGTGTGGTTTACAGACCTAGCCTGCTGCTTCTGCCAATTCATATATAATTTGACTTGTTCCAGATCTCAGAAAGCTACTTCATGACAGGCCTTATGGAACATCATTTTATGAGAATGAATGAATAGATAATTGTGTGAATGAATGAATGGACATTTAATTAAAAAAAGTAATATGAGGAAGAACTACTTTGCAATATCACATGCAAGGAAACAATATACCACTCACAAATACAAATTTCTATGATGTTTGGCATTTAATGAAGAGTATCCATAAAGAGCTAAATTGTGCTTTGAAATGTACATTACACACTGTCATGGGACAGTCGACAGAATAAGTTTAGTTCACCATCTTGGTTTGGCCAACAAAAACTGCTATGGTTTTTTCAAAAGTAGTTGTGACATGTAAAATCAGTAAGTGTCATGGACAGTTGTAACTGGAGAAATGTTCAGAATGGTGAAGGTTAGATCATTCAAGGCCAGCAGCTTACAAAAATGTTAAGAATTGTGAAGGTTAGATTATTCAAGGACTGCAACTTACAAGACTTTAATTTTATTGAAACAAGAGTGACTAATTATATGAAAAACCCCAGATAAATAAAGGCAAAGTTAAACAGTTAAGATGAATTGTCACAATTAAATTCCAGCAACATAAGATTTTAAAATCTGACACACCAAAAGTACAAGAAATATAAAAACAGAAATAAAATTCATAATATTTTTATCACTTGTTGGAGATGAGAGAATGCTTGACCAAAAACAGAATCCATAAACCTGCTACAAAAACAAATTCTACTGTTATTCTTATACTCGTGTACTAAAAGTACAATAGCTAGAGAGTACCTTTCAGAATGTGTACCTTTTGTACTCCATTCTTGTTCCTGTGCTCCAGGAAATACTGGTCACTTTTTACTTGGAAAATCTAATTTTCCTACATGTTGTAAATTTCATTGCCCTTTACTGAATCTTTTCATTGCTGTGCATTTTAGGCCGTGGAGTGGAGCATTTGGATGATGAGGGTAATCCAAGGAAAGATGGTGATATTCATTACAACAACTATGTAAGTAAACAACTGTTTTCCTTTATATATTAATTCCTTGAACTTAATTTTAACTCTACTCAGTGAGTTGTGTGTGTGTGTGTGTGTGTGTGTGTGTGTGTGTGTGTGTGTGTGTGTGTTCTCTGGAGGAGGACTTTCCTGTCTTTTGGTTTCATACTTTCTGTGCGCCTGTCTGCTTCTCTTAACACCTCTTCTGTCTAGTATGTTACTTGAAAGTAATACACAAATTTTAGCTGCTAACAGAAGTGTGACTGTTGTGATTTGTCAACAGTTTTATAATTGTTCTTACTCTGAGAATGCTACACAGATATTTCTGCTATACCAGATTTAAATTTTATTTTTTTCCTTAACATAAGTGCTAAAGATTACATAGAACAGTCGTTGGAGTCCCCTTAACATTCTTCCTGATTCACCTTTGACTATTAGAGTGGTGTCAGAAAAGTTTAAGCATCCTGTCCTTTTGTGCAACATACACACACAGTTTAGAAGTAATCATAGCAAATAAATAATCTCTATTGTTGAGGCAGCATAAGTTGATCCCTGAGAGTGGGTTGCATACAATAATTTGTGGGCCTACCTCAACCCGTAACATAATACAATTTTATAAACATCTCTATGGCTGCACCTCAGTGTTTAACAGCTCTGGTGACAGCTATTGTTGTCACCTGTAACCATTAATGCTTCACAGTTGAAAGCTGGCAATAGCGCTGCAAGCTGTCTGAGGCCGTTCTAAAGCATCTTGACTGGCAGTTTTGTGTCACGTGTGACAAGTCAGAGGAAAATAGCAGTAGCAAAGAGACTAATGTAATAGATAATGTCAAGTCTGAATCAAGGTGATGGTGAACTACTGAAGCCAACAAGTACCTGTGAAAATATTGACATTGTCTGTTCTTCTCATCGAAGGCTCTGTTTGGGAACATTTGAAGATTGACAAAAAATTTGCTGATACACTCTTAAGAAGCATGGTAAAAAGACTATTAAGAAATCGGAAAGTTGTTTCCTTAACCATGGCGAGTAAATATAACAGCAGCACTTTACCGTTCCCTACCGCTACCCTGCTATCCTTCCTCCTCCGCACCCCAGCCTCCTCCTTACCCCACCACCCAGCTTGCTTCTCCCTCAGGTGCACCTTGCTCACAGTCAGCCAGAGACTGTGGTCCTGTGTGTGTGTGTGTGTGTGTGTGTGTGTGTGTGTGTGTGTGTGTTTGGTTGGTTGGTTGTTTTGTCTATTTCCAGTGAAGATCTTTTTGCCCAAACACTTACTTGTTTGACAGGCTTTCCTTGTGCCTGTCTGTGACTCAGCATCTCCACTGTGTGGTGTAGCAACTATCCTTTTAATAATGCTCCCATTATTCCATCCTGGATTTTCCATTTCTTGATTTTAAATATATTTCCATCTCTTGATTTTAAATATAAAAGTCCTGGATTTATGCCAGCTACTAATCTTTGTATAATGTGCTGTAAGGACATTTTATCTCCTACATTATACAACTTGCAAGGGTGGAAGAATGTGAAGTTGAAGATCCGGAATATACACCAGATTGATTGACGCTCTTGAAAAAAATAATGAAAGTAGTGTATTAATTGAAATCTCACTACTTAAGGTTACCAAAAGAACACAAGGGAGGCTCCCAGAATACTTTCGATCTGTGTTGCGTCACATGGCATTAAAATTCCAGTGATCAGCATCAAAAGTACAACAGTTCCAGTAGAAAATATGTCTGAAGAACATGACGGTGCTAAATGCACAGGTTGTAATAGTTTAATGCAAATAGTTCAAGAGAAGTTTAGCAGAAATTGTGTTCAAGAAAATTAGCAACCACTTACCTTAACACCAACTTCATGGGTAAAGAAAAATCCAAATAGTTTTTAACACAACTTAATGTATGGTAAAGAAATCAAGGACATTACTAAAAGAAGATAGTATTTTGTCAAGAAGGAGCTATAAAGTGGGAAACAGAATAGGTATGGAATGGCTTTCCAGACTCTTTCTACTACAGCAATGATGTAAGTCGAATTTCTGCTCATAAAAGAGATTGTCTATCTGCTACTTCAGAAAATGGCAAAAGAGTGTGTAAGACAAAAGCACTCATTTTATGTAAACTGAAAGATGTATACTTAGCTTTCAGAGAAAATTTCCTTCCAATAAAATTGTTTTTACTAAATTTTGTGAACTTCATCGAGAAGAATGTGTTACAGTGCTGTAAACAGTCATGGAATGCTTAATGCATGAGTGTGCGTGTATCATCAAAATATAAAACTGATGATGCGTGCTTCACACGCAGAAGTATCAATGCTTAACTTCTACAGGAACAAGCTTGCAATCTGGAATGGCAAGCTTCTGACATACATTGGACACATTAATGAAGACAGTTGATGAATTTATTGAGTATCTCGTCCAAAAACTTCAAAACTTAATACAACATTATTACATATTGAAAGCTCAGGATTGCTACTTAAAAATCAAGCGAGCAAACACTCCCTGACACTTCTTGCATCATTAGAGCAAACACTCCCTGACACTTCTTGCATTATTATAGTGGATTTTGCAGAAAACTATACATGTTTGCTTCAGGATGCTGCACAAGGGTTTCAATGGCAGAACATTCAAGTTACCCATCAGCCCTTTGTTCTGCGCTATACAGCAGAGTATGTCATTGTGTTATAGAAGCGATTGTTTGCAGCATGATACAAACACAGTCTATGTTTTTCAGAAATAATTCTCAACTATACTCTGGGACAAAAGCCACACATCCAACACTTACTTCAGTGATGGCAGTTTTACATCATATAAAAACTTTAAGATCTTTGTAGATTTGTGCCATCACAAAAAGGTCTTGAGGTAACTGCAGAAAGGAAATTTTTGTCACTAGCCATGGCAAAGCAACAAGAACAAGTTTACAGCGTCCATATGACAATCACTTTTTAAGTCCAAAAGACCCATTTACATTTGGCACAACTCATCTTCCAGGAATGCAAACATTTTGTGTTAAAACAGAGGAGATGACAAAAATTATCGAATATGTTACAAAATTGATATGAAAATGGTTTTGCCATTCCTGGGACAAGACTTATATCATTTTTTCAAACCACTGATGGAAGGAGATTACTGATAAAGCATGTATCATCAACTTATTAATTTATGTGAGTTCATCTTGGGTTTCAAAACAAAGTCTACATCAGTATCAAAGATCACTGTCAAAGAAGAAATGTTCATCAAATCTATCCACTGTAACAAGTACTGGCAATATTATGAAAAGGATAGTTTGCTACTCACCATATAGTAGAGATGTTGAGTCGCAGACAGGCACAACAAAAATATTACTAAACATGTAAGTTTTCAGCCAGAAGGCATTCTTATGAAATAGACAAAACACACACACACACACACACACACACACACACAGGACCACTGTTTCAGCGCGCGCGCGCGCCCACACACACACACACACACACACACACACACACAGCCCTCTCACACATGTGACCACTGTTTCGTCCCAGCAGCCAGAGGACTAATATTTTACAATTGGCTGTTTCTTGTGATCTATTGCCACTGATTGAACAATACTGGAACTTCTCACTTTTTTATGCAGAATATTTTAACATTAATGTAGATTTACAGACTGACTTCCACTTCCTCTGCAGAGTATCAATGTAATGTTTCTGCAATTTGCTGTAATTTTATCAGTTTACTACTTTAGTGTAGAAGAGCATAAGCTGTATACAGCTTGATGTTTTGTTTACATTGTTCACCAGAATGTACATTTTTTAGTAGTAATGATCCTATAACATTCCCTGATGTACCCTCGAAATGACTTCATGTTTTTACCTGTGAAGAAGAATGTGCGGAGTTCTGTCTGTTAATAAGTCTTAAGTCCAGTCTCAAAGCTAGCTCAGTATTTCATAAGATAAATTTATTTTACTAAATGAAACATGAAACTGCATGTTACACCTTCCAGAAGTCAAGGAACATGGCATCAACCTGCATGCTTCTATATATGGCATTCTAGGTTTTGTGGACAAACAGAACAAGCTGAGTGCCATAAGATTGTTGTTTTCTGGAAACCAAGTTGTTTCCAATAGAACAGTTTTTATCACTTACATCTACTATACTTCAGGTGTAAAGAGGACTACTTATCAACTGGCAGAAGTGTTGCGTTGTCGACAGGTACACATAAAAGTGAAAGAATACAGAATACAGAATAAATCGTACCTCGAGCTAGTGTGTGTGTGTGGGGGGGGGGGGGGGGCAGTGCACACACACACACACACACACACACACACACACACACACACTCTCTGTGCCCCTATGTCGTGCCAGCTGGAAACACAATTACTCTGAAAGCTACCAAGTTTCCTTTCCCTTTTGTGTGCACCTATCAACAACTCAACGCTTCTGCTATTCAATGAGTGGTCTCCTTTACTCCTAATCATTCAAATTCTACCTGGTAAAGTCAAGACTTGCAGAGAAAGTCGATAGTTGACTACTTCCTGTATGATAGTGAGATGAATAGGAACATCATTGACGTTAAGGTAATACCATCAGAGGGCTTGGATAGTGACCACCATTTGTTGGTAATGAACCTGAGAGGGACTAATGATAATAAAGGGACAGAAGACCAGGAAAAGGAGGAAGAAAGCTGGCTACAGTACCTTTAAGTAGTAAAGGAAAGCATCCCAAAGGATGAACCAAAACCAAAAACTGTAGAAGAGGAATGGGGTAGATTCAAGGGAACATTAGTAAGTGCAGCTGAAGCAACATGTGGGAGGACAAGCAACAAAAAGAGATGGACAGAAACACCCTGGTGGAATGATAAAACAAAGGATATAGTACAGAAGAAGAATGGAGCCTTTATGGTATGGTTCCAGAAGAGAACAGTAGAGACAAGAGAAGAGTATCAGGCAAGCAAGAAAGAAGCAAAAAGAATAGTGGCAGAGGAAAGAAGAAAGTGGATGGAACAGTGGAGCAGAATGATGGAGGAGGACATCGAAGGCTCAAAAAAGGTGTTATAGGAGATGATTAAAAGTGAGAGGAAGAATGGTACGACAGATTATGCTCGAATGGTGAACAAAAGTGGACAAGATGTAGAGAATAAGGAGGAACTCAAGAATATGTGGAAGGAGTATTTTGAATAACTCCTGAACCCGAATGGAGACGTGGATGAGGAGGAACAAGCCGAAGAGAAAAAAGAGAAGGAACAGCAAATAGAAAAAGACCTTACATGGGGAGTAGTGGAAGACGCATTGGAAAAGATGAAGGGAGTGAAGTCACCAGGTCTGGGCGAGCTAAGTGTAGAGATGGTGAGATCAGCAGGAGAGGTGGTGGATACAATGGCTATATCGAGTAATGAAAATTGTGTGGAGACAGACGATGATCCCAGAAGGGAATAATTGTCCTGATCTTTAAGAAGGGAAATAGAAAAGAGTGCAAGAACTCGGGAGATAACATTGATGAGTTATTGTGCAAAGATTTTTTAGAAAATTGTGGAAGCACGAATTCGGGCAAAATTAGAAAGAAGAATCAGAGAAGAGCTACAAGGCTTCAGAGGAGGAAGGTCCACGGTGGATCTAATTTTTGCTGTAAGACAACTGCAGGAACAGCAAAGTGTGGAAAGCCCTGGAGAACAGAGGAGTAGCAAAACATTATTTGGAGGATAAGGGAAATGTACCATGGAAGTGTGAGCTGTGTGAAAGTGGGAGGAGAGAGATCAGCTCGGATTGAACAGAGGAATGGCTTTAGGCAGGGAAGTGCACTTTCACCATTACTCTTCATTGTTGAGATGGATGATATAATGAGTACAGTAGCACAAGTAATTGGTGAAAGGAAGATGAAAGCTGTGGTGTTTGCAGATTATCTGATGATTTGGGGGAATAAGGAGGAGGAAGTACTAGAGCAGTTGGGCGTATGGGAGTGAACAGTACAAGAATACGGGATGAAATTTAGTATAGGTAAGAGTGAGATGATTACCACAACAAGAAAGAACGAGAGAGGAATAACGGGAATAACAATTGGTGGAGAACAATTGAGGAGAGTGGAGAATTTCAAGTACGTAGGAAGCCTGATACAGGAAGATGGGAAAAACCGACAGAGAAATAAATGAGTGGGGGAGAAAAGCAGAAGAATTTCGGAAGAGTGTCAGAAGCCTGATATGGAGCAAGGATGTACCCCAAATCAGTAAAAAGGTTATATACCAGTCATACTATGTCCCGATCCTGACATTTGCATCGGAAACCTGGGTTATCAAAGGAAGAGAGAAAAGCAAAGTACAAGCTCGTGGGATGAAATTCGTGAGAAACAGTATTGAGTGCCAAAGATAGACAGGTTAAGAAATAAGAGGATCAGAGAGTTAATGAAGGTGGAACCATTACAGGAGGAGATAGAGAAATCAAGGCTGAGATGGTACGGACAGGTTAAGAGAATGGAGGAGAAGAGGATACCTGGGAGGATTCACGAGATGAAACTGGAAGGAAAGAGACCCAGAGGAAGACCGAGAGACAGATGGCTGAAAGGAGTTAGAGCAATGAGTCCAGAAGAAAGATTGAAATGTATACCGCGGAGACAGGCTGGACAGTGAAGGGGAGGCATGTTTATAGCGAAGGAAATTGATGGAGATCCGAAATGTGAAATAATTTGGGTGAAGGTCATGGTTAAAGCAGGCTCAGACATGGTAATCGGATGTCTCTATAGGCCCCCTGGCTCAGCAGCTGTAGTGGCTGAGCGCCTGAAGGATAATTTGGAAAATATTTTGAGTAGATTTCCCCACCATGTTATAGTTCTGGGTGGAGATTTTAATTTGCCGGATTTAGACTGGGAGACTCAAACGTTCATAACGGGTGGCAGGGACAAAGAATCCAGTGAAATTTTTTTAAGTGCATTATCTGAAAACTACCTTGAGCAGTTAAACAGAGAACCGACTCGTGGCGATAACATATTAGATCTTCTGGTGACAAACAGACCCGAACTATTTGAAACAGTTGACGCAGAACAGGGAATCAGTGATCATAAAGCGGTTACTGCATTGATGATTTCAGCCGTAAATAGAAATATTAAAAAAGTTAGGAAGATTTTTTCTGACGGCTCAACACGAAAGTTTTGTCTCAAGTACAGATAGTGTTGAGGATCAGTGGACAAAGTTCAAAACCATCGTACAATATGCGTTAGATGAGTATGTGCCAAGCAAGATCGTAAGAGATGGAAAAGAGCCACCATGGTACAACAGCCGAGTTAGAAAACTGCTGCAGAAGCAAAGGGAACTTCACAGCAAACATAAACATAGCCAAAGCCTTGCAGATAAACAAAACTTACGCAAAGCGAAATGTAGTGTGAGGAAGGCTATGTGAGAGGCGTTCAATGAATTCGAAAGTAAAGTTCAGTGTACTGACTTGGCAGAAAATCGTACGAAATTTTGGTCTTACGTCAAAGCGGTAGGTGGATCAAAACAAAATGTCCAGACACTCTGTGACCAAAATGGTACTGAAACAGAGGATGACAGACTAAAGGCCGAAATACTAAATGTCTTTTTCCAAAGCTGTTTCACAGAAGAAGACTGCACTGTAGTTCTTTCTCTAGATTGTCGCACAGATGACAAAATGGTAGATATCGAAATAGACGACAGAGGGGTAGAGAAACAATTAAAATCGCTCAAAAAAGGGAAGGCCACTGGACCTGATGGGATACCAGTTTGATTTTACACAGAGTATGTGAAGGAACTTACCCCCTTCATTGCAGTGGTGTTCCGTAGGTCTCTAGAAGAGTGAAGCGTTCCAAAGGATTGGAAAAGGGCACAGGTCATCCCCGTTTCCAAGAAGGAATGTTGAACAGATGTGCAGAACTATAGACCTATATCTATAACGTCGATCAGTTGTAGAATTTTGGAACACGTATTATGTTCGAGTATAATGACTTTCCTGGAGACTAGAAATCTACTCTGTAGGAGTCAGCATGGGTTTCAAAAAAGACGATCGTGTGAAACCCAGCTCGCGCTATTCGTCCACGAGACTCGGAGGGCCATAGACACGGGTTCTCAGGTAGATGCTGTTTTTCTTGACTTCTGCAAAGTCAATACAGTTCCCCACAGTCGTTTAATGAACAAAGAGCATATGGACTATCAGAACAATTATGTGATTGGATTGAAGAGTTCCTAGATAACAGAACGCAGCATGTCATTCTCAATGAGAGAAGTCTTCCGAAGTAAGAGTGATTTCAGGTGTGCCGCAGGGGAGTGTCGTAGGACCGTTGCTATTCACAATATACATAAATGACCTAGTGGATGACATCTGAAGTTCACTGAGGCTTTTTGCGGATGATGCTGTGGCATATCGAGAGGTTGTAACAATGGAAAATTGTACTGAAATGCAGGAGGATCTGCAGCGAATTGACGCATGGTGCACGAAATGGCAATTGAATCTCAATGTAGAAAAGTGTAATGTGCTGCAAATACATAGAAAGAAAGATCCCTTATCATTTAGCTACAATATAGCAGGTCAGCAACTAGAAGCAATTAATTCCATAAATTATCTGGGGGTACGCATTAGGAGTGACTTAAAATGGAATGATCATATAAAGTTGATCGTCAGTAAAGCAGATGCCAGACTGAGATTCATTGGAATCCGAAAACAAAGGAAGTATGTTACAGTACACTTGTTCGCCCACTGCTTGAATACTGCTTAGCAGTGTGGGATCTGTACCAGATAGGGTTGATAGAAGAGATAGAGAAGATCCAACGGAGAGCAGCGCGCTTCGTTACAGGATCATTTAGTAATCGCGAAAGCGTTACGGAGATGATAGATAAACTCCAGTGGAAGACTCTGCAGGAGAGATGCTCAGTAGCTCGGTACGGGCTTTTGTTGAAGTTTCGAGAACATACCTTCACCGAAGAGTCAAGCAGTATATTGCTCCCTCCTACGTATATCTCACGAAGAGACCATGAGGATAAAATCAGAGAGATTAGAGCCCACACAGAGGTATACCGACAATCCTTCTTTCCACGAACAATACGAGACTGGAATAGAAGGGAGAACTGATAGAGGTACTCAAGGTACCCTCCACTACACACCGTCAGGTGGCTTGCGGAGTATGGATGTAGATGTAGATGTAGATGTAGTAGACTGGACCAAGGTGAAGACGGAGAGAAGGTGGCAAGACAGAAGATGGTGGAGAGGCCTATGTTCCATACAGACTCGGCCAGAGGCTGGAGACTGACCAAGATAATGACAATGATTCAGTACACCAGTCTTCTCTTTGTTATTGTTAGATTACTTTGGTTTCAATGTGATCACTGAGTGACTGTATGGATGACAGTACTTTGACATTACATAAGATGAAAACTTCTTAGCATTTTTTATCAGCTTATCGGATAAAATTTTACTTCAAATTCATCAACAGCTACATCTGCATGACTACTCTGCAATTCTCACTTCAATGCCTGGGAGAAGATTCATCAAACCACTTTCAAACTATATCTCTTCCGTTCCACCCTCAAACAGTGCGCGGGAAACACAAACATTTGAATCTTTCCATGCAAGCTCTGTTTTCTCTTATTTTATTATGATAATTATTTCTCCCTGTGTAAGTGATGTCAACAAACTATTTCCTCATTCAGAGGAGAAATTTGATGATTGAAATCCATGAAAAGATCTCGCTGCAATGAAAAACGCCATTGTTTAGTGGTACTCATTACTTGGTGTGAATAAAAAGCCAACTGTGTTTCACAAGAATGGTATTTTCTGAATCAGGCTGGCTCTATGTTAGTAGACCATTGTCTTTGAAATGTTGCATAATGCTCAAACACAACATATGTTCCAAAATCCTTCAACAAATTGAAGTCGGTGATATGGGTCTGTAATTCAGTAGATTAGTTCAGTTTCCGTTCATGTGTATTGGTGTGACCTGTGTGACTTCCTGGTCATTAGGTACAGATCTTTTGTCAAGTGAGCAGTTGTTTATGATTCCTAAAAATGGGGCTGTTAACATACTTTGGAAGAAACATAAATGGTATACAATTTGAACTGGAAGACTTACATTTATTGAATGATACTATTGCTTCACTACACCGAATTTATCTACTTCGAAGTTACAAATGTTGGCAGCTGTTCTTGATTCAAAATCTGGAATATATACTGCATGTGCTCTCGTGAAGGAATTTTGTAGAATCGTGTTCAGTAACTCTGCTTTAGTGACATTGTCATCTGTCACTATCCCTCTTGCTGTCACACAGTGAAGGTATTGATTCTGTCTTCATAGAACTCCTGTTGCTTTCCTTCTCTTATGCTTATTTTTGGTTATATTCAGCTTTTGCTTCTTAACAAGGCTTTAATGCAAGGAGTATTAAGAATGTAAGCAGTTAGAAGAGGGTGCTAAGAGCAAAGCATAAATGAAAGCATAAAAAAAGATGATGTATCATTTTCCAGTAGTGAACTAAACAGCTACAAGCCACTGATTTGAAATGACACTTACTTTTATCCAAACACATATGCTTAGCTTACAATGCCACTATATGACAAAATTACAATTAATTAAGTCTTTCGACTCTCATTCCATGAAAATTTGCTGCTGCTTTTCCTCATCTCATTCCTGTCAGATCCCTTTAAAAAGTAATGTTTTGCCCTCCCTTCATTTGCAGAATGGTTGTTAAATAGTTTATTGTCAAGATTGCAGGCAACTTCAAATTCACTGGCACTGCTGCCCTCTCCCTTGCAAATAGTAATTTTTTTTTCATAAAGCAGTTTTATTGGTCTTGCTTTCTGTATAATTTTTGTGTGTAGTTGGAAATTATTTTTATTACATGATTCCTTCTTGAAGTGTGCATTAAGTGATGGTATGAGAGTTTTTATTGTTAGGAGTGTGGTCATAAGCTCTTGTGTTTTTTGACCTTTCCATCTCAGCCAACATCTGCTTGTTTCATTATTTGGAAAAGTTATTCTCATTACAAATTTTCATGTACGGTGAAACCCTGATTTGCCAGACCAGGTGAGATTGTAGATCATCCGGATTGTCAAAAATCTGGATAATCTAGATGTTCAGAAAAAACTGAGATACATGGATTGAATGCCAGAAACACAGACATTATATCTATTTTCACATAAAACACAAATTGTACACTGTTTTAATCTGAATTGTGACAAGCTTTACATGCTGAAATAATTGGTAAGTTTCTTTAGAATCAGATTCATGTCATATATGTGCAGCATGATCACACAAATGTTTCACCAGCAGTATTTCACCCTAAATTGTGGCAACATGTTGTAGAGTATACACTATGATACTTGGGCCAAGGAACGAAAATACTTTTGTGGTTTATAGTGGACCTGAATATGGCATAAGTGTTGCACAGAGTCAGGTCATTTGAAATAAACTTCTTTGATGATATGGCTGTTGTGGTTCATTTTCTTTACTTATATCGTTAGCCACTGTCCTACATCCGCGAGAACGATGGACTTTCAGAAACAAGTTCTTTCTGGCTCATGTTCCAAATAGACCATTATTTTGTCTAGCTAGGTTGTTCTATTTGTATGTGTCATCATCCATAATCTCTTCAGATTGAGCATCAGCTATGTCAGGTAATTGATCATCACAGTTGTTGCTGTCTGCACGTACAGGAACTGTGACAGTTTTGTCATCAGAAATCATACTGTAGCTAGTGTCATTGTCATTTCCCAGCCAGTCATTAACATCTATGCCTGAGCTTTCTGCAGGATTTGCAAGGGCTTCGATGAACTCTGCACCGATATTGCCACTAATTTCTAAATGGTTGGGCATATATTCTTTCAGTACATTGATTTTTGACTCTACACTATTATACTCTGTAAATTCATAAATTTCAATAGTGTTAACACACCATTTTCCCCTTCTTCTTCAACAAATTTTGTGAGGAGCTGCCTCTCATGCACATGCTTAATATTTTCCAGGAGCCCCCTGTGCATTGGCTACAACATTGACATTTTGTTGTGAGGCAGAAATTTTACTGACCAATTCTCTACACCAGGATGGATGGAGCATTGCACAGCCAACAATATGGCTTCTTCCTTTAGAAATATTGTTACACTTGCCACAAAAGCTTCAAAGAATTATCTTTTAAAACAGCAGCCTGCCTATCCACATATTTTTGTGACATATAAGATACTGGTGAGGAGGGATGATTCACATTTATGAAAGTATGGGGATTGTCTTATTTCCCCATTAACAAAAGAGGGATTTTGTGTTTCCCAGATACATTACTGGGAGCCATAATTGTGACTCTTTTCTCCTTATTCTTTTTCTAGCATTTGGAGAAGTGTCTAATCAGGAACCTTATGTCTTGTTGGATAGCATCTGACAGGAAAGAACTTATTGATTGACATTGTGAACTTGATTTAGAGTCAACTTATCAAATGGAATAAAATTTCTGAATTTTTTTTTTAATTTTCGGGAGCTACTGTGTCTGCTGAAATGCATTTACCAATCATTGACTGCTACCATATTCTGCATCGATGTTTCCACCTTTGAAACAAACCTTGGCTGGCTGAGAAGTTTGGATCACTATTAGAAAGCTTCTTGTTTAAACTTATTGCTTTTTCGTACAGTATGGTGCCTGACACTAAACACCACTCTTCCTCTTTGCACTAAACCACATTGAAAGGATGCCCTCTAGAGTTCTATTCTTTGTTTTCGTTACTGTCCCATTACTCTAAACCGTCTTTTGACATCAGTTTCAAACAAAAGTATTAGTTTTTCCAGTTGTCTTTCCAATCTGAAACCGTCAAATTTCAAACACCAAATTCAGCAAGAATGCTGTTTAGCAATTCTCCTTTATCCATCCTACTCAATGTATCTAATTTTTTGTCTGTGGATGCTGCTGTCTTTGTATGTCATTTTGGACTCTCAAAAAATGGGAACAATACATGTCGTGTTAAAGTGTTACCTGACGCTTTGTCAGAATTGTGTGTGGCTGCTGGCTGAATCTGAAGTTAATGATTGCCACCATCAGTTGTTCTCAAATTACTTTTGGAGTATCAACTGTACTACAGTTACTATACAGGAGCAAAATGTTCCACATGAATGAAGGATCTGGATTAATGAAGCCAGATAACTGTTAATACTTCTTGACAGTTATGTGAACTATTCAAATCTGAAGACTACTGACTGATGCCCCATAGCTGCAAGTTTTCTTTTCCTTTTGTATGAAAATATAGGCAGTTTCTCATAAAGTTTCCTTATTTTGTTCAGCACACATTTCTGAAAAGAAACTTGGATCATTCCAGATAACGCCAGTGAAATATAGTTCAATAACTTCTTTGTATTATGATTACATATTTATGGCATCACAGGTTCTTCTTTTTACAGAATATGTAATAATTGCTTGTGCATCTGTTTGATTTGCAGAGACCTGACAATGACAGGAACTCCTCGAGACGGGAAGATATTCGAGACCACGGAAGACGGGAGGACGTGCGCGGTGTTTCCGATACCCGGAGTTCCGAAAGAGACAGAGAACGAGAACGCCGCTACTACAGTGAGAGAGAGCGCAGGCATGGCGGAAGTAGTGGCAGCCGTGACAGGGACAGAGAGAGGGAGCGAGGTAGAGATAGGGATCGAGATCGGGACAGGGAGAGGGACAAAGGAAGAGAGAGAGACAGAGAAAGAGACAGGGACAGGGACAGGGACAGAGACAGGGACAGGGATAGGGATAAGGACAGAGACAGGGAGCGGGACAAGGACAGGGACCGCCAACGTGACAGAGAAAGTGATAAAGATAGGGACAGGGACAAAGGTGGCAACAGAGACAGAAACAGTGATAAGGATAAGGATCGTGATAGGGAGGAAGATAAGGACAGGGAGAAGGAGAAAGATAAAAACAGGGAGAAAGACAGAGAAAAGGAAAGAGAGAAGGACAAGGAAAAGGACAGGGAAAAAGAAAAGATGAAAGAGAAGGAGAAGTTGAGAGAAAAGGAGAGAAACAAGGAGAGAGATAAACATCACGTGAACAAGGAATACATTGAAGATGATGTTGGAGATCATGCTAAGGAGAGAGATTCTCAAACGGAGAGTGGAAGGACTGGTGGGAAGACATCCAGTAAGGATGGATGGGAGAGAGCTGATGAGGAGCGACTGCCCAGGGAACCGAAGAGAAGTGATGGCAGGGAGAAATCTCAAAACGTAGAAGGTGGAAGTAATGTGAATGGTGCACAGCTTGCTAGGAGAGACAGCAGTGGTTCCAGTGAGGAAGGCACCAGGAGAAGAGGGGCAGAAGCTGTGGAGAAAAACAGAAGTACAACTCCTAAGACAGTAGCTGTCCATGGTTCGGACAATGGTACTGAAAGAGTCAAAGCACACCACAGCAGAGATGACTTGTCAGATGGAGGAGACAGTGACACACAAAAGGCCAGAGGGAGTGATTCTGCCAGAAGAAAAGAAAGGCCAGGGACTCCTTCTGGCAAAATGAGCAGGAAAGGGGGAGAAAATAGTCATCAGTCTGGTGCCAACAGCAGAAGCAAAGGACCAGGAGATGCGACATCGTCTGGCGAGCATAATGTGAAGTCGGAAAGTCAGCTCCAGAAGAGACCGAGAAATGCTGCTGCCACAGAACGCAAAGATGGTGGTGCCTTGCAGAACAAAGGTAAAGAGAACTCTCTTTCTGAGCCTCAGAAGAAGAAAAGAAAGAAGAGTGAAGATAGTTCTACAGACAGTAATTCAGAATCTTCGAGTGAGAGTGACAGCTCATCTGATTCATCAGAAGATAGCAGCTCAAGTTCAGAGGTGCAAAAAGGAAACATGCATCACAAAAAGAAAATCAGACAAAAGAAGCATGCAGTAATTGCAAAGAAAGTCAAGAAAAGGAGAAGAAAAAAGAAGAAAATTAAAGGAAAGAAAGGAAAGATCCTAGATAAAACTAAGAAGAAGCCTCGCAGAGGTGAAGATGACTCGGACAGTGATCGATCCTCATCAGAAGACGATAAAGTTTTGCGTGCAGACTGCAAAGCAAAGAAGCGCAGGAGGAGAGACGTCAGCAGTTCGAGCGGTACTAGTAGTAGCAGTAGCAGCAGCAGTAGCAGCGACAGCAGTGTGTACAGCAGTAGTTCCTCCTCGAGCAGTGGCAGCAGTAGTGGGTCAGACAGGCGGAAGAAACAGAAGAAAAAGATCAAAAGAAAACACAAAGACTCAAAGAAAAAGAGGAAGAAAAAGAAGAGAAAGATTGTAGCTACACCAGTGAAACGTCGCAGGAAAATAGTACGAAGTCGTCGCAGTTCTAGTTCTGACAGTGACTCAGATGTTTCTAACGCTTCTTGCGGAAAGGATCCCGATGCCATTGCTCGGAAGATCAGACAGTTACAAAAGAAACTACAAAAGAGTGAAAATCACTCTGCAAAGACAAAACATCACAAGGTAGTGACTAAGAATGCAAATGACTCAGAATCATCAGTTGAGAGTGATACTGCAGCCTCAAAGGAGATACGTCAAACAAAAAAGAAAACTAATGGGATTGAGAACCACATTCGAAATAAAAAAAAAGATCACCACAATCACAGAGGCTCGACAGCCAGTGACAGTGCAAGAGAGTCTGCCACTTCCCGCTCAGCTGATGCTTCATCTGCTACTCCTCGGCCGAAGAAGTCAGCTAGAGCTGGCTCTCGCTCTGATGTGTAGTCACCCTGCATTCAGGATACACCATCCATTTGTGCTCATTGGTTTCCATTTACTGGATGCATTTGTGATCTCCCTGTGTGTGTGTGTGTGTGTGTGTGTGTGTGTGTGTGTGTGAAAACATTGCACTGAGGTTTGCAAAGATGATTTGTAACATGGCATTAGCATTCATCCTTTCTTTCTGTTTTTGAAACTGTTGCATTATTTTCAGTTTTATTTTTGATTAAAAAGAAAAAGGAACCTTACTCATGATTTTCTAATATTTGTTGTGTTTGGAAAAACTCATTTAGTCTCTTAAATGCATTCCACTTTAAGAGAATTTAACTTTGTTGATCTATTTTTATAGAGATCTGTGTTAAAACAGATTGAATATTTATTTATATTGTTCTTTCTCTTTCTGCTGTGCCTTAAAGAGAATACACCTCATTTGAACATTGGATGAATAAAAACTACTTTCATATTCAGATAATTATTCTTGTGTTCCTGTTTTAATTATATGTAGCCAGTCCAAGCAGCCCATATTTGTCATTTTTGTAGCATCCTGGTAATTTATTAGAGTCCAACACCTTAGTTAAATATTCTCAAGCATTTAATTGGATTAACTTTTCTGCGTTGAAGTGCACTCTAAAACACATTTTTTACTCACTTTTTTTTTCAAACACTTACTTCTCGTGGGTGTATTTGAAAGCTTACCATCACAATGAATTCATTTAGTTCTAAATAATTACATGGAGGGAGCTGTTCCAACCTCAGTGTCTACATAAGATGCTTTTTTTTTCTGAGCTGAACTTGCTGACTTCTCAGCTTGGCTTTCATATTGGATTCTCCATAAAGAAACCTATACAATTCCTTGCCACCTGATACCTGCCAGAACTAAACAATAAATATTGTGGCTTAAAAGATTTTGGATCTACAAGCAAGCTGTCATTTCATCTTCACACAATATTTCAACAACTGGTTAGTTACTTGACGTGTTGAACAGATATTGTTGCTCACTGTGTCAGCTACAAATGAGCTTAAATTTCTTGGAGTGGCTATACATCCACATTTGAAACAAACTAAATACCCATTCTCATTTTTATCAGTTTGGCATCATCTGCTTTGTCATACTACTTCGAATTACCTTTTAACTTCAAATATCTCAGGCTAACTTTGTTTTTTTCTCAAAAAACTGGCAAACATTGGTAATTTGTGTGTGTACTGGCAGCATCAAGTGAAGAACCTAATCAAAATATGTATAAACTTTTCAATGCAGATAAAACTGCACAACCACTCAAAACATTTTTGTCTACTCACAATAACCTCTTGTTGCTCACAAACGGAATGTAAATCAATGCTATTTCAGCAGTTACAACCCGAAGATTATGTAGTAAACTTCAAAACCCACACTGGTTAACTAATAGAAATGGTGAGTTGTGCTGGGATTCTGTACTTTTGTTCATATTTCAAGCATGCAGTCACAGCCCCCAAAGACTAGTCCAGTATGGTTAGGAATATTTTTAAAAACTCGTACATAATAATGACGACTTCCAAGATGGTAAAGTAATTTTCTGCCATTTTATTTTTACAATATTTTATTGACAATTCATTTCTACAGTGGTATCATTTCCATTTTATTTTTACACTGTTTTTGTTGACATTCTACAGTTGTAATGTTTTCACTGGCCTTTAAATAAAATTAGCTTTGTATATAGTTGTCTTGCAACTTTACCTGTTCTCAAAAGATCCAGATTTATGTAAGTGATTCATCATGTAGATAAAATAATTCTTGAGGTACAGGTTCATGATTCACATAATCTAGTGGTTCCCCAAATTCAGTCACTATAAAAGGGTGCCACTGTTTGTAAATAGGGAACTTCTCATAATTGCAGTGACTTGCTCTTGAGTAAGATAACTTCACAAACTGTCATAAGTAGCTATATGCCTTTAAGGAACAAAAATGTAGGTTCAGAGCTAATTTTCTTATTTGCAAAGAATATTGTGATACCTTACCACTAGCTTGAAGCCCCTAAAGCTCCTTTCACAGATCTGTTACATTTTCACATGTCAAAAACTGAATAACATTCTCTCTCTCTCTCTCTCTCTCTCTCTCTCTCCCTCTCTCTCCCTCTCTCTCCCTCCCTCCCTCCCCTCCCCCCTCCCCTTCTTTCTTTCTCATTCTCTCTCTTTCAAATCAGCATCTCATCAAGTTTATAAACTCACTGTTGTTCTTTTGTGTTTCACACTAAATCACTTCATATGTTGCTTCAGTAGCACATTCATGTATGTACTATGTCAGCCTTTTTTGGTTTTGAAATAACAGTAACTGATCATCATGGACAGGGAATACTAGGCACCAAAAGAATGAAATTTCACCATAAGATAATAATAATTTTACTGCATAAAATAATACAATTGATGAGTCTGATTTTAACTTGTTGGGCTCCTTGTAATGATCTGCCCACTGCGTGAATGACAGGGAATGCTGTAACTTGAGTGTTAGTTACTCTATGAAATTTTAACTCATTCTTGGGATCCAGACAGCAAGCTACAATATCTGTGTTCAACAAGTGAAGAAGGCAACTAGGGAAGTTGTTGAAATACCATATGAAGATAAAATGAGAACTAGGCTGCAAATCCAGAAACAAATGATTAGTTTCACCCAAAAAGTCTGAAGGGGCCCCAAGAAAAATTATCCTGTTTGTATATCCTGAGATCTTCCCAAACCCTTCAATTGTGTTAATCATGTAACTCTACTTGAAGAACTAAAATTCGATGTTTGTTTAAGCACTGCTTCTTCCCAAGTGTTCAGCCACGTATATTCGCTGATACTGCATGAATTTTTGACAATGAGACTTGCCGTTATGGTCATGTGATCACATAAAATGTTGATACCACACATTTATCTTGCAAGATTTGAATCTTACCTTCACAACAGGGAACAGGTGATCACATTGCCAGACTGTGTCAGAGAATTGAACCTAATCACAGAACATAACTGGTGAGATCCCACAGGGATTGATATTGGGTCTATTCTTACAATTCAATAACTATTATGTTCAATGTTGGCACAGACTTACTAACTAAGGGTCCAAATTCAACCATACCAGAAGCAGCTCAGAAGAGAATTTCGTAGGCTTATGAATGACACACAGCAGACAGTTTAAGCCTTAATCTCACTGAAGCTCATATGCAATTTCGAAGCAATCAAATGAGGCCTGAAGAACCAGAAGTAGACATTAAAGGTCATGCAGTAAGCTGTGTAAAATTCCTTGTGGGCCCAAAATGATAACAAAGTTGAGTCAAATGCATGGATGAACTAATCAATAGGTTTAGTTCGACGTGTTTATGTTTAGATGTATCTGTCAGGCATGCTGACTTCTTGTCGTTGGGAAAAATCTTTTCACAATCCCCCTCCCACTTTATATATGGTTATCTTAATCGTTTTTGTCAGAAGTAGCAACATGAAAAAAATAATTACTGTCATTTCGGTTTCCAACACGGAAAGGCATGGGACATTAAAGGTTATTCACACAAGTGTACCTCCGGACCTTCAGAAGACAACTGCATAAAAACTACAAAACCTACAGAAAACGCACACACACTGGTGGACAGAGCCTCTCTCTGAGTTACACTCACATCACAGGTGCTCAATACAGCACCATTTGGACACAGCAAAAATTAAACATGCTTTCAGTTCACTGGCCCAAATTGTCTTGGAAGGCCCAACAGCAGCCCGATATAAAAATCTGTTCATTTTGGTTGCCTATCTGCAGGAGTGAACTAATTTAATGTGATGATACAGAGCAGAGGATTCTCAGCTAAACTTGAAGACAGCACAACACAATCTGTAATTATGATAGTCATTCAGTGAGTCTGTGGAAAAAGACAGAAAAACAGTGTTTTGGGAATAATTCCCTTTATTTTTTCAACATAATACTGTTTTAACTCCATACACTTTTCCAAGCATTGCTTCAGCCTTTTTAAGTCTTCTAAAAAGTAGACTCTCAGAAGGCCTGCAAAATAGGAATTTTTGGCCAACAGTATCCTCATTCAATGTAAATCATCAGCCACAGAGCCCTTTTTGAGTTTGGAAATTTAAAAAATCGCATGGGTCCCACATCTGATGAATACTATTGATGCTGCAGTAATTCTAAGTTTAATTCCATAATTTTGGCCACTGAACTGTGCAGATATGCACCCATGAAGTTTTGTGATGGAAGAGGATCTTTTTCAAATGAGGATGTTCTTGCTTGATTTCTTTGCTCAACCTGCTTACTACTCTACAGTTACTGTTTTTCCTTTTTTCAAATAATCGACAAAGATGTTTCTGCTTGCATTCCAAAAAACTGTAGCCACCACCTTGCCAGCTGATTCCACAGTCTTTACCTTCTTCGTAGTCCACTGACCTTGAAAAATCCAATCCTTTTGGTTGTCCCTTAGTCTCAGGAGTGTAGTAGTGTAGCCGTGTTTCATCTAGAGTTATGTATCAATGCAAAAACCCAACATGATTTTGACAGAAAAAAGGCCTCATCACCGACCACATGATAGTGTTTATTCTCCATGGGAGCAAACGCAGCACCTGTCTTTTCATGCCCAATTTTTCATGTAAAATTCAAAACACTGTATCTTGAAATATGCCAGTGGCCTTAACTATTTCACCCACTTTGGTTCGTCAATCACTCAAAACCATGCATTTTGTCAACTTTTCTTTTGTGGATGTAAAGCCATGTTTAAACTCATGTACCCAATTGTAAACAGTTACAAACAAAGGAGCAGAGTGCCATGAACTTAATCCATCACAGCTATGATCTTTTTTGGTGTAATGCCTTTCAAATAGTAATATTTAATCACTGCTTGAAACTCAGTTTTCTCCGCATTGTGAAATACATCTGAAACTTGTTGCTTCAGTCAATGGGTACAACAAAACCGTGTGACATATACAGCTGAAACTTCACCTGCTCAGTAGTGACGGATGATGCTTATTACCAACAAACTGTTTCGATACTACAAGCAGCAGCTCTTGGGTTTTCTAAGGACCTATTGAACGACCCTAGTATAATAATTCTGCAAACCGTTAACAGACTTCCCTTTACCAGTGGAACACATACATAACAATAACATGCAGCAAATTGCTGCTAGTTCTCTGATAACCTTTGAGGGACACATACATCCCAATAATAGTGAAAGAGTTAAAGTAATTAGTGTGTTTATTCAGCAGAAGTGATCTGTAAGAAACTGTGTAAAGTAGGTAGCCACACATCTTGCAGAGGCCTTTTTTAAGGGTTGTGAAATTCTTACTCCTACCTAATATATTTTCTCCTTAAAGGGGAGGTAATGCAAATACGTTTCTGCAGAAGTATTATTTACGCAGTTCCAGTACAAGACAAAAAACTAATTTTGGTCTATGCTTGGTCTCATTGTCTGTTAAAAAAGGAGCTACATTCCGTTATCCAAAAGTTTTCAGTAACTTTCCATATAATACAGATCAGCAAACTGAGGATCCTTGCCAGTCCAAAAGAAAATTAAAAACCTATCTCATTAGCCACTCATTCCACATTACCTTGTTTTCTAGAGTCAAGGATTGAAAATACCTATCAGCTGCATGGAAAACAACAATTATCATTGTCAAGGTCCGTAGCTGAGTGGTCAGCATGGCAGAATGCCATTCAAGGGATGCAGGTTCAATTCCCGGTTGGGTCGGAGATTTTCTCCACGCTGGGACTGGGTGTTGCTTTGTCCCCATCATCATGTTGTCCTCATTGACACGCAAGTCTCCGAAGTGCCATCAACTCAAAAGACTTGCACCAGGTGACCAGCCTAGCCGACGGGAGGCCCTCGCCACACAACATTTCATTTCATTCCATCATTTTCAAGTTGCATGGCAAAAGTAGTAGTGTACTGCAAAGAGACCTCTGTTGCTTAAGATGTGAGGAATTATTTTCTTCAAAAAGTACCATTGTAATCAAGTAAACAACAGCTGGCCAATAGAAAATTCAATTATAATTTCCATCATTGAGGCACAAAAATGGGTTACTTCTCAATGAAATTTGTGAAGATGCAACTTAGGCAAAATTGTAAACTAAATACTAAAGATTATGTTGATCTCACGTGTAATCAGTCAGTCATTATTGTGTGTTTTCTTCTACATCTTAGGTTGTCACCTGACAAATAGCAAAGAATGCATTAAGAACTTAACCACTTTTAACTTAATTTATCTTGCAGTATAATGTGTCTCACCATATGGTCTTTGTGTGTTGTGGAGGAATTATTTGAACTGGCTGAGACATGTTTTAATGTCATAAAACATTCATGTATTGCATCAAAACTTCAAATACCATATGTATCAATTTTACCTCTTACTACTTGTTACCTTTTTGTCAAGCTATAATATTCTTTCATGCTTTTTTCTGTCCAGCCATGACCGTACTGTGTTGTGAAGTGTGAGGCGTGTGTACTGCTGTTGCATGTTTTATCTGTACATGAGTGGATGACACAAAGCAAAATGCCAATAGTATCTTGTTGCTAGTTCCACAACGAAGTCCGAAGTTTACAACTGTAATACAGAGTAATGGGAAAGTTTGAAATGAATAGTGGGAGCCATGGGCAGGTGGCAGCACTGTGGGTTCATGACAGTTAGCAAGTAAACACTCTGCCATTTCAGTAATCATGGGTCAGTGTAATGTACAGCAGTGTGCATAAGCCATAAAAATGTTTTATAAAAACAATGATAGTTTGGTAGCGTGGCAGAGGGAGTCTCAACATTTTTGTCATTTAGGATGTCATGATGCCGTGCCTTCGAAACGCAATAAAATGTTGGATTAATAACTTTGAAGAAACTGGATGTGCCCTCAAGGAGAAACTAACAGGACAACCAAGAAGTGTGCATTCTCCAGCAAACATTGATGTTGTACACAAGTCTGTCTTATGGAGCCCACAGCGTTCAATTCGTAAGCAGGCAGCAGTGGTTGGAATGTCCCGGGAGTGTGTTTGCAGAATTCTTCAACTTGATTGAAAATTTCACCCACACAAACTACAGATGGTGCAACAATTGAAGGACAATGGTTACCGTTTACAATTAGGATTCTGTCAACAAATGACAACAAAAATAAACAATGCCAGTTAATTTCTAAACAAGTTGTGGATGTCAGATGGGGCACATTTTCATCTCACATGTTATGTGAATAAACAGAACTACCCTTACTGGGCAAACACAAATCCTAATGACATTGTATCTTTACATGCTAGTAAAGTGACAGTATGGTATGGTGTTTCATCACATGGGATTATCAGACCGTATATTTTCGCAAATGAACAGGGAAACACAATAACTGACAATGCCTATCGTTACATGGAGATGTTACTAACTTTCATTATACCTGCATTGAACAACTTTCCAAATGTTCAAGAAGCCTGGTTTCAACAGGACAGAGCAACATCACACACTGTACGGCAATCAATGGCATATGTGCGAGAACGTTTGGCAGCCGTGTAATCTCATGATTCTATAACATTCTCTGGCCCCCGAGACCGCCAGTTTTAGCCGTTTGTGATTTTTTTTTTTTTTTTTTCAGAGAATTCAGGATGCAGTTCACAGTATCCCAGCTGAGATGTTGCAGTGGTCAATGAGGAATCTCAACAGCAGATTTCACGAATGTATTCGTGCAGGACGTCGGAATCTAAAGGACTTAATTTTTAAAAAATGATAAATGCCATCAATGTTTAATAAATGGCAAAGTTGTAAGGTTTCAACGACTATGAATGCAATATCTTTCCTTCATCACTTATAGTTTTATTGGATTGTGGGATTGTGGAAATGTTCCTGTTGTTCTGTGTCACCCTGTACCTCCCTACAGTGATATCAGGACAGTTAGTTCATCATTTTGACAAAAGGTAGAAGAAGTAGTGAAATTATTTTCCATGGTCATTAGACACTTGAGCAGTGGCTTTGCTGAACGAAAATGGGGAAGAGGAAGTGGTTGCAGCCTACAGTTTGAAGCACACTGAAAAAACTGTGCACTACTTTAGGGAAACTAACTCATTGATAGCCACAATTGAAATTCAGATTGATCCAAAAGGCTGGCACATACTGGAGGAGCTAATAATGGAGTTGAAATACAGCTGCTTTGGAACAAGAACTTAGGGTTTTGGAAGTAAGTTCAGCAAAGAGAAAATACGGTTTAATCAACAGTGTTACACATTAAAAAAGTTGTTCAGAATGACAACACCACATTCAATTCAGGCATAACATCTTCGTAGAAAATTATACTGCACTCTGCCAACTACACGAGGTATCACGCAAACCTCTCCATTCACTGCGAGTATCCTGGCAAGACATTTTTCTTCATTGGGAGCTGGTGTCCTGTACACCAAGCGTTTGATCTACCCTCACACAAAAAATTGAGGTGCATCAGATCAGGGGAGCAAGGTGGCACACTGTCGGACCTCCCATTCCGATAAAATACATGCCATATGTGGCACTGAGCGTATCATATATACTTAACAGAAAAGTGTGCAGATGCTTCTTGCATCCACCTTTGACAACACATGTTAAGTAATACATTCTCCAACAGTTCTGGAAGAACTTATTCAGTGAAGACCTTGTATCTCTCTCCATTCAAACATACTGGCAGGAGGTATGGTCCGATCATGGGATCGACAGTAAACTGCTGTTGGGGGTGGTGTGTGAAAATGTCACAGCGATTGTGCCGTGCGCAGATGTGGCTATTATGGAAATAAAAGAACCATTTCTGGCAGATGGTGCTTCATCTATGACCAACATGTTAATTAGCACATTGAGCTTATTCTCATGACAGTGAACAATTCTTTCACAAAGCAAAGTCTTTGTTGGAAATCACCCACACCCAAATCGTGAACTTGATGGTGGTGATAAGGGGGCAACTGATTATCATGCAGGACATGCCACACACTACTTTGAGGTATGTCCAAAATGTGAAAGATGGTTTGCTTGCTTGTTGATGGCTGTTTACACTTGTACAGGTACCTCCTGTTCCATATCAACTTTCAAGGTCTCTGTGGATGGTCCTACATGATGCACTACACATAAAAGACTTGTCTCCCCATGTCAGTGGTGAATGATTTGAAACATCCAAGGTTGTGATTGATGTCTGTTTGAATATTGAATGTAATACAGGCATTGAACTTCATGTGCATTTACAGTGGCTCCACCATACATAAAATGCATGTCTCACAGTTTTGTGAACATCTGCTGTTCCATTTTGCAAAACTACTGTACATATCACGAATACCACTGCAACCTTTAGTAATGCTGCAGTGTACGCTACCAATCCAGAGCACTGATTGAAAAGCATATTGTAACAGAGCAAGTTGGGACTATCCATCTCTTCTAATACCATTCCTGTTACTTTAACTGATCGAGTTTTATAAAGAACACACGTGAGAGAATTATTTAAAGTAGTTAATTTTGTGCCGCATGGTCTGAGGAGTCTTGCCACAGTTCGCTCGGCTCTCCCCATCAGAGGTTCGAGTCCTCCCTCAGGCATGGTTGTGTGTGTTGCTCTTTGTATAACTTAGTTTAGTTTAGATTAAGTAGTGTGTAAGCCTAGGGACCGATGACCTCAGTAGTTTGGTCCCATGGAACCATACCACAAATTTCCAAATTTAATTTTGTGTTCAGGCCTTCTTTCATGACAAAGATTCAAGATACAGTTTTTTAATTGGTAACAATAATACTACAGTAAAATTACATGGCAATTATTTACATAAGACATTTTTGTAACTTAAGGTGTTTCATGAACTTGTTGCAATTGAATTTGGAGTGAGCTAAGAGGTGGTTTTTGACTGAGGTATTGTAACAAGTTGTAAAGCCATTTGCTCCTCTTCTTTGTAAATACCTTTTGATTATTTCCATAATTCAATTCCATAGTTTTGTAGCCATAATTTTTGTAATTTCAAAGATGACCACTTTCTCTAGGAAAAACTTGTCAGTTGACCGATTGTTCAATTTAGAAAATTTCATATAATTAACAATATCCACACACCAGTTAGTGCACATCAATACGGGGTGCACCCACTCTTCGCCTTTGACAGCTTGAACTCTTCTGGGGACACTTTTTGTGAGAGGTCTGAACGTGTGTGGAAGAATGGCAGCTCGTGCTGCCACAAGAGCCAAAAGCAGAGAAAGTAGTGGTGTTCTGAGGTTTGGAGCAAGTCAACATTATAACTTTCCAGAAATGTGTTCTATTGGGTTCAGATCATGACCCCAGGCAGTCTATTTCATTTCAGAAATGTTGTCCACAAGTCATTGCCTCACAGATGGTGGCTCATGACAGTGCATTATTGGTCACCATCTCTGATCTGTTCCTCTTCTGTACACTGTAAAATGTGTCTGTATCCTTCCACATTTAGTGTTTTCTTAAGCAAATAAGGGAACCACACCCTAATAATGGAAACAACATCATTGTAAAACACCATCTCCTCAGTCAGTATTGGCACTGCAAACAATGGCAAGGTAACATTCTCCAAACCCAAACCCTTCCAACAGATTGTCACAGGATGCAGTGTTATTCATCAGTCCAAATCACTCATTTCCAGTAGTGTCACTCTTTGCACCACCTCAAGTGTTGCTCAGAACTGAAAGCAGAAATGTGTGACTTATGAGGAGCTGCTTGATCATTGTTCCCCATTCTTTTTATCTCTCTAAGCACACGCATTATTTTATCTGGACTTCTGGTAACACTTTGGAATTTGAGTAATTCCTTCCACTGATTTTGTGCGATTTTTTTACAACCACGCTCCATAATGCTTAGTGTCCCTGTCCGCAAATACACAAGGTGTGCCTGGTCGTGGTTTAGCTACACTTGTCACTTCACATGTCCACTTCAAAGTCACAACACCAAAAGCCGACTTCGGCCGCTTTAAAAGATTTGAAATGTCCCTGACAAATTTGTTATTCAGGTGACATCCAATTGCTAATCCACATTCAAAGTCATTTAGCTCTCCTGACTGACCCATTCTACTGCTGCTGCTCCTTTAGTACTTGTGGGTCCAACTCTCATGATATCTAGTGGTGAATTCCACACTACATAGGGGTTTCCAGATTCTTTTGATCAGATAGTGAAATCCTACAATTTAGTCAATTTCCCATTTATCCAACCAATAAGAAAACAGGCTTAGTTTTTTGTTCATCATACATACAAATAATTTCAAAAAAGGTTTCCTGACACTTGAATCTATACTCGATGTTAACAAATTTCTCTTCAGAAACGCTTTCCTTGCCATAGCCAATCTATATTTTATATCCTCCCGACTTCGACAATCATCAGCTATTTTGCTTCCCAGATAGCAAAACTCATTTACTATTTTAAGTGTCTCATTTCCTAATCTAATACCCTCAGCATCACCTGATTTAATTCGACTGCATTCCATTATCCTCATTTTGCTTTTGTTGATGTTCATCTTATATCCTCCTTTCAAGACACTGTCCGTTCTGTTCAGCTGCTCTTCCAAGTCCTTTGCTCTCTCTGGCAGAATTACAATGTTGTTGGCAAACCTCAAAGTTTTTATTTCTTCTCCGTGGATTTTAATTCCAACTCTAAATTTTTCTCTTGTTTCCTTTACTGCTTGTTCAGTATAGAGATTGAATAACATCATGGATAGGCTACAACCCAATCTCACTCCCTTCTCAACCATTGCTTCCCTTTTATGCCCCTCAATTCTGTTTCTGTAAAATTGTAAATAGCCTTTTGCTCCCTGTATTTTACCCCTGCCACCTTTAGAATTGGAAAGAGTATTCCATTCAACATTGTCAAAAGCTTTCTCTAAGTCTACAAATGCTAGAAACATAGGTGTGCATTTCCTTAACCTGTCTTCTGTGAGTAGTCATAGGGTCAGTGTTGCCTCACTTGTTCCCACATATCCCTGGAATTCAAACTGATCTTCCCAGAGGTCGGCATGTATGAATTTTTCCGTACTTCTGTAAAGGAGTCATGTTAGTATTTTGTAGCTGTGACTTATTTAAACTGATAGTTTGGTAGTTTTCACACCAGTCAGCACCTGCTCTCTTTGGAACTGGGATTATTATATTCTTCTTGAAGTCTGAGGGTATTTTGTCATGGCTGGCTCTCCCAAACCTACCAGTGGCACTAACAGACTGTTGTCTGCTCTCACGCTAACAGACTGTTGTCTACTCTCATGGCCTTGTTTGGACAACATTTATATAACAGAAATACTGTGTCAAAAAAAGTAACACACTAATTGACGTGGCAATAAAGGAATTGGCCTAATCAATGACAGCTGTGTATCCAGATATACTAAGGTAAGTTGTGAATTTTATTTTTTTAATCTTTTGTGCATGTGAAGAACATTTAGCAGAAATGATTTCTTTAGAACCAAAGTTGGAATCAGAACTACTGAGACATAGTGAGGAAGTGTCTCACATGGGGGACTTAAATGTAACAATCAAGAAGGAAGGTGAATAATTTGAACCAACAGAACTGAGGGAGGCGGACCAAATAAAAAAGATGAGGAAGTGTGAGACCCAGCAGGCGAGAGAATGTCAAGGACAGAAATTATGTTGGCAAGGATATATCAGTTCTTGGAATATTTTCGGAACCAAACTGCACATCATCTAACAAATTTGGAACAACACATTAAATCATTACACAGTTAATTGCACATTCTCATAACTAAATTGGTTATGTGGAGCAAAAGAATCTTCATTGTAGAATCAAAATTGAAAGAAATAAAATCTAATCTCAGAAGTTAAACAAAAAATTGGAACTAATAGGAAGAAAAAACATTGCTTTCAAAATTATTCATACAGTAATTCAAAAGGCCAATGAGAATCTAGAAAATCTAAAATATCTGGTATTGAAACATATGTCGACATGAATTTGGCAGCTACCAAAGTCAATTTTGATGAGAAAGTAAAAGTGGTTTGTCAGAATGCAAACTCAAATGAAGTAGCCAGTAAAAATATTACATCCAACTTAGACAGAAGTATTTCTGTACTTATTAAAAAAAGCTGAAGACCTTGTGCTGAGCACAAGTCAACCACCATCTCTGTGAGCACTAACTTATTTGACTTTCTCTCAGTGTGCTCTTGTTCAGCCATGTTGTGTGTCATTTTTTTTTTTTTATTTGACATGATCTTTGTGTAAAAAGTCTTCATTAATGAACTGTTTATTATTTAACAGTATGTGTCTAGTACTTCCGACGATGCTGTAGTTTTGGAGTGCTCACATGTGCATCATGTCGCATTGACTTTCACAGAGATCATTATCATTTGTGTGAACAATATTTCCCATAACCAGTGCTTCCCTGTCGTATCTCAAATGGACATCGCATGCAAACCTATATATTCGAGGGTGCTACAGTGTGTCGTCACAAGTACATCGGACACCACTTTCAACTAAGCACTTATAGTTCCATATGCCACCTTCACATCCCCAAGTTGGGTTCCACAGCACCTCCCCTCCACCCCACTCTCAGTCAACGGCAGCCATTCTTCTGGGCACTTCAGGCTGTAGTGCAACAAATGCCCAGCTCATGGTGATCAAACAGGAACCTGGAGTCTTGATCCCACTTCAGACTGTGCAGCATGCAAGAATCTAACTCTTCCAACCTGTGTCGTTTTATCCACCTTCAGGCAGTGCCACCCCGTCCACTCAGTTCAAGCATTCCAGACTCCTCCATGTTACAATGCCCGTGGCTGTTCATACTGCACTGGTCGTGTCATCTGTGCCATCCACATTCGCACCCATGTCATCTGTACCTGCTATGATGTGTGATGTCCCAAAGGGCCCTCACTACTTCTGAGACGTTGGGCACTGTACCATTGTTGCATACTGTCCTCACTCTGTCAAGTGTGTTGCACTTTTCTAGTGCACGGTTTTGTGTTCTGGTACTGGCTTAAGTCACCCCACCTGGCTCCTTCCCTTTAACAAGGATAGCCCTCTCACATGGTTTGCCCTTCAGGACTCTATTCTGGACATTAGTGGCATCACAAGTGATGATGCATGCTTTGTGTGCCTCATTGGACACTTACACATTGATATGGAACTTGTCACCAATATCATCCAGACCCCCGCCCCCTCCTCCAGCACCTTAATGTGAGGCAGTTCATTGTTGAACGTCTTTCTCACTCACTGTAGGAAGTGCTACATTAGGTAATTTAAATGGAATAAATTGGTGACATGATGCCCTCCCACCTCTGGTGTCACCTACATGCCATTGTCGATCCTAACAGCCTGCTGGACACTAAGACCATTTGGATCATCAAGATTCCATATGACATCCAGCTGCAGCTCTTATCTTTGCAGAATTATTGAAACATAGACTTCGACATGCTTCCTAATTAACATCAGCATGGATGTATTATCCCGCCATCTTGTCCTGGCCTGGTAAAGTACGTGCAGCTAATAATTCAGCTCTCAAAGTCCACGGCACTGCTGTGCTACAGCCTCAGCTCAGTCCTAACCTGCAGTTCCGATGGATCATCCATTTGGTGGTTGTTGAGAGTCCTGTTCTCGGAACTGGCTTCCTTAAACAATTCGGCCTCTGGCCAGACATCCCGTGTGCTGCACTGCTGCATCATACCACTGGCGCACATACACTAGATTCCTTCATTCCACTGGCTACAGCCCGCATGTCTCGCTGTGACTCGCTTGTCCATCCATCATCTGAATATATACAGGGTGTTTCAAAAAGGACTTAACAACTTTAAAAATTCATATAAATTTATTGAAAGAAAATATAGAACTGGGTTTAGTGTGATTTTGTAGGGAAGCACATCAAGGTTTTTTTTTTTTTTTTTTTTTTTTTTTTTTTTTTTTTTTTTTTTTTTTTACCTTAAACTAAAGAAGTTGTATGTGGCTTCTTGTTGTTTATCCCGCCCACATCGCATCGGAAGTCAATTTCTTCCCAAACTCGCTGTAGCATTGCTGGTGTAACTCGCTCAGTGGCGGCGTAAATTCTTGCTCTAAGTGCAGGTAGAGAAGCCACACTGGAGGTACAAACACAGTATCATTGATGAATTCCCATAAAAAAGAGATCGCGTGTTGTCCGATCTGGGGAATGTGGAGGCCATGCGATTGGCACATCACAGCCAATCCATTGACTGAGAAAATCCTGGACATCAGCCAGTTAGTGGGATGGTGCACCATCTTGCATGAAGTAAACATTTCGTTCTTGGTCATCCTCGTCGATCTGTGATTTCAAAAATTGTTGTAACATATCCAGGTTCACTATCCCATTGATGGTTCTCTCATGGAAAAAAAGGGGCCGTACACTTTGTTCTTGCTCAGTGCATGAAATACGTTCAGTTTAGGGCTATCACGAACTTGTTGCAATGATTGATGTGGATTTTTACTGCCTCAAATCCTACAGTTGTGTGTGTTAACCTTGCCACTTAAATGAATAGTCGACTCATCAGAAAAGGGTGGGAGTGATTGACTTGTCATGTCTGTGGCACAGCAGTGTGTGTCATCAGCCGAAGTTTCTGCTGGCAGTATTGTGGTGGGAAGAACTGCTGCAACCGACACTGCTGTAACCGACACTGTACACTGAACTGCTGTAACCGACTTCGATTATTCAAACCAAAACACATAGCTAGCACGCTCGGGTCCAATGAAGCAGCCATCTTCAATCCAACTGCCACTAGCGCTCCTTACGGTGCAATTCGGCACTAAGGAACTACACGAGACAAAACTTGATGTATTTCCCTACAAATTGACTCTACAATCACCTCTGTAAGTACTATGAATTGATTTATATGAATTTTCAAAGTTGTTAAGTCCTTTTTGAAACACTCTGTACTTCTGACAATTCAGCTCACCAAATACCTCACAGAACTCTTACTCTATTGTCGTGACATTGGCGTCTTTCACGCCAGGAACAGCACGACCTGCCAGCTGGCATGGCAGCTTCCGACAACCTGACATGTGCATATCCTGTGGTCGATGCTCTTCCCACCACAATACTGCCAGCAGAAACTTTGGCTGATGACACACACTGCTGTGCCACAGACATGACAAGTCAATCACTCTTTGTGTATCAGTTTTGCATGTGACACTCCCATCCCCTATTTACGCCTCATGGCTGTTTCAAATGGTACCTGCCATAGGTTAAACTAAAAAAGTGCTCCATTCCAAGGCCACTGTGCAGGGACTTTTAGACACAAGTATAGTCCACCCCTCTTCTAAATGGTCTTCACCTACCCACCTGGTTCCTAAAAAGGACAGTATGTACAGGTTTTCCACACTTCCAAGACTTGGCGCAGCAGCTGTACGGCACCTGTATTTAGCAAGGCTTACCATTAAATCCCTATTCATGCTAATGATATCCCAAAATGAGCCATCCTACACCATTCAGCCTTTTCAAATATTATTTCATGCATTACAGATTGAAAAATGCTACCCAATCCTGGCTGCACTTTATTCATTCTCTATCTTTCCCGCTACCATTCTGCTGTGCATATCTGGACGACATCCTTATTGTTTCCTCTTCCAATGACAAACACAAGAAACTCGTGTGTTACAAGTCCTCACAGACAATGGTGTCAAAATAAATCATGATAAAAGTGAACTTTGCCATGCTAAAGTGAAACCCTCCTTGGTCATGATATTACTGCTGAGAGAATTTTCCCAGCTTCCGATTATGTTGCCTTCATCTCCAACCTTCCAATACCTGAAACCTTCTGTGATCTTTGAGTGTTTAAGTGCATGGTAAACTTTTTCAGGCCCTGTACACCCCATGCCGCCTCACCTGAGGCCCCCTCTCTTGGACACTTTATCAGGTGAGAACACTTTCAGATCACATAGAGTGAACTGGTCTAAAGCTATTTTACAAGCTTTTGAAAATCTCAAGGTCACACTCTCCAATGTTGTAACTCTCACAAACCCTGTCACCAATGCGCGCCTCTCTGCCATGGATGCTAGTTACTCCTCTACGAGTGCCATGCTTCAGCAACATATATGTGACATCTCACAGCCTCTTTGCTTCTCCTGCAAGAAACTGTAATCCTCCCAGTGCAAATGGCATGCTTTTGACAGAGTTATGCAGCATTTATGAGGCAGTGAAATACTTCTGAGAAGACATTGAAGGCTGCGAGGCTACCATCTTTACGGACCACTGCCCCCTATAGATGCATTGTGTAACTGTGCTACTGACCTCCCCCTCATCATTTTCGACATATGGACCTTATTTCTCAGTGCACTACAGGTGTCCGTTACATCAAATGTGCTGACAAAGTCATTGCAGACTACATGTAGAGCATTAATTCCACTATTTCATCCCTTGACCTGTACAAGCTGGCTGGCTTGCTGTAACAAGACCTCACTGTACAGAATTTGTTACAAGACTCGATTTACGTCCCTTATAGTGGAATCCTATCTGCATCAGCCACTTCATTGTTTGGTGGCACTTTTTCCACCAGGCCACATCCCATACTTCCTTCTGGCCTGCAGCACAGTGTCTTGAAAGCCATCCATGGCCTGGCCCATCTGGGTATCAGAGCACCAGGTACTTGCTTACTGAGCGCTTTGTTTGCCCGAATGTCAAAAGTGACTGCCACACCTCTGTACAGGCTTGCATTCATGCATTCCCTGCCAATGTAGAAAGGTCAGTTGACATGCACTGCCCTCTCTTGGGAGTTTTGATATTCTAAAAGAACGTTTTCACCATGTATATCTTGACCTGGTTGGTCCCTATCTCCTTCGGAAGGTTTCAAAAACATTCTTTCTGTGATCGACTCATCTAGTAGGTAGGTGGAGGCCAACATATCGGCCAGCTCGGTAGCCCATGCTTTTGTTGACACCTGGCTGGCCTCCTTCAGCTGCCTACCATCGGTCACTACGGATCCAGGCGCAATTAGAATTGCTCTTTCTCACTAAATTCTGTAATCTATGTGGCGTTGCCAAGTTCGCTACCTTCGCCTACCATCCACAAAGTAATGGCCTCATGGAACACTGAAAGTGGCACTCATTTGTAATTGTAGTGACTCGGCAGAAGGTTGCTGTGGGTCATCTTGTGCATACGTACTACCGTCAGAGAGGATCTTCAATCATATTCAGCTGAGGTACTGTATGGCGAACCTCCCGCCCTACCCACACTAGGTGAGTGTGCTCTGTGGCAACAGTCAGCTCAGTAGGAGTCAACCACCACTCCTGTGAGGAATAACTTCTTTGACTTACTCTCAGTGTGCTCTTGTTCAGCCATGTTGTGTGTAATTTTTGTATCCAGTACGATCTTTCTGTAAAAAGACTCCATTAATAATGCGTTGATTAATTAACAATGTGTCTCTAGTACTTACAACTATGGCGTAGTGTTGCAATACCCACAACCTTAAAAATGACATACTTTGTAGAAAACTTGTTAACAATACTGATGCGATGTGTTGTGACATTCCAGTGAAAAACATTTCTGATGAAGGTAGTTTGCAACTAATTGATACTTTACAACAATATAAAGGCAAGTTTGTACCTAATATGAGTGACAGTATGAAAGCTGCTTTTGTCAAAAAAGAATTTAGGAGGTGAAGCATCCTAATGGGCTAATCAAAATTTATCTGTGAATACAGAAACTGAGCAGGTCAGAATAAAAAGTGAATTTCTGGATGGGCCACATTATATGGAGGGACATGGTAGAATGAAACATTTCGGCAAATACCAGATAAAGAAGTTAGCATACTTAAACAAACCATTTGATGAATTGACACAGAGAGATATTTTCAAAAGGAATTTTGCCAACTAAAATACAATGGGACTTAGTTAGATGACACAACAGATCAGTTTTTGAATACACAGATAAACTAGACAAACTTACGTGAAAAATAAGTACACAATACCACTACAGTCACAGTCACTTACAAAGGGAGGTAATAAAATGCTAACCGTAACAGATGGTGACACAATTATTAAAGTGATACTAATCTTCATTCACGGCACCACAATAATATTAACATTAATAATTTTCAACCGAGGGGTCACTACAGAAATGGCCGGCACAGAAATCTGAATAGTGACTTTGACAACAGAAATAGTAGTTGGCATGTACCCAATGACACAAGGAGACAAGGTAATGCATCTACTCAGGAAATAAATAACTAGCATGCACTGCATTGTCAGCCTGCAAAGTAGGGATGGATAAACCGAATAGTAAATGGACCAATAATAACATTACACACCATAAAGATTCCTGTCGAGTAATTAGTAACTATTTTAAAGATGTGTACTATCCTATCAATATAATGTTGGTTGAAAAAGAGGTTGTCAACCAGTCAAACTGAAGGATGAAGATAAGAAAATGAACACATATATATTACACATATTCATAATTGCGAATACAGGCCACCATCAGCCGTAGAGTGGAATGACGACAATGAAAATTTGTGCTGGACCAGGAATCAAACCCGGATTTTCCACTTATTATGATCCTTACTATTTGGCTATCCTCATGATTCATGGTCAGACCCAAACTTGCATATGCCACCAACCATGCATCTAAAACCTTTAGTCATACATCCATGATGTATATTCCTGTGTAGGTAAGGCGTTTTACTTGAAAGTCACTTGCCCAGTGCACGCATAAATATGTTAGTGCAGTTCCTGTTTTATTCTGGATTACGATGCAAAGCTCCTTTGGGCAAGCAAGTGCTCTACCAACTGCCCACACCTGCTCATAAAAAGCAAAGTCCCTGAGCTCAAATCTCAGACTGGACTCAGTTTTTAACTGCTAGGAAGTTTCATATCAGCACACACACTGCTGCAGAACGAAAATTTCATTCTGGAATCATCCTCCAGACTCTGGCTAAGCCAAGTCATTGCTGCATCCACCCTGTTAATGATTAAGGTAAACCACCTCAACATTATCAACATTATTTAATATCCTTTCATTTAAAAGTGCTAGTCCCACAAGTTTCACAGGAGAACTTCTGTGAAGTCTGGAAGGTAGGAGACAAGGTACTGGTGGAAGTAAAGCTGTGAGGATGGGTTGTGACTGTGCTTTGGTAGCTCAGTTGGTAGAGCACTTGCCTGTAAAATGCAAAGATCCTAAGCTTGAATCTTGGTCTGGCACTCATATTTAATCTACAAAGAAGTTTTCCCTTGCAGTTCTTACAAAAAGATACCTTTAATACCTGAATCCAGGAAGTACACTGTTTTTCTTTACAGTGTTACCAATATTGTGTAGTACCTTTTGTTTTAACTCAGGTGTAGAAAAATTTATTAGTGCATTAGATCATATACCGGGACAGAACATTCTGTCTAAATTAACAGTTTATGTTGATGACATTTTTGGTAAGTGGCAAGACTGGAATGAATACAATGAATTTCTGAGACAAGTCTGTGAAAAACTTATCCAAGGATGAATGACAATGTAAATGTAAATTTGTGGTACTTGAGTTAAAATTTTTAGGACATGTGATTACTAAAAAAGGAATTTTGGCAGATTCGTGGAAAATTACAAATATTTCAGACTTACCAGCTCCACATAACAAAAAACAATTGATACCATTTTACAGTTTATGTGGTTTTTACAGAAAATTCATAAGTTGGCAATAGACGTGCACCCTCTGTTAGTAATTTTCTCAGGAAGAACTGTTTGGGTATGGGGAAAAAAATGTCAAGAGGCTTTTGGAAACATCAAGAAGAAATTCAATGACCAAAATTTATTGCATAGCCCTGGCTAAGTTTACTGTTTTGTTTATTTATTGACAGTAATGATGTTGGTTTGGGTCCAGAATTATTACAGGAAAGAGAAATTGATTGTATTGTATGGTATTGTATTTTTTATTGGTCCTGTTGTCTACATAGCAGCATATGCATAAGACACTGGACAAGTCAAGTTATGAATATACAGGCTGAAAGTCATTTCAAGGCATAAATATTTAAGGTTACAATAATACACTTTACACATAAGTATTTATATGACACATTTCATAAATTTAAATATTCTTCAATGGTGTAAAAGCAGTGATGCTGTAAATAAGACTTTAGAGATTTTCCAAATGTATTGACCTCAGTGATAGCTTTTATGTTTTCAGGAAGTTTGTTATAAAGCTTAACTCCCATGTGAAAAGTACCTTTTTTGCACAGTGCTGTGCTGATTTGAGTCATATGTAAGTTTCTGTTTTGTCTGGTAAAGTGATCATGTATATCACAGTTTTTTTGTAGTCTCCAGTCCTTGCCTATTACATTTAATTTAAAGAACAAAAGGGTTTCCACAATGTATACACGTGGTAATGGAGGAATACCAGATGTCTTAAACTGGGGTTTACAAGAATCTCTAGGCTTGCACCCAAACAAGATTCTAATGACCCTTTTTGTAGTTTAAAAGTGCTATTAGCTGTTTTAGAGTTTCCCCAGAAGGTGACCCCATATCTAAGACGAGAATGAAAGTACGCATGATATGCATTCAATACTGTTTCCTCACAACAGCAAGATTTTAATGAACAAAGAAGGTAATATGTTTTGCTCAGTTCTGAATTGAGATATTCAATATGCTTATTCCATCTGATGTTACTCTGCAGCCAAAGTCCTAAGAATTTGGTTTCAGTATTGTTACCAACTGGTTCGTCATTGATAGAGACTGATGGGATAAACATGTCCTTGTTAGGAACATTGTGGAATTTTAGATCAATGGTTTTCTTACTGTTTATTACAAGCTGATTACTCTGTGCCCAGCTGCTAAGTTGTTTCGTGACCGTGTTTACTGTCTGCTGTAACTGTTCATCATCGTCTCCTTTTAGTAGAATCGTGGTGTCATCTGCAAATATGATTGTTTTGTGTGCATCAACATTTAAGCTTAGATCATTTATTTACAGAAGAAACAGAAGGGGTCCCATTACTGATCCTTGGGGTACACCACATTTAATTTGTTTATAGTCAGATAAGTGATTAGATACAGTTTTTAGTTCAATATTTGTGCACTTGATGCACACTGCCTGCTTACGATTAGTCAGGAAGGAACTGATCCACTTGTTGGACAGACCTCGAATACCATATCTTTCAAGCTTTGGTAGCAGAATTTTATGGTCCACCATGTCAAAACCTTTTGACAAGTCAATAAATACTCCTATTGTTTTCTGTTTTTTGTCGATCAGGTTTAGGATGGAATTGATGCACTCATAGACAGCAGTTGTCGTTGACCTCTTATTTCTGAATCCATGTTGTTCATTACATAGGATGCTGTTTGTATTTATAAATTTCATAAGTTTCTCATACATAACTTTTTCCAGTACTTTAGAGATGTAGGAGGAAATTGTGATGGGTCTGTAGTTATTTACTTTGTCTTTATCCCCTTTTTTTATATACAGGAATAACTTTTGATTGAGAAATTATTGACTGCAAAATTGCTTTCACAAGCAGAATGATTTTAAAATGTGAAAAATCTTAAACTGTTACTGAAAAGGAGTTATTAATATGTTGGGCATTTACAAAATTTAGAACTTATGCACTGGGGTGCAAGATAAAAGCACATTCAGATAACAAAGCCTTAAGGTATCTTCAGGAATGTAGACTTTGCCATAGTAGATTAACTTGATGGACAATGAAATTACAACAATTTGATTATGAGAAAAAAATATATTTAAGGCTCTGACAATGTTGTTGCAGATGCTCTGTCAAGAACACTAATAGGAGGAATTCATGTAACTTCTGATCATAGAGGAAAAAGAATTTAAGATGAAAAGTGTATATAATGGAAAAAATTATTAGATCCCAATTAGGAGAAATCAGAATCCAACTGGAGATTGGTAAAAAGCTTTTTAGGTAAAAAGATGTGTGAGAACAAATATTATAAGGTATTCAAAGGAACACTTTTTAGAAGAACCAATTTAAATTTTAATAATTGTAAACTACACTGTCAATAGGGGAAAGCAGAGAGACTAATTAAATACATATATGAAAGCTATGGTCAATGCTGTATGCAAAAACTACAGGGAAATTTTTATTTTATGATGCGGCTACAAAGCTCAGAAAAGAACTTGTAATGAGTGTCATTGAGTCAAGGTAAATAATAGGACATGTCAACCAGAAATGCAAAACATTATTCTGGAAAAACCTTTGGGTTTGGAGCTTTGTCAAAACGTGAAAGTGGGCACTGCTATATTGCTGTCATGGTAAATGTCTCATAAAGTTGTACCCTATCAGGAAAGCTACCAGCATTGAAATTATTTCAAAAATTTGCAAAGACTATTTCAGTAATGTAGGGTAACCAATAGTTACTTTATCAGGCAATGGATCACACTTTTTATCTAAGCACTGTAAATCATTTATAGAAAGATCTAAAATAAAACATGTTTTAATTTTTCTATGCAAACCCTCATCGACTACCACAGTCAGATATATGTGTGAAATTGGTTGTTTGTGTCGTATGTGTTGTAGTCATGAATGTCCTTCAGCAGACAGATGGTGTTAAACTGCTTAGTACTGAGAACAGGGTGGCAGAAAAAGATCATGGTGGGGTGGTTCTTCTCCACACAAGGCTCTATTTCAGTTCCAATGGAGCATTTCGACTTGCAACATAGTGTGTGCATTTGTGACTGTTTAATTCAAAGTGGTAAATCTGTTACGGCTGCCCTCTAAGTGTTTCATGTACCATAAAACTGGGTAATACCAATAATTTTTGGTTGTTTTTCACTGATACTTCCTATGTCATTAAAACCAAATTTACATAATTTTATATTTAAAATGTGTGACTCTTTCTAGTCCATCTGATAATAATAGAAAATCGAAACAAGTGAATACATAGTCAGTATGGGAAAGAAATTGCTGATACATATTAGTCAATGGTATGGTGTAATTCTGATCAAGAGTTTATTTTGCTTGATTATCAATGTTACACTTTTCCATAGGTTACATTGATAAAAATTTTACGTTTTTAAAAAAGTACAAACACTACTGTAGTTACAAAATAATTAAATATATGAAGAAGGCAAATCAAAAATTTTAACACATCAGATTTAAACACTTGTTTTATTACAATCAGTCCTACTCCACATCGCTAACATCAGTGTCAGAGGAAATAAACTTCCCTTATTGCAAGATACAGGCTTCATCTCTGTGACGATTTGTTCTCTTCGTATGTGTATTGTGTCTGCAACATTTGCGAATACAAAAAAGGTTGTGGCTCCTATGTTTCTTTTTCACATGAAATTAACTTCATAGAGTCCCAAACTTGTCTTCCTTATTATCTGACCAATGAAATGTCAAATTGTTTTTTTCCCTGGTAATGTAACAAGAACAACGGCACCACTCAGTAGCTGCTGTTCCTTTCCTTTTTTGATTGAAGTTGTTGCAATATAGTGCCTATATGTCAGCTCTGACTGACAAAATAAACTTCGCTGCCCTGTGCTGTAGAGTGAATAATAATATCTGTGATGGTTTAGTATGTGTCAAACATCTGGCTGGTGTAGACCGCAAAGTAATGCCGTCTAAAAATTAAGAAAGGAATTGTCTACCACGCTTTGTGTACCATTTATTGCATATGCATTCCCTCTGGTACCGCATTTGCTACAGTTGTGACCCCATCTACCACACTGTGTCATGATTTTGTGCAAATTTTCCGCTCAGGGTAGGTACTTGACAATGCTGCCATTGTTCACCTCACCACATCAATGACAGCCCTGAGGATATTTTGCAAACAGAGCCACAATGTGATACAAACATTCCGTGTGACAATAAACAAAATAGTTTGACCTGGACTAGAGGAATTTCAGTGCAGTGATTTAGACAGAAACAATGCCGAATGGAATAACGAATAATAGCACCCTGTTTGTCCTGCAACTGTTACCTTTTGTGCTCCTAATTTTTCCTCCGTTCTGGCTCCCTCACCTACCCGTGGACATCTGAACTTTTCCAGGGACTTTTCGAGCAACATTCTCCAGCCACAATGCTATACAGATGCTCCTAACGGCGCCTTTCCAACACATCAACAATAGACACTGTCAAATAATCCTGCCCTTATCTCATTTACTACTCTGATGTACAGAGAGCAGATTATGTTGGCCAATCCTGCCATGGTGTCTGAGTCTCAGTTCACAACATTTCCACACCGTTCGTTCCACTCAAAAGTGATCCCAGTGCATTGGACAGTGACATCACATTTGTTCCAGCCGTGCTTCATGTGTGGTGTATCACGTTTAGCCTAACTACCACCACACACCTCGCGTCCCACACCTTTGAGATGAATTATGTGTATGGTACTAACATGCCCTAGAGCATTTGCAACATTTGTCACTTCAAGATCCGTCTATATTGCAGCAACCCGTCTGATGTCACAGATGCGTCATGCATTTTCAACCTCTTGTATGCTGCTCATGGTGACGGGATGCATCCGTTTGAGTGACCGAGCATTATAGATCCCATGCTTGCTGCATTGGTTTTCGAGCCACACAATACCGTGTAGTGATGTCTGCGCCATCTGTGTCATGTGATTCCACGTTGCCATCAGACTGGCACTTCCAAGAGATCCAGCGCTCCTGTGCTGGCCACGTCAGTCAGTACCATGCTCTGACCAGTCCCATGGACAGTACCCACACCACGTGGCCTCATTTTCAACTGCTCCCATTCTGTACCGACATTCAACGAGTGTTTGATGTCCACCCACGGGATTATCGATGACGACGCAAGATTTATGACGTTACTCAGCCGTCTTGGCAATGACATGGACATAATCAGTGACTTATTCCTGGCAGAACCCTCTCACAACATGTACGAGACTATTAAGGCCTTGCTCCTCCAGTATCTCTCATGCTTCCTGGAATAGAAACTACAAGTAGTTATGCATGAACAAACCCTCAGAGACAACCCGCCATCCTCACTTTGGCGATGCCTACAGATGCAGGTCGATCTTACACAGACGCCTAACCACATGCTCTACGCTCTGGCTATTGAAACGTCCCACGCACATCCAGACTACAATGCTGTTGCACAAGGATGACCTCCTTGATGCCAGGCTTCACCTCATGGACCCAATTCACACCCTGTTGCAGCATTGTACTCTCATCAACAGCTACTCTGACATCAGCAAGGCCATCGCCCCACTTGGCTATGAGGCAACCAAGGCTAACTGACTACCCCAAGCTGGCCTGAGCTTCCCCACTTGCTATCGGCTGCCACCACTGACTTTGCTCCATGCAGCCACAACATGTCTGAGGCCAACCAACTCCAGCCAATCTGGCGCAGGCCACTTCCACCACCATGCTGCACAACCTTCACAGTACTGATGGACAACAACCACTGAACTATGCAGCGAATACACTCACCTTCCCAGTCCACTGCCCCCGTTCCCCCAGGCACTGCTTACAAACAGATGCCACTTCAGAGAACAATGTCACCTGCCTCCGTCCCTTCAACAGCCTAGGGATACTGTTGGTTCCTTAGCAGATTTGGACAGGAGGCTAGCATCTGCAGCGCACCTTGTGCTTACTCAAATGAGCACAGTGGCCTGCTGTAGGTGCTCCAGGCTGCTCTAGAACAACAAGACGCCTTAATCAACCGCACCTGCACATTTCTGCCACATCATGTCGCCCTTCCGACAGCTCACATTTATTTGTTTAAGACTATCTGATGCAAACCTGCTTCCTCGTCGACACAGCTGTTGACGTCAATATCCTCCCGCCAACTTGAGCGCCGACTACTCTCTCACCATAATTGCTCCAATTACATGCCACGAGCGACACTCATTGCGATCGCCACCACCGCCTCAGTCACTTTGGACTTGGAGGTGGAGAGTGACGTGCACTGGACCTTCCTCTCACTGAGATGGTAGAGCCGGTTCTGGGAGAAGACTTTCTGCGTCACTGTCATCTGCTTCCTGACCTCGTCTGTAGTTCATTATTATGCAGTTCATTATCATTGGAGTTATCAGCGAAGCTCTCCACAAACATTTCTGTCCATCTCCTACCTCTTCATCACACAGAGATACCTCTCTGGACCTCCTCCTAAAGTGCTCAGTGCTCTTCGGCGAATTTAACTCTTTGATGTCCAACTGTTCTTCGCTACACACTGTGTATGACATCACAAGACACAAAAATGTGATCTTCGTCAGTGCATTGCTGACATTGCAACATCACTTAACGTTTTCAAGTACAACCTTGCTGTCCTATAACATTCGCAACAGCCACACCACATGTCTGCCTCTTCCGAGGACGCCAACATACTTCCAGAGCCAATTGGCAAGGAATCCGCTCAGGTTAATGAAGTGCTGTATCCAACTTCAGTGCGCAATTTTGACAGTGCACCCGCTGCTCTGCCCAGTGAGCCTGCTCTAAAACATGGCGTCTTTCTGGCCACAGTCATGCACCCTACTATCAGACCACATGCAGTTATGCCGTTTGCAATGCTACTGTTCATCATATAAACTCTACACTCAGTCCACCTGTCTGACGTAGACCTCGATGCCTCCCTCCCCACAGACATAGAGTGGCGTTTACTGCTGAGGACAAACTAGTGGAGGCAGGTTGAAAAATGGCTCTGAGCACTATGGGACTTAACTTCTGAGGTCATCAGTTCCCTAGAACTTAGAACTACTTAAACCTAACTAATCTAAGGACATCACACACATGCATGCCCGAGGCAGGATTCGAACCTGTGACCGCAGCGGTCGCGCGGTTCCAGATTGTAGCGCCTAGAACCGCTCGGCCACTCCGGCCGGCCCCTTAGTATAACAGCGGACACGAGTGACCTTGCTATTGTTGACATGTTACAACAGTAGGTAGCTGGCATACCCCAGCCATTGCAGTTTTTCTCTCGTAAACTTTCAGACACACAACATAGATGGTCAACATTTGGCCATGAGCTACTCGCCATCTATAAGACAACCAGCCACTTTCGAGAAGAGGTAGCGGGCAGACCTCTTGCTCTTTACACAGATCACTGTTCCCTGGCTGATGTGTTATGGAATCCACTCCACCAGGCATTTTCGATACCCCGATTTCATTTCACAATTCATGACTGATGTGCGCTACATCAAAGGTGCTGGAACATTGTTAGAGGCTATTTGTTGCACATTGCTTCTTCCTCTGCCCAGCTCAATTATGACTGGATCGCCGAAGCGCAAGACTCGGATCCAGACTCACAGAACGTCCTTCATGACATGGACATAAGCCTCAAACTTAAGCAACAGACCTTCCCTGGCTTCATCAAACCAGTTTGGTGCGATGTGTACCATGACTGCGTCCAACCAGTCGTCCAGAAACCTTTTCGTAAACAAATCTTCGATCTCATCTACAATCCCACACACCTTAGGGTATGGTCCTTTGTACGATTAATGACAGAACAATCATGTGGCCCCACATGCAGATAGATTGCGTCGAATGGACCAGAGTGTGCTTCCCATGCCAACAGAGCAAAACAGGCCGCCACACTCAACCCTCCCCCCCTCCTCCCCCCCCCCCCCCCCCAAGGTAAATTTCCGATCCCAAAGGGGAGTTTCCAACACGTGCACTTGGACATAATATGACCACTTCCAGTCTTGGATGGACAGCGTTACATTATGTCACTGATTGATAGAGTTGTGCGATGGGTCCATGCCATATCTGCTGCTGATATATCCGTTGAGACTGTTGCCAAAGTTTTCGTCAACACACGGATCGGACATTTCGGTTGCCCTTTGTTTGTTACTGCTGACAAAGACAGACAATTTGAGTTCTCTCTATTCAATGATCTGAGTCATTTTCAGCTTCCATTGTTTCCATACCACTATGTCTCAATCGCAGTCAAATAGTCTCATTGTAAGATGGCAGTGCATGTTAAAAGCAGCGCTAATATGCCATTCTGAATCAAAGACAGACGCCCTTCCCTGGGTATTGCTTGGTACTCACATCACCCATAAGGAAGGCTTCGATGCATCTTTAGCTGAGACCCTGTATCACGAGGCATTCTCTCTTCCCGCCAATTCCGTCCCCAACCGATTGTGATCTGCCAAATCTCATCGCCCATGTCAGACGCCACATACAGAACCTGCATATACCCCCTTCCCCATCACATCATGCAACGCCACGGGTCTTTGTCCATAAAGATCTGCTCACCTATTTTCATGTGAAGCTATGCATCAACACAACGAAACCAGCCCTGCATCTGCCATATACAGGCCCTCATAAAGCGGCACAGACACATTCGACATCATGATTGGCGGCAAACGATTGACAGTGTCTGTTAATAGATTGAAACTGGCTTGGACCTTCGCAGAACGGTCTCAGCAGCCGCCATTTAACCCTCCTCCTGGGCAACTGTCTTCTAGCTCTTTCACAAAGCAGCTCAACCGGATTTTCTCCCCGAGGATGTATCTGTGACACTCATCGACGAAAACCTGCTCGTCTTTGTGTAGCACGAAGCAGGAGATCTGGGGAGAGCACGATTTCACACCGTTTCCACCACACCTCGCCTATACTGGTGGATGTGGACACGTTGGGATTGATGTCCCGAGTCACTACTGAGGACTCCTCATCATAACTGCCCTGGTTTACAGTGTGGCTGTCCCTGCTACAGTCAACAATAGAACTACACCATCGGGCACCCCAACCTCGATGCCCACTGCTGGGGCTGCTACTGACAACAGTGCACCTGTACTACCTACTTCCCACTATGGAAATGCCCTCTGGCCTCTTGCCCGCCTCAGAGGCTACAAGATCTCCGGCAGCACTGTGGCCGTTGCCCACCACAGATCAACACTGACACCTCACCACCTCACAACTCTTCCCCCTCTCCTGTGCTCTGGGGAGGGGGGTAGGGGCTCTGTGGCGACATAGCGACTATATGTCGCCTCTGGCTGACAAAACAAACATCGCTGCCCTGTGCAGTAGAGTAAACAATAATATCTGTTGCAGTTTAGTATGTATCGATCCTGTGATAGTTGTAGACCATGATGTAATCCTGTCCAGCAAGTAAAGTAAGGATTTGTCTAGCACACTCCGTGTACCATTTATTACATATCCACTCCCGCTGGTACCGCATTTCCTACAAAGTTGAAATGGTAGCTTCAAGGGAGAAGTGACATAAATCTAGCAATTTGAAGCCTGAGTTACTTGTTTCCAGCATATTTTAATCTTCTTGTGACGCCGCATTTCCGTTGCTATCCTCCGTATCACTGGTAAACAAATCCTTAACTACAATGCCTTTTCCAGATGGTACAGTCAGTCACTTTGCACAGCGGACAGATGTACTTATATTTGGGTCACCAACTCGGGATAGCTGGAGATGTTCTTCAAAGGATGCAGTTCGCTGCTAACGTCATTCTCATTTTGTGGAATCTGACGCAACATTTCTTCAGGATAGAAAGGCACAATTTCAATTTTTGTAAACCCTGATATTATATTCGTCGCGAAATTCGTACTTATATTCACGAAAGTTCCTTTCAACAGTTTAGGAAATGCTGACTTCTGCATCACTTCTCTGTTGGATTTCTTTCACTCATCTAACACGCGTCGCCCTGCCATCTTTAAGGGGCGAAAGAATGCCACGCCAAGAGGCTCGCAAAGGTGGAGGTAGGGGGACAAATCTAATGTCATATTCGTCGCAACAGTTGATGAGAGGTGACTGGGTAACTTATCTCCGATCATAATCTTGGGTCCTTGCAATTTCTTGGCATAGGGCAACACAATTTTCTTGTACCATGATTCAAACATGTTAAGATCGAAGTATCATACAGGTGCTTACTTTTGTAAACAGTAAATCGGGGTGCAATGTTCCATCTGCAGCTACTGCCATCATATAACACTGATACTAGTTTTACATGCGTCTAAAATTCTCTTCGGATGCTTCACTCCTCTTTTGACAAGCACGTTCACCTATCCAGGGCGTCGGAAAAATTTGTTTCATCTTAGTTAATTACATTAGAGCCATGATCCCCATCCAACGTTTCCCAAAGATTATCGTAATATTCCTTTATTATGTCCTTCGAAACAGCTACTCCAACTCTTTTCGTGTTCTCTCCAGTTCTCACAGTCTATTTCGAGTTTTTTCTCAGAAATTCACGAACCCACTTTAATCCTGGATGATTGTCTTTAAATGTCTTTTCCATTTTCCCTGCGTGGTTAAAGTAACCTCTTATGACGTTATGTTCATCCATGCACCTCAGTGGAAAACCTCACTAGGCACATATCAATAAACCCTCAACAGGCGTTTTCTCTTCTCCCCTGTTTAAGGCTGTTGGTGCACCCACCTTGTGTTTATACTTATTCTATAATTTGTCGTTAAGGGTTGTCTGAGGTACAACAAACTCTTGTTATGCTCTCCCGATGCCCCTTTTCCCCTGACGCACGCCCTTTACCACATTTTCCAGGAAAATGGAGTGGTATTTGCACCTTCCACTGGACCCAAGCAACTTGACATATGTTCTCACCATGATCATTAGTACCCTATAACAAGACAACTTCCCATATAAGCCCTATAACTTCACAGTAGTATTACTTAGAAATTTATGTAAATATTCATATGATACCCAACTAACTAAGGAATAGTTAACGATATTTACTTTATTTGCACAGGCTATGAAGCTCTTCAACTGAAGTTTTTTTTACATGGAATAGACTGTTTCTCACAACATTTACTAGCTGATTGTAGGTGAACTGAACGAATTCTTGTCGTTGAATCAAGTAAACAGTTATGGTATCTTTGATAATACACCGCGCACAGGCTCCATTACTGTCGCAGTTTCGCAGGAGAGCTCGACTTTCAAATTACAGGCCAAATAATCGCTATTGCCTCCTATATCAATATTGTCCAACCTTACGGTACAATTCAGTGTCGGTCAACACAGAATTGTTCAGTCATAAGACGATCCTCAGATGGTTGGAACACTTCAGATGAACTGGAAATATAAGAAACGTACAGGCCCAAGACGCAATGTAACGATAACCGAAAATGTTGCAAGGGTAAGGGAGGCGAAGGTCAGAAGCCCAGGACAGTCACCTAGACATAGTGCTAGTGGGCTAGTAGTCAGTCGTGAATTGTTTAGACAAATTTTGCCATGTACAGAGACTTTATTTGCAGAATGCAAATGATTTTGGGTGATAATGTGATTTTATTGATGAGTGATGAAGTTCATTTTCATTTAAATAGGACCGTCAAAAAAAAAACTTGCATTATTTGGCTCTTGGACATACACACTTTATTGACAAGTGTCCTTTACACTCTGAAAACGTCACAGTCTGGTGAGCTCTTGGCTCTTTTGACGTTACTGGAACGTATTTTTTCAAAGAAAATGTTAATTCGGCTCGATACATTTATATACTTGAAACGTTTTTGAAATCAGTGCTAAGGAGATGATGAACCCTTTAAAAGACCCTTGGTTACAGCGGGATGGCGCTACATCACACACTGTGAATGCTTCAATGGCAGTTTTTCGATGCATGTTTTCTGGACAGATTATCTCACTTTCTGGCACTGTCCCTTGGCCTCCCAGGCCTCCAGAATGACCAATGTGTGACTTTTTTCTGAGGGGGTGCCTCAAGAGACATGTATGTAACCACAGACCGCGAAATCTGGACCAGTTGACGAATGGAATCATTCAAGAAATTGCTGCTATCCCTGCAAAGATATTGGTCTGAATAGTGGGGGATTTGGAGACGAGACTTGAATTATGCATTCGAAATGATGGACATCATATCAATGAAATTATTTTTCACATATAAGTGTCTGGACAACATTAAATGGCAAGTAATGAGCTTTGATTTAATGTCAATAAACATGCATCAGTTTTAAAATTGACCCAGCAGTTTTTATTTAGAAATCGCCCATCTTCGGCGTCTCATCCTGTGTGAACGCGTAAGTGATTCTGAGGAAGTTATGAACTCCTTATAACACAGTTCTAGTTGATTTTAACCTTTTGAAATTATTTTTCACAAAAACCTGCAGACGTTCTTTCTGCACTAGTTGAGTTTTCACCATGTGCAATTCTATCTGCACAATAAAGTGAGGAAATTGTCAAAGAAACTAAGAGAAAACAAGGTGAAATACGAAAATATGGCATGATGATAAAGTACAAACAAGAAAATTTAAGACTGAATATTACGCATTAATCAAATCACGTGAAAGTCTAAAACGTTAATTGCTGAACTATGCACTGTATTGCTAAACACACTAACAGTTTTTATAAAGTTCCAGGGACCCAACATCGAATACAAGTTTGTAGACGATATTTACCTTCTTTTTCATAAGAGAAATTTTTTTATTCTTGATAATTGTGATTCAAGTTGACCTCTGCACTTCGAATTACGTCTATATACAAATTTATTTGACTTCAAAAAACGAAACGTCCAATTGGAATTCCTTATCTCCATCAATTTAAAAAAAAACAAAAACTAGTTTCTTTATTTTCATATACAGGGTGGTCCATTGATAGTGACTGAGCCAAATATCTTACGAAATAAGCATCAAACGAAAAAACTACAAAGAACGAAACTTGTCTAGCTTGAAGGGGGAAACCAGATGGCGCTATGGTTGACCTGCTAGATGGCGCTGCCATAGGTCAAACGGATGTCAACTGCGTTTTTTATCTAGGAACCCTCATTTTTTTAATTACATATTCGTGTAGTATGTAAAGAAATATGAATGTTTTGGTTGGACTACTTTTTTTGCTTTGTGATGGATGGCGCTGTAATAGTCACAAACGTATACGAACGTGGTATCACGTAACATTCCGCCAGTGCGGACGGTATTTGCTTCGTGTTAAAATGGACCGTTTACCAATTGCGGAAAAGGTCAATATCGTGTTTATGTATGGTTATTGTGATCAAAATGCCCAATGGGCATGTGCTATGTATGCTGCTCGGTATCCTGGACGACATCATCCAAGTGTCCGGACCGTTCACCGGATAGTTACGTTATTTAAGGAAACAGGAAATGTTCAGCCACATATGAAACATCAATCACTACCTGCAACAAATGATGATGCCCAAGTAGGTGTTTTGGCTGCTGTCGCGGCTAATCCGCACATCAGTAGCAGACAAATTGCGCGAGAATCGGCAATCTCAAAAACGTCGGTGTTGAGAATGCAACATCAACATCGATTGCACCCGTACCATATTTCTATGCATCAGGCATTGCATGACGACGACTTTGAACGTCGTGTGCAGTTCTGCCACTGGGCAGAAGAGAAATTACGGGACGATGACAGATTGTTTGCACGCGTTCTATTTAGCGACGAAGCGTCATTCACCAACAATGGTAACGTAAACTGGCATAATATGCACCATTGGGCAACGGAAAATCCACGATGGCTGCGACAAGTAGAACATCAGCGACCTTGGCGGGTTAATGTATGGTGCAGCATTATGGGAGGAAGGATAATTGGCCCCCATTTTATCGATGGCAATCTAAATGGTGCAATGTATGCTGATTTCCTACGTATTGTTCTACTGATGTTACTACAAGATGTTTCACTGCATGACAGACAGGCAATGTACTTCCAACATGATGGATGTCCGGCACATAGCTTGCGTGCGGTTGAAGTGGTATTGAATAGCATATTTCATGACGGGTGGATTGGTCGTCAAAGCACCATACCATGGCCCGCACGTTCACCAGATCTGACATCCCCGGATTTCTTTCTGTGGGGAAAGTTGAAGGATATTTGCTATTGTGATTCACCGACAACGCCTGACAACACGCGTCAGCGCATTGTCATTGCATGTGCGAACATTATGGAAGGCGAATATTTGCTGTTGAGAGGAATGTCGTTACATGTATTGACAAATGCATTGAGGTTGACGGACATCATTTTGAGCATTTATTGCATTAATGTGGTATTTACAGATAATCATGCTGTAACGCATGCGTTTTCTGAAATGGCATGTTCACAAAGGTACATGTATCACATTGGAACAACCGAAATAAAATGTTCAAACATACTTACGTTCTGTATTTTAATTTAAAAACCTACCTGTTACGAACTGTTCATCTAAAATTGTGAGCCATATGTTTGTGACTATTACAGCGCCATCTATCACAAAGTGAAAAAAGTAGTCCAACTAAAACATTAATATTTCTTTACGTACTACACGAATATGTAATAAAAAATGGGGGTTCCTATTTAAAAAAACGCAGTTGATATCCGTTTGGCCTATGGCAGCGCCATCTAGAGGGCCAACCATAGCGCCATCTGGTTTCCCCCTTCAAGCTAGACAAGTTTCGTTGTTTGTGGTTTTTTCATTTGATGCTTATTTCGTGAGATATTTGGCCCAGTCAAGATCAATGGACCACCCTGTATACATTGGTCCATTCGAAATCTGCATCCTAATGCATATTTTGTGATTCATCCAAAATCCCAGAATCTTCTTGGCCTTGGGAATATTACTCTTTGAAACCATAAAAGCAGAAGAGTAAATATGATTCGTAAAGAATTTGATTTCGAAGGAAAAAGATTTCTCACTGGAAAATGAATTGAATATTTCATTGTATTAACAAGTATTGAAAAATGAATTTACAAATTTTCACTTTAATATACATACCTATATTTCCATTATTTTGTCTGCAATATGTCAACTTTGTATGATGATGTAAATGAATCTCCCAGAGAAACATACACTCACTAGTCTATCATGTGCTTAGTGATTGCTAGGCCTCGAGCTGTTGTAGCAAAGTTTCCTGCTTGTTTTCTGTGCTACATCCTTCTCTATCTTATCACCCTCTATCTTATCACCCTCTGTCCATACAGTTCTATTCCACTCGAAACACGTTATGTAGTTACTTAGAACCAAATGAATTTTCTTTAAAAGCAATACTAGTATCTTATTATTGATGTCAAGTATGGTATTTAACAAAATGCACTCATTAAAAATCTTTTCTTGGATAGTTGAAAGATATTTGAATATGAAACTCTTATATTATTATTGGAAACTGTTATGTCGTTCTGGAAATTAATCAGATTTGTTACAGGTAAAATGTACATTCACAGTCAGCATTTTTATAATTATTGTTGTGCACGAAATGGAGTATTTTTGAAAATCTCATTATGACTAAAGCTTTTGATATGAAATTTCATGTACGTTAAAAACTTTGCAGGATTACCCTAATGATATGTGGCGGCTAGCAAGCACAACAACAACATCGCAGACCAGCAAGAATAACTTTGTGAACTCTCTCTTTCTGACTGTTTAGTAAGCACCGTGCACTGTACATGTGACGATGTCTCGTGTAATTGTCTATGATAAAAAGTATGTTACTCTATGTACGGATCGTGTATTCTATGTTGTACACCAGATCGGGCGAGTTCCCACATTAGTAACCCTGACGATTCACGACGACTGCCTACAACATAAAATTCACGCCGAAAGGGTTACGACAATGCAACCCGCACTTAACCGCCGAAATTCGCACCCCACGTCAGTGGTTTCCATTCTAGACAGCACAGTACTTCTAGACCAGTGATCTCTGTACTCCCTGGATGTTGAACTTTAACTGTCTGATCGTGCCAGTCATAGATATTCATATTTAGTTTCTTGCCAAACTGCAACATGGCAGTTAGGAAATGTCACTATAACATGATAAGAAAATACTTTTCGATTGCGCTCCCACATCAGCCTATTACATCAAATGTTGAAATAAAGTTCAAAACAAGAAATCAGTCTGCAATTCTGTATCATGTACAGACCGATGGGAATTTGTTTTCCAAACTACAACAAGGTGAACGATGCAAAGCACATGAATCTGCAAACACGCTACAGTTCCATACTATCTAATGGTGGCTTCAATGTTATTATTTATTTGATTTTTTCTTATTTATTGTTTAATTCTATATTATTTTGGCTTTTAAAATGTTTGAACTCAAATACAAGTCTGAATCAAATTAAAATTATCTTCGGCTAATTGAATCTTCAATTAAATCAAGAAAAACTACGTATTTGAAAACTCAGGTAAGAATATTATTTACATATTGAAATTGGAATTTAATCATAGATACAAAAAGATCTATAGGAAGGTGCTAATTGCTGCAAAAAAGTCATTTAATGACAAAATAATACATAATGCAGAGAATAAAAGCAATGCATTCTAGGATGTTATAAAAAAGGAAATGGGGAGAGGCAAACAAATGCAGAATAACACACTGCCAAGGGAGAGGGATAAGGTAATAAATGATCCAAAACACTTAGCAAACTATGTAAATGAGCATTTTTCAGGTATTGCAGAGAAGTTACAGCAAACATTGCCATAAAACAAATATAACACCTGTAAATAAATGTTGCACTAAATACAGTGATGTTACTTCCAACCACGGGGAATGAAGTCAATAAAACAGTTGAAAAACTAAAAAATAAAACGTCAGTAGGCTTAGATGAAGTACCAATATGTGTACTAAAACAATGCATAGATATTACACAAGGCCCCTTAACAAATATAAAAAACGAATCCTTTACATCAGGGACATTTCGAGAGCAGTTAAAACAGGCAAGAGTTGTGCCTTTGCTTAAGAAAGGTAATGCAGAAGACATAGAAAATTACCAACCCATTTCCCTGCTGTCACCATTCTCAAAATGATAGAAGCAGTGATGAAAGACATATCAATGAATTGCCTGAATAAATACAATCTGTAAAGTGAATCAGAGTTTGGTTTCCGCAGTGGTAAAAATACAGAGTCAGCCATAATAGAGTTCACAAAAGCTCTTTATAAAGATGAGTGTGTCACAAGCACATTTTTAGATCTTTCTACAGTCAACCACAATATTCTATTAAATAAATTAGAAGCATTAGGAATAATAGGGGTAGCTAATGACTGGTTTTGATCATAACTAGCAGATAGAGTACAAAGAGTGGAGATAACACATACTTCAAATAGATCTACACATTTTGTAAAATATTCATCAGAACCAAAATACATTAATATAGGGGTTCCACAAGGTAGCATATGAGGACCAATACTATTCCTGATATACATCAATGACTTTCCCAGTAGTGTTACTCATTGTGAAAAAATTCTCTTTGCTGATGTCAGCATCATTATAGTCACTGAGAAAATGAAACTCTCAAGGAAGTTTACGATTGGTCAATAAGGAATAAAGTGACATTGAACATAAAGAAAACTAATGCCAATGCCATGAATTTCAGTTTGAAGAAGGAAAATGACAACGTTAAATTAAATATAGATGGCACCTTGATAGACTGTGCAACAAATGCAAAATTTCTAGGAATGAATATTGATTCTCAGTTGAAGTGGTATGAACACACAAAGATGTAACACCCCACCCATCACTTATCTGGTTTTGGCGTGCATTCACCCCACCAAATTGGCTAACAGATCAACAGAGAGCGCAAAACTGCTGCAATATCGGATAATGCAAAGAAAGTAATAAGGCCCTGTGACTCCTGATTGAACTGCAGCGGCAGTGTTGACATTAATTGATTCAGAATTGATCACTTTTAATTAAAAAGGGGTGCACATTGATGTTATATTCAGCTATTGAACACTAGATGCAAATCTTGAAGATAAAATTAATTAAGAAAATGACTTGGGATTTCAACTACTTCATTGAAAACAGATGCAATCGATGACCACAACTTTATTTTAACTCCTGACCTTCCATCATCACATTACATGACTCTCTTATCAGGCACTGGTAATAAATTGTGTTTACGTGGAGTAAAGCACGGTAAATCAAAATTAATTCCTATCGACTGACCCAGGCGTAATGCGAAGTGCGAGAAGAATTCCCCAATACACGGCCCATGAAATCCTCATGGAAACTTTGCCTACATGATCCAACAAATTAATGTGGCCTAATTCAAGCCGGAGTGGGTGCAATATAGCCTATTTCAGCGTGGCGGGGCGTCGTTGTTGTGAGGACGTCGGCCGGCCTCGTGTTGCTGCAAGGCTGCTCTCGTCTATTCACTCCTAGCTATCTTGCTCAGTACATAGCTGAACCAAAACTTTCTATCTCCAAGCTCAATCGTTCCACTTGCTAAGTCCTAAACTGCAGAGATGCTCACTCTTTCTCAGGCAAGCTGAGTAAAGAACGCCACGTCCGCACTATAGACAAGCTGGGAACGGAAGACCTCTACGGAGACTCCTCCCAGTCCACTCTTCGCCTCGGTTTCCCCTCCAGCAAAATTACTTATGCCAATTGCAGTGCAAGTCGCGTTACTTATGCGTCGCTTCCCAGTGCCGACCACGGCCTGCTCTGGGAAGTGAACAAATTCCCACAAAATTTCCCTTCCTCTCAACTTCTGCTATTTAGCTCCTCCCAGGCCACCTATCAAGGTTAGCGTCTGCACAAAACACCAATTTTTCCGGAATTCTGACTCCCAGGAGAGTACTTCAAATTCCTTGGTCCTACGTTCCCATTGGAGGCCGGTGAATTTCATTCTGTCGCTCATCACCTGATTTACTTCAGACTCTGCGGACCGTGAATTCAGCGGGAAGTTGCTATAGTCACGAACACGCATATTTTGGCCTCTGTTGACTGCTCCACCGTAGCTTTGCACAGTTTTCTCGCATGTTTCACTGAAAACGGGACAATGGACATTTATCAACAGGCGTACAAGTTCTCCGTCTGCTTCCTGGTACACCAGCATGGGGTCAATCACCCACCCACTGTCACTCATCTTAAGGCAGCTGGAGGCCACGCGCCCTTAGAATCCTATCAGCAGTGTGTAACATGCCGTGTCTTTTAGTTACATATTATTCATATATACCCTCAATTCTTAGCTATGGCATTATGTTTTGGGGAACAAATGCAAAAAATATAAACACAGTTTTCAAACTCCAGAAAAGAACCATAAGAATAATATGCAGAAATAGTAGTCGAGCTCATTCTGAAGATCTTTGCGAAACACTGGGGATTTTAACTACACCATGTGAATACATTTACCAGTCAGTTGTACATATCAAAAATAACATTGGTAATTACTGCACAAACAGCTCTGTCGATGATCATGGAACAAGAGCTAGACTCAACTTACATTTACCAAGAAAAAATAAACATAAAGCTCAAAACAGCATTTTCTACCAAGGAATACAACTGTACAATAAATTACCAAAAGAGATTAAAGAAACTGCAAAAATACACTTATTTAAAAAAGCAGTTAAAATGTACCTGTTATGCAGTACATTTTATACATTGAAGTATTACTTGGATAAAACAGAGTAGAGGTTTGAGAAACAGAAATGTTATACAAATAAATAATGATTATAAAACATCCAACATTCCACATAACACCATCACACTTTGTTTTTTCACTTCTTTTTCCCTTTTCTATAAATACTTACCCCCAAGCTATGCATAGCACAACACTAACACCTCTTCCTCTTTCTGAGCTCAGCATCTCACTCATTATAGAGGGATGCTGACTAAGTTTTTTAGGCTAGCAAATGGGAAGTTGTGGCACAGAAAATGGTCCATAGATCACTGGTGTGTGTGTGTGTGTGTGTGTGTGTGTGTGTGTGTGTGTGTGTGAGTACGTGTGTTCGTGTGTGTAGCGAGTAAAGTGTTACGAAACAATGTGTGTATGGTGTGTGCAATGACTGATCGTGAGATATGAGTGAATGGTGTGCCATTACATTGTTTAATAAGTTATTTGTAAGAAAAAGTATTGTATAACAGGAGTAAATAAACTAATTAGCTTATTTTAAATTGGTTTAAACTTGTAAATACTTTGACATGTCCTATATCCTTGTAAAAAGAGATCTATGGATGGATAAAACTACCGCTACTGCCACTAATTACCACCATCATGTTTCATATTTTTTTAGCTAGGCTCCTCTACCAGGATTGTCTGTTGGTGGATATAATTTTGGGACGTGATTTACGCCTAAAAGCTATCGGACTTCGTTTCGTGAAAAGTGAAACTTTAGATGCAGGTTCTATTCTGAAAGCAAATCAAACATATTACTCTGATTGGTGCCGTTAATACGCGATCATTCACTAACAGATGTCCCACACAAAGTAAGCCACATTTAACTATAAAATACATGCAAAAAGCTGAGGAAAAAGGTAATTAGTCGTAATAACAAATACAATGAAATTAAATAGGTATTTTTATGCAAAATGAGCACAAATAACAAAATCTCTACATAATATTGACCAAGCAATGAATTTTTGTGACCATACTAGACAATGGCTGACCAGGAAGAGATAGAATAAAAAAGATGCGAGTCGTTGTTCGCTTAAATTACATCAGTAATCCAATTACAAAGATATTAATTTCATTATAATCACAGTGTCTATTGTCGGTGATAAATTCGTCTCAGCGCTACTGTACGAAAACACACAGTCACCTGGGGGAAACATTATAAAGTCCCCTAAATTTTTAGAAGTTAATCAAGTCTTTGTAAAAAGTTTTAAAAATTTCATTAACTTTTAGTCTTTCTATTGTTCTTTTTTTCATCATTTTATTCGTTTGAGCTGGAGCCTGTTTTACCTTTGCCAGGAATGTAATTTGCCTTCCCATTCAGGTGTGATCCTGCCAGAACCTGGCGAGACGACACCAAAGGCATAGGCATCCAGTTCTTTTTTTCACATGCTGTGTTTTCCCATAAAATTTTAAAAACATTACGCTTTGACAAAATCATGTCTTTTGTACAATTAATCAGGATGAACAAATTACATGAGAAAAAAGAAACATTAAGGTAGGAAATTAGCACTTTTGTCATTTATTTGTCCTTGTCATTTTTGTTTGAGTTTTTAAATGCTCATATTAAACACTTAGGCATCATCGTATGGGTTTTTGTTACAGAAATACATGTGATTTCTGAAACAGTTTTTGTACTCACTCAGTTGAACATTAGTCTTTCTTGCTTGATGGTTGTAAAGGCGGTACATTGTAGGCGAAATCAGTTGTGCTGCAGCATTCGCCGTTGCTGTGGTGTAGAGAGGTCACGGCGGCGTGCTCGCGATGTTGACAAAACTTGCATATGTGTGAGCCACGATGTTCTGCATTGTCTGCGATAGAGCAAGAAGATTGCGGTGTTCTGGACCAGTTGTTCTCGATGGGATCCAGTCAGCACAGGATTCAGTGACTACATGAAACATTCGTAGACTGAGGCCAGTAACACAGTTTTCAATACACATTCCCTAAAAAGAATTTTGATTAGTACATAGTTGTAATCACTTGCAACAATAATTTACATCAGTTTGTTCGGTGATAGCTGTGGGTTACATAGTATACATGTTTATGTTATGATAGTAAAGGTCTAATGTATGGTTTTTGTTCATGCACTTTACTGTCAGTTGACATCAACAGCCAGCCGGTGTGGCCGAGCAGTTCTAGGCGTTTCAGTCTGGAACCGCGCGACCGCTACAGTTGCAGGTTCGAATCCTGCCTCGGGCATGGATGTGTGTGGTGTCCTAAGGTTAGTCAGGTTTAAGTAGTTCTAAGTTCTAGTGGGCTGATGACCTCAGATGTTAAGTCCCAGTTCAGAGCCATTTGAACCATTTGACATCAACACCATTGCCTCACAAACACATTCATGTTAGTTACTGTTTCTGCACATTCTTTAGTGTCCTCAGAATACTGTCCATTACACATATTTGCAAAGTGTTTATCAAAGTTTTCGTTTCTTAAGCACTTAGTTTTGCGTCAGCATGTAACACGTCACACGTGACATCACATTCATAAAGTTCCAGCACTACAGTCTGTTTCACAGTTTATGCATGATACACACTATCTGAGTTTCGAGTAACAACACTTCACTGTGTTCAACTTCAGCAGATTATCACATCACTTCAATGCTGTCTTCTCAGTGAGTACACAATTAAGTTCGTTTGGCACTAAGAGTGCCATCCGTATTCGACATTAGTGCAAAGTGTTTGTATTTATTTCACCATGCGAAATTCTATTATCAAGCATATAACGTCTCTTGATAACATATATTTCTCTTTGCTCTTGTACAAAGAGTCCTCCCATGAAATGCGAATTTACACACACTACTTCACCACTAACAGTTCTGTTTGTCATTGACAACCTATTGCTCATCCCCTGTCGGTACATGTCATGTTACTTAAAAATGTGCTCAAAGAAAAATTCAACAGCTTATGTGCTCTGTTGTAGGTACTAGCTGTATTATATATATAGTGTTTCTCTTCTATAACTTTCTAACTTTTTCCTCTTACAATTCTTCGCGACATTAATTTCATTGTGTGGCTGTTTGCGGTAGTGAAACCTAGCTTTATAGTATTTTTTCAGTATGTAGTGTGAGTTTAGTCATTACTACTGGGGCTAAGGACACCACTGACTGTTTTTACCTCACACAAATTGGTGTATACCTTTGAAATTATTCGTGAGAATTGGTGCAGAATACGAATCTTCTTATGACACAAAGTTGCCATTTCACTATCAGACTAAAATCTCAATAGTTTTATCACTTCGCTTTAAAACCATGACCCACAGTAGCTTGCTATTTATGTCTGCAAACAACATGTTAGGCATAAACAGAAAATTATTTTATACTACAAATCATTGCATTTGTACAAAACTTAAATCTATTGACAGAAAAATTTTATCATCTGTATGGCTTCTGCCTTACTTTCTTTAGTTAAAATTGCAGAGCAGAAGAAATGGAATAATTGCATCCATGAATATGTTACTAAGATTGCATCAAAATAAGTTTCTTGTTACTTTTCTCTACATAATATTAATGAAATGACTTTATTTAAAAGATTATTCCTGAACTTCTGCTACTAATGTGAAAGTTTGTTGCCCAACAAAAAGTTTACTTAAAATCTACTTATGCACATGGAGAAGATGAAATTGTCTTAAGAGTATTATTTACACTGTGAAATATCTTACATACTAACATATTTACTAATTCTCATAATATTTACATAGGTAAATCCATTCTAGGAAATGTTTACTCAGCAAAATGGATGGTTCTATAATATCCCATTCTAATATGCGACAAATTTAATTTGATACAGTTTTTCTGTCGGCCCACAGGACAGAAAAGGTAGAATGGCAAAATGTTTTGTGAGGCTTTACTTCCATTGTACACAGATATCCTTTAATTATATCAGGCTTTTTCAACAAAAATAGTTATATATTTGGTTAAAAGGTCAATCAGTTCGTTTTGTTGTACCATGTTTAAATAAACCGTTTCATAACTTTGCTTTGTATTTCTTGTCTGCAAGACTGTTCATCAAATTGCTGTTGACTGAGCTGTGTTTAATCTAGCAACATAGGAAATTGATTGTCACTTAAAATTACCTCTGGTTTTATGTATTGGATTTAGATACCTTGACATAACTTACTGTGAACTGGATTGCTTTTAATGTGTGGTAGGGCTATCCCTTTCCAAATTACTTGTAATACACATTTGCCACAAGAGAGGTCAATTACTTCATCACTTTCTTGTAAGGTATCTACTCCCCATATGCAGTTCACTGATAAACCTTCACAAACCAGGAATGTGCTCTCTATAGCTCCATTACCTGTCTCAATATGAGTCTGCACACATACTCCCTTTGACTTATTTCCAAACGCACCAATGATCCTACAATTGTGTACTGGCAGCGTATGTCATGTCTGAAGATCGCAAATCTTATTATAGAATTCTAAAGCCATACAATTTGTAGCTGCACCCATGTCAACAGTAACTGCAGTAGGTAATCCACCTACTACTGCGTGAAATGAAGCTTGGATTGATTCCTTTTCTTATACAAATGGTTTTCTTCGCAGAGTTCATCTCTCAGATTTTTGCCGTGATTATATCTTATTAAATGCACGCTCTCACGACATTTGCTCCCTCGCTTCTTCTGCGACCGCCAAATGGGGGCTGTATGAGGTCGCATTTAGTTCAACGCCTCTGAAGTGCTGGGTGTAGTGTTGCCTACTACTTCTATAATTCTTACTGGTGGCTGTTGCCTCCAGTTATGTCCAGAACTATTGTGTTCAGTGGCACTGTTCAGTGGTGCTCAAGCGCCAGCTGATTGTGTATTAGGATGCCAATTCTGTTTGACTGCTTTGGTAGTGGTTGCCAGCGGTTTGGCTGATTATTGTTTTTACTATTGTAATTACTGTACCCTGGGTGATATCTGTTGTCTTTCCTACGCCACTTATTATAAGTAGGAGAATTTCTTCCATCCCTTTGTCCTAGGTTATTATTACCATTGTAAGATTGAGGCAAACTATTCCCATTTTTGTTACCTTTACCGTTTTTATTTTGATAATGGTAATATTTATTACTGTTGTTATTCGATACTTGAGCATTACTGCCCCTGTTCAGTTTTACTTCTTCATGCAACAGATCGACAGAATCAAGCATTGACATGAATAGTTCTACATCTGAATCTGGTACATGAAGTAGTTTTTCTTTTATTGAAACTGGTAATTTTGATTTTAAAAAACTTCTTGTTTGGCCATTAGTTCATCCTAGTATTTCGTCTTATTTATATACTTCTCAAAATATTTACACAGTGTACCTGCTTTAGTATTGTACATCTCAAGATTATACACCTGACGCATTAAATGTTCTTGTGTTTTTCTGACCAATACTTATTTAGAAAAGCTTTCACGAATTCCTCATAAGTATGGCAATAATCTATTACTTCACTCACCCATAAGGCTCCATCACCTTGGATATGGGTAGTGACAAACTGTATTTTATGTTTATCATTCCATTATTTTGGTAGTATACCACAGAAGCTTTTGATAAAAATAACAGGGTGTGGTATTTTGCGATCTGGTGTAAAACTTTGGAATTGTCTGTATTTTAGTTAACTCTCTTCCACAAGTATGTTAGAAAGGGAACTGGCCGCCCCCTGTTCACAAGCTATGTGAACGCGTTGTGGACTAGGCACTGTTGCCGAACAGCCGATTGGTGAGACCTTAACTTTTCCTGACGAATTGTATGTTCAAATAACTTACGGGTTTGCTGCCGGGTGACGTCGTCGACCACCGCCAATATTTCGACAGGAGCACACCCTGCCATTCTCAAGGCACAACTGCAAGGAGGAAGCAATGTGCAAGGGAATTTAATACCTCCGTTCACAGAGGAGAAACAAGGAAGATACCACACACAGAACAAGTAACCGCAGAGTCAACACATAACCAAAGATAACCAACATCAGAAATATCGATAGTGACTATTAATCAGCAGATGAGGTAGCACTAATTCTGTCCCTCTGTTTTTGGATGAGAGACAGAGTCGGATTCCAAGCAGCATTTAAACAAAATCCACCATCTCTGCTTATAAGGTTGCTTGATAGTCTGATTTCAACAGCTACCTTAATAATACTATCCCAATAGCTGGATGTGCAAGCCAGAATCTCCATGTTGTATTCCACAGGACGACCGGTGTCAAGGCAATGTTTTGCAATGGCGGATTTGCTCGGCTGTTGTAAGCGTGTGTGACGCTTATGTTCAATACACTGGTCTTCCACAGTCCTGATTGTCTGACCAATATATGACACGCCACAACTGCAAGGAATACGATATACACCAGCCTCACGCAAACTAGGATCATCTTTTATGGACGCCAACAGGGCCTTAATCTTAGAAGGTGGTCGAAAAACACATTACACATCATATTTTCGCAAAATATGGCCAGTCCTGTTAGAAATGCTTCCTGCGTAAGGCAAAAAGGCCATAGACTTAGGTGCCACTTAGTTGCTATCGTCACTCACCCATTGCACAGAAGGCTGATAGCGCAACACACGTTTGATCTGCCTCTCACTATAATCACTCTGACGAAAGGTGACTTCGAGATGTGATAGCTCAGCTGCCAAACTTTCAGGGTCTGAGATAATGTGGGCCTTGTGAACCAAGGTATGAAGTACTCCTTCACGCTGAGCTGAATGGTGACAACTATCAGCTCGCAGATACAAGTCAGTGTGAGTAGGCTTCCTATAAACAGAATGTCCCAACGTACCATCAGTCTTCCTTCTGACCAACACGTCAAGGAAGGAAAGACATCCATTCTTTTCCACCTCCATAGTGAACTGAATATGCGGGTGGATTGAATTCAGGTGTCCCAAAAACTGGTTTAAATTCTCACTAACATGAGGCCAAACAACAAAAGCATCGTCTACATATCTGAAAAAACACGGAGGTTTCAAGATCGCTGACGCAATGCATGTGCCTCATTGTCCTCCATAAACAAATTGGCCACAATAGGTGACAACAGGCATCTCATTGCAAGTCAATCAGTCTGTTCATAGTACTGACCACTGAATAAAAAGTAAGTGGAAGTCAGCACATGTCGAAACAAATTTTTTAACTCGACACCAAACTTAATCTCAATTAGCTGCAACGAATCAGAGAGAGAGGAACATGAGTGAAAAGAGATACCACATCAAACTGACTAAAATATCAGTCATTCAAACGCAATCCCGGCAGTCGACGTAAGAAATCTGCAGAGTTCTTAATGTGGTGTTCACACCTACCTACTAGTGGGCTCAACAAACTAGCAAGATGTTTAGCTGCATGATATGTCAGAGCACCAATATTAGAAACAATAGGCCTCAATGGGACAGCCTCTTTATGTACCTTAGGGAGGCCATATAATTAGGTGGTACAGCACAGTAAGAATTAAGACTCTTGATAGTCTCTTGTGACAAAGAACTTATCTTCAGGAGGTTATTAGTCTTTCTCTCAACACTCTTAGTAGGGCCAGCACCGAATTTGCGATACGCCGAATCAGAAAGTAGACACTGCATCTTCTGAATGTAATCGTGCTTGTTCAACAAAACCGTGGCATTTCCCTTGTCCACAGGTAAAATAACAATATCAGGATCCATTTTGAGTGAACGAAAAGCAGCCGCCTCAGCTGCTGCACCGACACCTAAGAGTTTGCCAGTCGTTGATTTTATTAGTTCAGAACAGGCTGTTTATAAACTACCTTCCTAGGCTGCAGAAGAGGTTAGGAGGGAAGCTTGTCGTGTGTTGACTGGGCCCCATCCACCCAAGTATAACATTACAGTGGCTGAGGCGGCTGCTTTATCTATCTTGCCTCTGTGGGTCTTAGTAGTTCCATTCCAGCCTCTAGTCCATCCAGCCCTTAGCTTCCCATCTAACCACCTGACCAGTCATCATCACTGACCACCATTCCATCCCGATGTCTTGCAGCTTCTCATCATCCCGCTGTACCATCAGCATCGTTGACCTCATACCATTATCACCGCATCGACGACATAATATGCAGAACATGATTGTCTGTTAAATGAATCTTGTATTGTATGAATAACTCCATCTTCAAACCCTTTAAACAGTTCTGCTTACATTTAAACGATTTTCTGTATTTTTTCTTCCATACCAACATTTTTTTTCAGTATTCATGCTGAAAACCAGTGGACATTGTGTTTTTTTGAAGTCAGGTACGTATGCATATAGTCGTAATTGAAGTGCAGAGGTCAACATGTAATTGCAATTATCACCAATAAAAAATAAGTCTCTTATGAAAAAGAAGGTAAATATCGTCTACGGACTTTTATTAGATGTTGAATGCCTAGACCTTCATAAAAACTATTAGTGTGTTTAGCAATACAGTGCATAGTGATTTGGTTCAAATGCCTCTGAGCACTTAACATCTGAGGTCATCAGTCTCCTAGAACTTAGAACCACTTAAACCTAACTAACCTTAGGAAATCACACACGTCCATGCCTGAGGTAGGATTCGAACCTGCAACCGTAGCAGTCGCGCGGTTCCGGACTGAAGCGCCTAGAACCACTCGGCCACCGTGGCCGGCGCATAGTGATTTCTTCCGAATTAAGAATACTGGGCAATCTGCTACTATCACGGTCCAAATGACACGCAATACTTTGCCATCAGCTTGTCTGTTCAAGACGTTCCCTAAGCGACCAGTTTGTTAGTTAGAAGATATGACACTGCCACTGTTGCTCAACCTTCTCATTCTGGAAGCGTTTCCAGAAAATCTTACAGCGACTATGACTACTTTAGTAGCCAAGAGAGACAGAGTTATCATCGCGAGTTGTAGCAGTTTTTTCCAACTTTGCTTAGCGTTCTCTGAGAACCGGAGAAACGGAAACCTCCGACCGCCAACTCGTCCTGTACTTAACCCATTCTCTCCTTACAGCAGCCACGAAGAAAACATAATCAGCTATAGTCAATTTTTTCAGAGTTTTTTATCTTAGACAGGTGAAAGTTTTTGGAATGTATGCATCTAGGCAAAAAGAATCAAACGAGAGTTTAAATGCAGTACCTGTTTTATCTGTGTGAAAGTCAAAGATCAAGTTAGCTAATTAATTAATTTTTTTGATGGCATAGCAGTTCATTAAATACTGTTGTGAGTTACTCATTGACGAAGCAGTTCAGCTACGCTCAGTAACCTGATATGGTGCTCACCATTGGATACCTTTAATCCCACTCCCTGTTGCCATTAGCAGCCAATATTGTGGTTGTGTGGTAGACGATATGTGGGGTGTCGAATGCCGTAATCATCAATGGCCTTTTGCGACCTCACACTGAAGGGGTTCCTTGTGAGTATGTATGGAAACAGGCGTTCCCAAAAGTCATGAAATTGTAAACATTTTTATGCATTTCAGCTGAGAATCATGGAGATGAACATGATGTTCTTGCTACTGTTAAGAAGAAGGCAAGAGCGACAAAGGCAGGCAAGGTGGTTCAAGGAAATGCGGCAATGTCATCTGTGGGATCAGACAAACCCCCTTTGAAATGCTGGAGAGCAACTTTGCAGCGAGGTACAGGCTGACCAGGGAGGCAGCTCATAATTTGGTTGAGGAACTGAGGCCATACATAAGAGCCCATCAAAGAGCTACAGCCATCCCTTTGCGCCTGAAAGTACATTTATTTAGCACGTCCTGAAATGACTAAATCAGTTGAACAATTCTTATCAGTCATCAAAAGCAACTCTTAACATGACTAAATCAGTTGAACAATTCTTATCAGTCATCAAGAGTAACTCTTAACTTCATGGGATATGGGTCCATTCAAAAGAGAGTAGGAGCTGACAATTCAGCTGCCCGGAATCATCTGTGGCTTTATGGCTAGAATTTTTAACCTAGGTTGCTATTTTGAGGAAGGCTAGAGATAACGGTTGAAAACAGTCAATAATAAAATAACTTACTGGGTCCTGGTTGCTGGTTTTGTTACAAATATAGCACATATGAACGACAGATATACAATGGCAAAATGCAAAACCATTTCAGTGTCACTGGGATGTGAACGTACTAACCTTCTCATTTTCTTCTGCAAGCTCCACTGGTATCTTTTATGACCAACACCATTCACTGTAAACACACATTGTGAAAACAATAATGGGAATGGTAGTTGTGTTGGCTGGGCAATTAAGGTCTGTGCCGGGTGCTCAGTCGTCAGGTGAGCATGCCTGCAGCTGTCATCACTTATCTTTGATTGGCTGGTGCAAGGAGAGATGGCAACATGCCACATGTTCATCTCAGTTCCTTGGGATCCAACTGACTCACTACCAAATGGCTTACAGAATTGCATGGAGGCTTGGATGTGGCAATCCCACTGCCCGGTGCACTCACCAACCAACACAAATAGCAGAGTGACCAAACGCTACTGAATGGCTACTGGACAGAATGCCGCTGGATATGCTATACTCTCACCTGATCAGAACATCGTCAACCATGCCACTCCCGCATAGCTGCCACATGCGATCAACCCTGCGGCACCTGGGCAGAGCCACTTGTATTGGCAACGTAGAATGTACCCTACAGTGACTTCCATCCTGTCTTTTAACGACTTACGGTCATGCAACCATGTCCCACATTCTGACACATCCATGTGCAGCTGTTGCCCAGCTTGTGACTACTCATTTGTGCTTGGACCAAGTTTATTTATTGAGGAAGACTCTCCAAGTCCCTCAGTGTTCTGCATGACAGTGAATCTTCTCTCACTCCACTGACAACGACTGCTTGTGGGAGCATGATCTTTTCACCAACTCAGATTCTGATGGGTGTTTTGCAAGGTTTCCACCCTGCCCGTCTCACTTCTGATGAATCATTTTCTGGCAGACATCAGCTCAATATTAACTCACTACTAACTCACAATGGACAAACTTACAGCATTGCAACTGCATGTAGCTGCCAGCTCACTGATCACAGGTCAGGGACCCATGACCTGGACTCTGCAAGTACCATCGTCTCACAGCCCTCACATGGACATTCTCTCATAAGGATGTCAGAAAACCATACCATATGGAGACTGCATTGGTCCTGTAACGTAGTAACGACGAATCTGCTGCCTTCACTACTACATGTGAGCAGCTCACTGTGTTGACACACAACCATCTTGTAAACGAGTGTGGCAGTGCACATGTGACTCCAGTCCTGCCAACCAGCCATCCCTACCCAACATCTGACGATGCCCATCCCCTGCTCCACCCAGCATCTGTGCAGTCAGTGATCCTGGACATGCAACAAAACACAGACGACAGTACACTGTGTTTCCCCTCACCATATAGCTCCTCTGCTGCTGGCATTTTTGGCCATGCCTCTCTGGATGAACAGCACACTGTCACCATATGTCTTCTTCATGACTCACCGGAATGCAACTCGATCACTGTCTGCAGCTGAACTTCACATGACATTAATGACTCCACTGACTATGTTCACCCTGTTCCATAATCGATTACCACATACCTACCACAGGTTGAAAATTCTCTACAGTGACACATTTAGGACCCATAGGGGAATCAAACATAGCACAATGCTGGCATGACCACTTTCAGTTGCACTATTCAGCTGCAACTGTCACTGACAATTTCAGTGCCTCTTCCCATCATGAGTTCAACACAACAAGCTAAACTCTATGACAGCGTCTCTGCCTACACTGACTTTCACCATGACCCAAAATGGATTCACGCAAATCCAAGTAACACACACAGGACCATTGTCTCTGGCTGCTGAAACCAGTCAGAGACAGTGTTCATGTGTGTGTGTGTGTGTGTGTGTGTGTGTGTGTGTGTGTGTGTGTGTGTGTATGTGTGTGTGTGTGTGTGTGTGTGCACGCGCATGTGTGTGTGCACGTATGTTGCCTAATTCAGAAGGCGACCTTTTTGGCGAAAGTTTGCTTTTTGTTGTGCCATCTGCGACTCAGCATATCCACTATATGATGCGTAGCAATGTATCCTTTTCATAATATTGCCTTTAATCATATGTTAATGTATGAGTGCTATCAGAAAAACAACAGACGTTTTGAAATAAAAAAATTCACAATACAGAAAAACCAAATTTTGTTATATACTTTTAAAGATACACTCTTAAGCTATTTTTCTACATAATCGCCATTCAAACTGAGGCACTTATTGTACTGTGGCACAAGTATTGCAGGAATGTCTCAGTAGAAATCTGCCACCTGCAATTGCAACAACTGGTTTATACTGGCATGCAGTTCAGCATCAGGACTAAAGTGTTGTGTAGCGAGCTGTGCCTTCACTGCTGGGAAGAGGTGATATTTGCTCGGAGCCAAATTCGGGCTGTATAGTCGACGATCAAACACCTCCCCTCCAAAACCCTATAGGAGTTCTTGGGCACAATTGACCATGGTGGACGAGCGTTGTCGTGAAGAAAGAATATTTATGCGCTAAGTTTACCCCAATGCTTGTTTAGCATTGCCTGCCTCAAATTTGTCAGTGTTCGACAATATCTGCTGCAGCAGTGGCCGAGCGGTTCTAGGCGCTTCAGTCCGGAACCTGCTACGGTCGCAGGTTCGAGTCGAGCCTTGGGCATGGACGTGTATGATGTCCTTAGGTTAGTTAGGTTTAAGTAGTTCTAAGTCTAGGGGACTGATGACCACAGATGTCAAGTCCCATAGAGCTTAGAGCCATTTGAACCATTTCGACAATATCTCTCTGAGTTAACTGTTGTGCCACGTTCAAGGAAATCACCGAGAATCACTCCTTTAGAGTCCCAAAACACAGTGGCCATGCTCTTTCCTTCTGACAGCGTTTGCAAACACTTCCTTGGTGTCTTGGAAGAATCTCTGCATCATCATTCCATCGACTGCCTTTTTGTTTCACAATTAACATGCTTCACCCAAGTCTCGTCTCCAGTTACGACATGCTCGATAAATTTGTTACCATACTGTGTTAGAGGTTGAAAATTACGTGCTGCAGTGAACTGTACATTAAATGATGGATGTCAGTACAACCGTTTAATAATGGACATGAGATCCAGAACATCAGTGAGATAACAGACTATTGAAGACTAACAACCGTATAAGGTAAGTTAGAGTGCTCTCAGAATAACATGGCCAGTAGATTCTCAAATGGCAAGGTATGCATGGGGAGAGTGGTAGTGGTGGGGGCTGCAGGCAGGGTGCTGTAGGGAAAATTCCGATCGCTGGAGGGGAATTGCCGTTCTAAACTGAAGCTTACAATCACATGTTTTGTAAATAATAAACAGGGCCCCTCCACGTCCACACTTGCATGGCAACCATTCAAAAATATCTACTATTAGCTCTGATTTGATTGATATCTAAAAGGAATTCCCTCGAAAATGCAACGATTTTGATACGTCTGCTAAACCCGCTGGGCAGAACAGGTAACTAGGAGTGTGGAAAGGGCCAGATAATGTTGGATTCAGTTTCATCTTCTAATTGTAATATATTGTAATTTAATAACGCATTTACAGCCAAAATGGCACATAGCCGAACCTTTACCAAATGTAACTCTTTCACGGCTGAAGGCCTCCAAACAAGAAATCTTAAAATCAACACGATAAAAATGCAGTTAAAATAGCAAATAAAATAATTAAAAAATATACACTCCAGGAAATGGAAAAAAGAACACATTGACACCGGTGTGTCAGACCCACCATACTCGCTCCGGACACTGCGAGAGGGCTGTACAAGCAATGATCACACGCACGGCACAGCGGACACACCAGGAACCGCGGTGTTGGCCGTCGAATGGCGCTAGCTGCGCAGCATTTGTGCACCGCCGCCGTCAGTGTCAGCCAGTTTGCCGTGGCATACGGAGCTCCATCGCAGTCTTTAACACTGGTAGCATGCCGCGACAGCGTGGACGTGAACCGTATGTGCAGTTGATGGACTTTGAGCGAGGGCGTATAGTGGGCATGCGGGAGGCCGGGTGGACGTACCTCCGAATTGCTCAACACGTGGGGCGTGAGGTCTCCACAGTACATCGATGTTGTCGCCAGTGGTCGGCGGAAGGTGCACGTGCCCGTCGACCTGGGACCGGACCGCAGCGACGCACGGATGCACGCCAAGACCGTAGGATCCTACGCAGTGCCGTAGGGGACCGCACCGCCACTTCCCAGCAAATTAGGGACACTGTTGCTCCTGGGGTATCGGCGAGGACCATTCGCAACCGTCTCCATGAAGCTGGGCTACGGTCCCGCACACCGTTAGGCCGTCTTCCGCTCACGCCCCAACATCGTGCAGCCCGCCTCCAGTGGTGTCGCGACAGGCGTGAATGGAGGGACAAATGGAGACGTGTCGTCTTCAGCGATGAGAGTCGCTTCTGCCTTGGTGCCAATGATGGTCGTATGCGTGTTTGGCGCCGTGCAGGTGAGCGCCACAATCAGGACTGCATACGACCGAGGCACACAGGGCCAACACCCGGCATCATGGTGTGGGGAGCGATCTCCTACACTGACCGTACACCACTGGTGATCGTCGAGGGGACACTGAATAGTGCACGGTACATCCAAACCGTCATCGAACCCATCGTTCTACCATTCCTAGACCGGCAAGAGAACTTGCTGTTCCAACAGGACAATGCACGTCCGCATGTATCCCGTGCCACCCAACGTGCTCTAGAAGGTGTAAGTCAACTACCCTGGCCAGCAAGATCTCCGGATCTGTCCCCAATTGAGCATGTTTGGGACTGGATGAAGCGTCGTCTCACGCGGTCTGCACGTCCAGCACGAACGCTGGTCCAACTGAGGCGCCAGGTGGAAATGGAATGGCAAGCCGTTCCACAGGACTACATCCAGCATCTCTACGATCGTCTCCATGGGAGAATAGCAGCCTGCATTGCTGCGAAAGGTGGATATACACTGTACTAGTGCCGACATTGTGCATGCTCTGTTGCCTGTGTCTATGTGCCTGTGGTTCTGTCAGTGTGATCATGTGATGTATCTGACCCCAGGAATGTGTCAATAAAGTTTCCCCTTCCTGGGACAATGAATTCACGGTGTACTTATTTCAATTTCCAGGAGTGTATATCACAGCTAGGTGGAAAGCCTCAAGGCAAAGTAGATAGAACAAACATACACAAGGTGCAATACAAATGGCTGAAGGCCACAATTAAATTTCAAAATTTTAGAATATATTACCATACTCTTTTAAAGGCAGAAGGCCTCAATGTTTAAACTTGAAAGATAATTTTAAGAATAAAGTTGGAAGGTTGAAGGCCCACAATTAATTTTCCAAAATTAAAAAAAAATTAAACCATAAGCCTTAAATTTTAAGTAGTTCAAAACAGATAATTAAACACTGGTGGGAAAGACAATAAAGACAATGGCACTCAGAAACCTCCAGGGAGGTTAGTCTGCCCTCTTTCACTTAGGTGAGGCAGGTGGTGAGCCCAACTACACTTGATCTTATGGAACCCAACCAGGGGACAGCCACGGACCGACCGACACAACGACTTGCTTGCCATCAATCAGTACATGAGAACTCAAACACAAAAGGTTATGAACGTGATAATCCACAATGATGTATGTTTTAGCTGTCAAAATTACGCACATTGTTGGACAGCGACAACAGGTGAGGAAAGGACGCTGCCTGAAATTACGTTAGTGGCCAGGGCAGGTAACCGGAACACTAATGGCCACAAGGCAGAAGATTCTACTGGTACACTTGAATTTGAAATACGGTAATATAGTTAACTTCACCCAAAAAAGAACACCTGAATTTACATCAATGGCCAGGGCAGGTAACCAGAACACTAACGGCCACAAGGCAGAAAATTCCGCTGGTGCACTCGAATTGTAATCAACCAATATAGTTAATTGCACCACATGGCAGCTAAATTTCAGCAATAGAAACACTCAGTATTACTCACAGGGAAACCTCCCCAACAGCGAACCACTGAAACGAACCACCACAACATGAATTGACGTGGCTTCGGTAGTTGAAACCACTACACAACTTTTACATCCTGGGTCGGTGAACCACAAAGCTCGTGCTGATTGGACAGCACCACACATGCTCCAAAACTGCACAGGGACCGCCAGCGGACCCAGCCGACTGCACTGAGTGGAGATAACTTCACAGGTCTGCAGCAACCATCCAACTCACCGCAGAATGCCGACAACATCTAAAATAGTCGTCAGTGGAAAGAACGCCACAACCTGAAAAACACATGCACGAAGACCTAAACGATACCCAACAGTAACTAATCACTCTCGAAGACAAATCGGGAGCCGATGCATACGCACACACACACAGCCGACTCATGAACGATTGGCGAGCCAAACGCGTCGTCCGGTTGGACTACCGACCAATAATCCACCGAGACCGTGGCCCGGCTCAAGTGATGCGTAGTGGCAGTGATTGGGCGAGCCATGTCGACGCAGACCTTACTGCTGCTCCACCCGACCGCACTAGTGCCGCATTGCAACTCCCTAACTGGCAGGTCCGGACTGCGCTCCAGACGCGTTCCAACTGACTGGCAGACCCGAACTCGCGAGCCGAACTCGCTATCCGAACTCCCTTACGACAGAAAGCGACCGGGATGTAATAGCAGTCGAGCAAAGATACTACGAGAGGGGATATATCGATACGCGCTGCTAGCGCCGGTCACAGTCAGGCAAAGCAGCAACTCAGTGACAGTAGTAATTTAAATTAACGTAGTGAGGTGGAAGTACGTTAAAAACAGGGTGCAAAATAGAAGATGGCGGGAACACGAGCCACACACGGCTCAGATTTATTTTCACCTGGCTAGTTAACCATTTGTAACTTTCAGAGAAGTACCATGATTGGCAAATTTGTATAAAACCTATATTTCTCTCGATGCCATGTTAAAATTTGCTTCCTTTGCCAAAGCACAGTGTTTACACAATGTCACCTCATTAACATGTAGTGTAGATGCAACTGCTAGAGATTTCTGAAACAGACGTTTATTAAGTGAGAAACTGAGACAAGTTAAGGTCAATAGCTTTTTATGGAAAAGCACATCCTCAGAACAAAAATAAATGTGCAATGTCTCCACTTATATAGTTCCAAAACCTACAGCATTTCTCGTTTCACTAGACATCGTCCTCTCTGTGTGCAATTATTTGCCAAAATCTAATTTTGATATCTGAAATCGTTTATGAGATATGAGGTATGTTGTGGATACTTTATCCTGGATTTATCCATGGCGATCACAAATGAGTGTGCTACATCAGATCAATTTTCTCGAGACTGGTGACAGAGAGAGACCTCAACCCAAGTCTAAAGAAGGAGTCAATACGTTAGCTAAATTTCATGTGTGGAATCATCATATTCAAAATGTACCAAAAGCAAAATCATAGCAACCCCTATTTTTCACTGAAACTTTTTCGAAATTTGCATGGTGTCTTACTTAAATACAAATATCACATTAATTATACCGATTAACGAAATGATGGGCATGTCATCATGAAACTGACATATAAAGCTATAAGTGACACAAAGGTGTTTTTTTTATGAATAGTTCCCATAAAATCATTTGAGAAAGACTTCAGGGCATGGGCCTCGATTCTGTCATCACCAACTGGCCACAAGTGGGCAAACCATGCTGGTCTCTCCTTTGGAACAAAAGAATAAACTCGCTCAGTGCTTAAGACGAAAATTGGTCACTGCGCATTGGTCACCGTATCCTGTGCAGACTCAACATGACGTACATACACAGAAACTGATACACAATATTTTAATAGCATTTCAACAGGCAAAACACACTAGAACGACAGTTAGTTAGCCACCTGACACGTTCCACATCATTACAAAGTGTCGTATTCATGATCTATGGAACAAGTATTAATCTAATCTAATCTAATCAACAACTAGAGACAGTGGCCATGTGTGTGAGTTGTGTCATGTGAATGTTTGTATGTGTGTCTTCTACTCAGAAGCAGGACTTTGTCCAAGAGCTTGCATGTTTCAGCATTCTTTTTCATTGTGTCAGTCTGTGATTCAACGCCCCTTCTATGTGGTGAATAGCAATTATCCTTTCAATATTGTTGCTATATCATCCTGGCCTCTCCAATGTTTGGTTAGATACATGCTTCCCAGATCATTTGAATATTTCTTTTATTGAAATGATGAGGCCCAAGTCAATTTATAGAACATTTATACAACGTTAACGTTAACATCGATGAACATATAATTTTTTTAATCCTCCTCATAGAATTACACTTATAAACTAGGCATTTTTATGGGCTACCAGTTTTTAAGTTAAAATTCTTTCTCCTAAAGTTGGAGGTGTAGACATAACTATTCTTCTAAAATTGTGATGCATTATTCATGAAAAAGTTTTTTAATGAATAAGTGCAGTAACAATGGCTATCTTCTTGAAGAGTTGTTTAGATGATGACCACATGTGAACAGTACTATATTCTTACAGCTCACATTTTTGCAATCAATACTTTGTTCCTAAATTAGCCATAAGACATTATTGAATGAAAACATACAAACTATGTTGATTCGCTTGCATCCAAGACTAGCAATCATATGAAGAGCAAAAGTAGTTAATCTTAATTGTTTAATTGCGTGAGAGAAGATTATTAGCTTCTCCCCACCTCTGCAATTTTAAGCTTCCAGACGATGATTCCTAATGGTTGGTATTCAGGCCAAGGTGGAAAAGACATACTTCATTTGTGACTGCATAAAAACGAAACTGCAGCCTGCCTGTACATGGCATAATTTTAATTAATTTACTACAAAATCAATCATAAAAGATGATAAGGTTTCTCTGGTGAAAGGATCACATCTTTTAACTTAATTTATTCAGCTTCAAACAATGGAAAACATGCCTAACATTGTTGCACTCATTACCTTTGATGATAATGACAAATCTTAAAGTTCATACACTCAAAAAAAAAAAAAAAAAAAAAATCACAGTCTATTCACCACCCCTATTCTGAAGAAATATGTCTCTCAGTGATGTACTAAGCACTTCAAAATCAAACCTAGCATATTTCCGATTCACAGCTGTTTCACTATATGTTCACACGACCAAATGTGCCCCACTACTTCTCTTGCTCACTTGCTACTAACTCGCATTGTCAGTGTGACGTGACAATGACCTACTTGCCAGAGAAAAAGGTGGGAAACTGCAGAAGGTTCTAGAAGTTAAGGCTTGCCAGCTAGAGCCTACTACTAGGTAATTCACTGGTAAAGATGTCGATTATGATATCATTACAATATCAGTACAGTGTGTAATCTTTTAGATGGCAGACCTCTCCCTAGTCGTTAATCGGTAGAAGTCAGTAAACGTCGGGAGGCTTCGGTAGGCACGCAGTTTCGACTGCTGCCAAAATTATGTAGCTGACTGTGTTGTACAAGGTAGCCATTGTCGTCTGCTTCGTTATTGGTTTGCGCTGTACTGTTCTGCGTGTTTTTATTGTTCAGTTGTGCTAAACATTATCAAAATGAGTGAAGAGGCAGTTGCTGGCCGATCTCGGGAGTCGCCAACAACCCCTAGTGGTAGGCCTACGGTTAGAAGGAAACCAGTATTACGTAACGATGCTCGCAAAATTATATTGTGTGTGATTGAATGTTGCAAAAGGGAAAGGGAGCAGAAAAAATTGCTTCACCCCATTTGCAAATCTTCAGTGAGAGTTGCTACACACACAGGACAAAGCATACGTAGCATTGGAAGATTCAAACAGTTTTCCAAGATTCATCTTGGCATATCACCACAAACGACTGTCAAGAAAAGGTGAGTTTCCATTTCAGATATTTTGTTCGTCATCACTTTGAAGGACCCCACTATTTCGTCCGAATTACCTTATATTTAATTTTTCCCTGATACCGTATTGCTTTGTATGGAAACACCACTGGTTACTGTATTATTTCGAAACACATTCATATTACAGTACATTTCCAAATTTAAAAAAAAGAAAAAATACATGCAGTGCAGAAGGCATTTTCTTATAAATCTTCCTCTCTCTTTTAACTTAAGAAAAGAAGTGGAGAAATCGAAGTAATGATCGATGATTTCAACCAGCATGTCATTCGCGACACGATAGCGGAATTTTATTCAGTGCGGAAGATTGTGCCGAGCCTGCGAACACTGCTTCCAGTTTTGCACGACAAAATAGGCTGGAAGTGGAGTATTGTCTCGCTGAGAAAAGTATTTTGTCTATGGGATTCATATGGCGTAAGGTGGAAAACAAGAGGGATGTGTTAGAACGTCCAGACATTGTGCACTGGCGATCTCGTTTCATTGTTGAGATGAAGAACTTCAGGGAAGCAGGCAGAGAAATATTTTATCTTGATCAATCGTGGATCGATAATAATTTAACGTTTAATAAATGTTGGCAGAGGAAGGGTGACTTACGTGAAGAGAGTGTTGTTGGTGTCACTGCATGGGGAAGCTCATCGAGAAGACTGATAGTTGCAAGTGTCGGATCCAAGAATGGGTTCGTCAAGGAAGGGCAACTTATGTTCTGGGCAAAGTCGACAAAGGGCGATTATCACGGTCAGATGAATTCGGCAAACTTTGAGAAGTGGTTCGGAAAGAAGGTACTGCCAAATCTCCCGCTAATACAGTAATAGTTATAGTTAACGCTCCTTACCATAACAGGTAAACAGAGAGAACTCCAACGAAGTTTGACACCAAAGTGCGAATGCTGGAGTGGCTGCAAAGCAGAAATATCCCCTGTGATGAGAGTATGAGGAAGGACGAGCTGTATTCAAAAGTACGAGCGAATAAGCCAGCTGAGAAGTCTTTTGCTGTAAACTTGTTGGCTGAAAGCAAAGGCCACCAGGTCGTTCGCTCGCCACCTTACAACTGCGACTTAAACGCAATAGAATCAGCATGGGTGAAGATAAAAAGGCATGTTAGGGAGTACAACATATCAGGGGACTTGGCTGCCACAAACATGCTGAATCTTGTGGACGCAGCTTTCCAGTCGGTTACGGCCAATGATTGGAAGGGATATAGCAAGAAAGTTAAAGAAACAGAAGCATAATTTTGGGCACGTGCTGGTGTCGTCGAAATTGCTGTGGACGAAATTATCATTAACACAGCCACATCAGATGTAAGTGAGGAAGACTCAGACTCACTTATATACTTTTTTCAACACGTTTGCAAAACGTGTTGCGAATAGTTTTAGTAGTGAAGAGATAATAGAACAAAACGTCATGCTTGACGCGGCACTTTTTCACGCATCTCGATGTTTACCACGTCATATCTCCTGAATTAGATGTCGTAAAGAGACATAAATTTGCCGGCTCATTTACTGATATATGTGGATACTGTATGCGAAATATTTTGCGATTAGAGTTAATAGTAACGAAATAATACATTAAAACGTCTTGCCTACTGCGGCAGATATACGGTATGTACTGAGAAACTGTAGTAACCGATAACCTTTTTTCCTTTCATTATTTTGTGGGGGGTGTCAGCGAGAAAAATTTTCGTAAAGGTTTGAAATTGTATGTAACGTTTGTTGCTAGTCGCTAAGTGCTTTCATTCTCAAATTGTGGATGCCTAAATCTGGGTATTTTCCTGCAGTGGCATCTCATTGTTTATGACGTCATATCTCCTCAAGAATGTGTCTTTTTTTTCGGCTAGGAACCTTCGTGGGCGTACGGAGAACAAATCACCAAAATTTCATCCCAATTGGATGAATGGTTTCGGTACGCACAAGGGCAAACATACATACATTCATTTTTATATGTAGAGACTGACAGTTATGTTATACTATATGACCTGTTCAAGTATATTTAAATTTTATAATTAATAGTTTAACAATCCAGGGAATGAAATAAAATGAAAAAAAATTGCGAGCTGTGGGAATCGAATCTGGGTCCGCTGCATGACAAGCCCTTACCTAATTTTTTTTTTTTACTGTCGCGCTGACCACTTTTTTATATTTATTTATAATATTTTTTATTTTTTTATTTTCTTTGTTTTTTCTTTTTTCTTTCGTTTTTTTTTTGGGGGGGTAGTGGACCGGTGGGGGCTCGGGGGGCAAAGTGGGCAGGGGTCGAAACCCGAGGCCCGGCCACAGTGTCCCCCTCACCACCACCGACCCTGTGGTGCTTAGGGAAGTGGGAGACACAGGAATCAACAGTAGTGGAAGGCGTTGTTGTTATTTATATATTTATTTGCATGTGTTTGTGATATTCACTATTGTCATGAAGTTATATGACCACTTCAGCAAAAGAGAAAAAGAAATATAAATTCTGGGTAAAGACAAAGAAAAGAGAAAGCAAAAACAAAAAGAAATAAAATCCGCGCAATCTGCAATGCGCTCGCCCATCTGTGGAGGTCAGAAGTGGAATTGATCGTAGGTGGCTTAAACTCAGACACTGCCGGGGGAGGAGGGGTAGGTGCCCTCTGAGCCAGGCACCCCCCAACTCAATGGAGGTCTAAAAAAGACTGCTCGAAGATAGTTAGCAAGTAATGTTCGGTAACGTGGCGTGTTTCGAGAGCTGCACGGGCTGTTCATAAATAGGTCCAGAAGTCGAGGCGCGATTTAGGTCCCTCATGAAAGAGATAAGCGACCGCCCACCCTTTGACCCACGTAATAGCGTGACATTTGGCGGCGGGAAAATGTCTATCCTCCAGGTATAGAAGCATTCGAGGTTCAATTGTGTCTGGTGGCATCCGGAGATAGCAGGCAATGATTTTCTCCACGAAGTGCCATACATCTTGCGAAGAGGTGCATGTCAGACGGTGTTCATCAGTGTCCAGTTGCTGGCAAAGGAGACAAAGAGGGGATTCTGACAAGCCAATGTTGTGCGTCGCTGCTTCGTGGCAAATTTCCTGTTGACTATGTGATACCACAGTGCCCGGACGTTCATAGGGAGGAAGGGCTGGTGGACGGTAGTCCACACTATGGGCCACTGGATGGAGGGATGTTTGGTCTCCATCACATTCCAGGAAACACAGCGCAGCAGGAGGCCGTAAAAATCCTTAGTCCTGGGTGGGCGCGTATCTGGGAGACTGGTATGTATGTGACTGTAGTCGACGACAAACGTCTAAATATGAGATGAATGAGGCACGATATGGCCAACAGACACCGGTGGTGAGGTGGAAGCAGGTATCCCGTGAGGGCAGGGTAAGTGTCTCATAACAGACTTTAAACATGGAACCAGCCATGAGATAATAGCCAAAAGCCGCCTGAAGGTTGCGCCCAATTGCAGTTGGCAGAGGGAGAACTTGCACGATGTGGACCAATTTTGATGCCACATAAAGATTAAGAAACTCAACCCGTTGAAGTGTGTCCTGGCGGCGCAAGACGTTCTGGCGGACGTCGTTGCGGATGACGTGTAACAGACGACGGAAATTCGTTGCCGCTGTGCGTGTGACCACGGGGGTAAAGGTAATGCCCAGGCACCGGAAAGTCCGCACAAGCGGCAGGGGTGCCACTTCACCCTTCGGGAAGCCTCGTCCAATGCGCATTGCAGAAGATTTGGCGACATTCGTGGCACTACCCCATAACGGGTAATCAATTCGTGGACTTCTCGAATCTCAGAGCCGGAGAGAATGAGGAGGAGGAGGTCATCAGCATATGCCTGACAGTGGAAAGTGTGTTGGTGTAGGGTGAGGCCAGAGAGCTTGGTCGTCAAGCCCCCAATAAGGGGCTGGCATAGAGAAGGGTAGAGAGGGGGCACCCCTCAATTGCGCTACGCATGTTACAGTGACCTAACTGTTGAAACATTGTCAATTACTCTTTTCGGGCGTTCGGAGAACAACTCGCCAAAGTTTCATTGCAATCGGATGAATGGTTTGTGAGCTCATAGTAGATGAACATACATACATTCATTTTTATATATACAGATTTTAATGTACGTAACGATTTCAGTTTCGTTTATGAACAACATTTAAAGCGAGCTTTACTTCCAAGTCTTTCGTCTGCTTTCGTGTAAGCATGACGCGCAATTTGTAGTGCCAGCACTGCAACTAGTAGGCGTGCCTTGTCCCCCCCCCTCCCCCCCCCCCCCCCCCCCCAGCGGCTCCGCTCCCCTCGCTAGCCAATGCTTGCTTCCTCCTCTCCCTGCACTCCCCTCAGAACTCTGCTGTCTTACAGTTAACACACTGTAATATACTTCTTCCAATTCCAGTTTTCATCAATATATAGAACCAAAACCTTGGAGTTTTCTCTCGTGTTTACTGACTCCTGTGCATATAAATGTCATGTGGCGAGGGCCTCCCGCAGGTAGACCTGATCCCCTCATACTTGAGCTACATTCATTGTTGATGTTGTAACTTGGCATAATGGGATGACATGAATTGAATCATTTGATACCACACCAACTATTGTATATGATAGCTATGTTTAGCACCACATCAGTTGTAAATTGTGGTATCCAATACGTGATTGGCGCTCACCCACTGTATACCCCAGTTAGCTTTATTTATTCGTTTGTTCATTAGTGTACTAATTCTGATTTATTGCGAATTTCATATCTAAATAGTTTTCTAGCTTACAGACTGTACGTTTATGCCTTCAATCAAGAATTATGATTAGAAAGATTTGTTTAACAAGGAAAGTCATTGATAGAAAGTCATACGTTTCCACAACTGGTGTTGTTCTGGATAAAATAATTTTGGGTATTGAGCCATGTCATTGTAAACAACTAAAACATCAAGAGTTTACTTGTTTTAGTTATTTACAATGATGCAGCCCAACATCCAAAACCATTTTATGCAAAATAATGATCATTTTTCTGCTAATATAATCTTTGATAGATTTTTCCATGTGTTTGGAAATATCTTTGAGACAAACTTTCCTCAGTACAATTTAAAGTAAATCCAAACTTATTTAAGACAAGTAAGTATAGGCACATGCGTTTGGAAATATTTTTGAGACCAAGTTCCCTCAGTATAAATATAAAGTAAATTCAAACATATTGAAGACAAGTAAGCATAGGCACAAAAGTGCATATCATTATTTTCAGCTAGCCAATACAAGAAACATATTGGTAATGCATTTAGATTTTTACACATTACACAAAAAAATAGATACAGCGAAGTTAAGGTACTAAAGAACTTGAAGGATTACAAACATGAGGCCAACGAGGCTAAGAAATAAAATAACCTGTTTAGTAAAGATTCATCCAAAAATATGAGCAAGAATGCAAGGAGCATAGTAAACTCAATGGCCAAAAGCAAACAAAAAGAGCCCGTAGTAGTGTCACCAGCAAGATTAATAACTTTCATATAAAGTCTACTAATGAAATTTCTGAAAGTATTGTTAGGTCTCATGAAATCGTACCTGATCTGATAAAATGGCCTAATGTAAGATAAGAATATTAGAAAAAAGATAGAATGCTACTCACTTTAAAGAAAACCCATTGAGTTGCTGAGAGGCACAACAAAAAAGACTGTTAATCATTATAGCTTTCAGACAAAGCGTTGTTCAGCAAAGAAAGCTATGCATTGAAAGATAATTTTTTCCTCGGAGGTAACATCAGATTTTTTTAAGTATTGCAAATAATTTTTGGCCTTCTGATAGAGTAGATAAATATGATCTTTCTGGTGATATGTTAAAAAAAATAACTGGTTTTATATTTCCTCTTACTTACTGTATAAATGAATGTTTCAATGAAGGTGTATTTCCAGAGGAATCAAAATTATCTGGAGTTGTACCCTTTTATAGAAGAGAGAGAGAAATTGCTCCACTTGTTATAGATCAATATCTATGACATTAGTTTTATCTGAAGTTTTAGAATCCATCATCTGTTACCACTTATTGATTATTTGTAACATAACACATTATTCATACTGCACAATTTGGCCTTAGGAAGGGGAAATCTACTGTTCATGCCACTAAATCTTTGATTAAGAAGGTGCTTAGTGCCTAAGAGGCGAAAAACGTTGTTCAGTCTGCTTTTTGTGAGCTCAGCAAGGCCTTTGACTGTGTAGAGCATGATTCTCTTCTCAGCAAATTAGTTTAGTATCATGAGTAACAAAGTTGGTAACATTTTGTAATCATTTCTTCATAACTGTAAACAAGTAGTGAGTACCAAAAAGGAGAGGTCGCAGATGGCTGCCTCAAGGTCCAGTTCTGAGACATTGGTTATGTATTCCAATGATAAATGATTTTCCATTTAATATAAATACTCACTCCATTCTCTACTATGATTATACCACTTTTTTCAGGCCAATTCAGACTCTGATTTGCTTCAAACTATGATTAAAGGCACCATATCGTATGTGTCAGTCTGGTTTCAAACTAATGGACGTTGGCTCAATGAGAGTAAAACTGGAAACTGTATTTATTTTAAAAGATTTGCTAGTAGAAATGTGTTTAGGTTAAATTAAGTTTTCAGGCACTTGTACTGACAATAAATTTTCTTGTGATCTACACATTAAATATGTCAGTGCAAGGTTGTCTGAAGTGCTGTACTTGTTCAGATATTAAAAAAAAGTGGTACACTTGTTAAGAAATTTAAAAAAATCGTGTACCTTTGGTTTATGTAAGATCAGCCTCTTTTCCTTTTTTCAGTGTATTTTATCCGATGGGCCTTTATTTTGGGCAATGGCACAGAACTGTTTGGTACTTCAGGAGGACGTTACTAGGATTATTATAAACTTAGAAAAACTTGCCCATTGCAAACCATTGTTTAGTGACCTAAAAATGTTAATTGTAATAAATTTGTACATTTATATTGTCCTCTTTTATGCAAAGAACAACATATCAGAATGCCAGCTTAGACAGGATTTAACTCTCTTGGTACTAGAAGTAACAGCCATATTGACTTACCTTACTATAGACTATCTCAATCATTGAACAGCTATAAAGTAGTGGGTATGAAAATGTTCAACAAATGCATATTGAAAGGGTAGAAGCTCTGTTTGACTTATTTAAGCGCATATTGCATACTTGGTTATCCATTAATCTTTTTTACTCAGTTCATGAGTTTTATGAAAGTGAAACTGTGACATAGTGGTAGTTGTTTGTAGTCAACATAATTTCTTTAACATCGTTAATTTAAGATGCCTTATTCAAATTGTTTCTAGTTACATATTATATTTTATTGAAAATTTAATGTAACCTATTGCAGTTTTAGCTTTCATAAACTAATTTTTATTATGTATATACTGTATAAGTATATATATTTTTAATAGGACATTATCTATTGGTATAACAGTGGAACAACAATAAAATGTTAAATTTTGAATTTTATGCAATCATGAAACTACTTTGATGATTGTTAGCATTCAAACATTTCTGTTTTAAAAACCCAAAATATCTCTACAGCAAAAAAGCGCATATCAAGTAAATTGCTACTTGTAATACCACTTGCAGTTAATGTTAGTATTTCATTACATACTGTAATCATCCAAAACATGAAAATTAATTAAAATATTATTGACTGAAACAACTTAATTTAATTCCTTTCATCTGGCCAATATATGAGATCATCATCAGATGACATGTGCCTGTGGACAGAATTTCAGTGAATTCATGTAACTTCAACATTAGCATTATTAAAACAATTTTCTAATAATAGTATGATATTTGTAACTTTATAAAAATGATGAGACAGAAGACATTGTAGTTCAGTGGTTAGCATGCTTTTGTGACATGAAATCTGTGTCATTTAGTTTGTACCAATATCTTGAATATATGGAAAAATCTGTTAAAATTACTGAGTCATTTACTTTATTGTAGTGAGAGTGCCGATAAATGTTCAAAATGAAAGAGATAATGCAAGCAGAGTTATTTCAAAATATGAATTTAGTTACCTGCTCTTGCAAACCCATCAACAAGGAAATAGCATTTTGGGGTAAATCTGCATGAAGGCACATTTTAACAGGTGGTTGGAGCTGTAATAGAGCTGAAAATACCGAAACTGATGGTCCTACTGTTTTTCAGTTTCAGATCCATATCCATCTAAATAATTTGGAACCAATTTTTTCAAGGGTGAAGAGAATTATTATGGATGTCAGAAACTGTAAGACAGTATTGTATGGAGACTGAAAAATGGATCACAGTGCTTATCAGGAGATATCGAATAAGGACCACATCACCATGGACAGAAAAAGTAAAGTATTGTGTTTCATATTTTCTGATTTTTAGTGAGTATAGTGTGAACCGTGACGAAATGTCACAGTTGGTTCTGTGCATTTCCTCCTTGTCTGTAGCGCATTCCTTTTGAAATTCCTTCTTTGTGCTCTGCTGTTTTCTTACCCTAGCCAGAGGGCGCTGGTCGAGCGTCGGCCGGGAGGAGGAACTTTGATTGCGGATGTCTGGGAGTGTACATGAGGCCACACCTTTTTGTTGATGGTAGATCCTAGGGGATGAGGCCTGGTTGTCCATTGAAACTCTTATCCTATGGATGTCATCGGACTTAAAGTAAGACGTTTTGACCATTATTTGCGTCATTTGCAAGCAACTGGGGATTACAGCGTCTGCAGTAATTCGGCGAAGATTACTTGTTTCGTCGGTGTGTAAATGATTGAACAAGGAGCAGTTTATTTAATGTTCACCTTATGCTCGTGTTCTGCCTGTGCTGCTTGCAAATGTAAACTTGACTCTCACCTTTGTCTGTTGATTTTAAGTGCATCGTCAAATACTGAATCCAAGTAGTGACTTTCAGTTAATTAACTGGATTCTTTCTTTCCTCGACAGAACATGTGTTAAATGCCAAAGTAGAATTGTAGACCTTAATTTGCTACCTCATTTGCGTGGCATCAACAACAGAGCCTAATCTGTTCACTAATTAAGGCTTGTGGAAAATAAAGTTATTTAAGTACATTGTTTTAAAATATTATCTGAAATGTGTCAATGATTTGTGTTGCGCTAATTGATTCTGGGGTATGAAAGGAAGTGTTGGCATGTCTGCCATGTAAGGGAATCCTGTTAGTTTTGATTGTTTTGGGAACTTTAATTAAGCAAGAAACTAGTATGCTTTAATCCTGCCTTGTGTTAAGGCTGTATTGGGGCTCTGGCATTTGTACTGCAAGCTGCAACATCATACTGTTGTTTCATGGTTGTTTTGTTCTCAAACTAGGTGTTAGTCTTAAACATGCTTTGAGCTGGGCATTTCGCCCCTCAGCATTATACTTGGGTTTCAGCTGAGTGTTCAGTTTATTGACTGTCCATCGTATGCCACATCGGTAATGGTCAACCTGTCATCAGTTGATTTCAGTGCTGTAGTTAGTTGTAAATTAGTACTGGTTGCATTATCTTTTGATGAGGGTTCTAGTTCGAGACTTGTCTTTAAATACTCCACTAACCTGGTTAGCGTATGTTGTGGCTAGCTTAAATTAATCACTGCTCAATAGCTTAACACAGTTTGTCAGCCATCAGAAGCCGTGAACACGTTATTTATTCCATTATTCTAGTCGATCTATTAGCACGCTATTCTTAATTTTGTTGCTCTAGGTAGCCACTAAGTTGCCATTTTTTGGGTGTTTCGATGGAGTGTAGCTCCGAGTATGGATTTATCAATTTACAATTTAGTGTTTTTCCACCAGTAAATTAGTACTGGTTTTTCCACCAGTTTTAATAGTGTATATATATATATATATATATATATATATATATATATATATATAGGGTGAGTCACCTAACATTACCGCTGGATATATTTCGTAAACCACGTCAAACTACGTTTTTTTAAATGGAACCACGTTAGTTTTGTTAGCACATCTGAACATATAAACAAATACGTAATCAGTGCCGTTTGTTGCATTGTAAAATGTTAATTACATCCGGAGATACTGTAACCTTAAGTTGACGCTTGAAGCCTCCGACGTTCAGTTGCGTGTTGCAACAAACACGTGCCACGGTCGGCGAGCAGCATCTGCAGGGACATGTTTACGATGACGACCGTGTTTACGACTGTGGCTGTGGTGCACTGTTGTGGTTTGGTCTAGCTGTCGCAGTGTCCGAATGTAGCGCTTGCTGCTATTGTTATTCTGTATTCGTCTCCACACGCAGACCAACTGTAGTACACCGTGTTACCAGACGTCTGTGATAGTGTAGTGTTGTGGGAACTGTGACCATGGCGTATTCAAACTCTGAAAAGGCAGAGATGATACTAATCTATGGCGAGTGTCGACGAAATGCAGCTGAAGCCTGCAGAGTGTATGCGGAACGGCACCCGGACAGAGAGCATCCAACGTGCCGCACATTGCAAAACATCTACCGCCAACTGTATGCAACAGGTATGGTCGTAGCACGCAAACGGGTCCGTAACAGGCCCATCACAGGAGAAGCGGGTGCAATTGGTGTGTTAGCCGCTGTTGCCATAAACCCACACATGAGTACACGGGACATTGCGAGAGCCGGTGGACTGAGTCAAAGTAGTGTCATGCGCATACTGCATCGTCACCGCTTTCACCCGTTTCATGTACCGCTACATCAGCAATTACGTGGTGATGACTTTAATCATCGAGCGCAATTGTGTCAATGGGCATTAACAGAGAATGCGTTGCAGTTCTACCGTTTTACCAATGAAGTGGGTTTCACAAACCACAGGGCAGTGAATCTACGGAACATGCATTACTGGTCCGTGGACAATCCTCGCTGGCTCAGACAGGTAGAGCGACAGCGACCGTGGACTGTAAATGTATGGTGCGGAATCATTGGCGACCACCTCATTGGTCCTCACTTCATTGCAGGGGCCCAAACAGCTGCAACATACATCGCGTTTCTACAGAATGATCTGCCAACGTTGCTCGAAAATATCCCACTGGAAACGCGTCGACGTATGTGGTATCAGCATGATGGTGCACCTGCACATTCCGCAATTAGCACTAGGCTGACCCTTGACAGGATGTTCGACGGGCGTTTCATAGGACGTGGAGGACGCATAAATTGGCCAGCCCGTTCTCCTGATCTTACACCTCTGGACATCTTTCTGTGGGGTACGTTAAAGGAGAATGTGTACTGTGATGTGCCTACAACCCCAGAGGAAATGAAACAACGTATTGTGGCAGCCTGCGGCGACATTACACCAGATGTACTGCGGCGTGTACGACATTCATTACGCCAGAGATTGCAATTGCGTGCGGCAAATGAAGGCCACCACATTGAACATCTATTGGCCTGATGTCGGGACACACTCTATTCCACTCTGTAATTGAAAACGAAAACCACATGTGTACGTGTACCTCACCCCTTATGGTAATGTACATTTGCGTCAGTGAAAAAGACCAATAAAAAGGTGTTAGCATGTGGACGTAATGTGCTGTTCCTGTCTCTTCTGTACCTAAGGTCCATCACCGTTCCCTTTGGATCCCTACGTAATTTGGTGCTCTCCGATACACCCGATCGAACAGCAGAGGAGTGGTACTCAAGCGTCAACTTTAGGTTACAATATCTCCAGATGTAATTAACATTTTACAATGCAACAAACGGCACTGATTACGTATTTGTTTATATGTTCAGATGTGCTAACAAAACTAATGGGGTTCCATTTAAAAAAACGTAGGTTTGTGTTAAAAAACATTCTTCCATGCATTTTTGTATGGTTTGTATTAACCAATTACACTAGCCCCTCTCCTCACGTTCGGTCTGTGGAATTGGTTCGTCAGTATTTGATGTGGTTTACGAAATATATCCAGTGGTAATGTTAGGGTGACTCACCCTGTATATATATATATATATATATATATATATATATATATATATATATATACATATATATATATATATGGTGTATATATATATATATATATATAGGGTATATATATATATATATATATATATATATATATATATATATATATATATATATATATATAGGGTGTATATATATATATATACAGGGTTAGTCACCCTAATATTACCACTGGATATATTTCGTAAACCACATCAAATACTGACGAACCAATTCCACAGACCGAACGTGAGGAAAGGGGCTAGTGTAATTGGTTAATACAAACCATACAAAAATGCATGGAAGTATGTTTTCTAACACAAACCTACGTTTTTTTAAATGGAACCCCATTAGTTTTGTTAGCACATCTGAACATATAAACAAATACGTAATCAGTGCCGTTTGTTGCATTGTAAAATGTTAATTACATCTGGAGATATTGTAACCTAAAGTTGACGCTTGAGTACCACTCCTCTGCTGTTCGATCGGGTGTATCGGAGAGCACCAAATTACGTAGGGATCCAAAGGGAACGGTGATGGACCTTAGGTACAGAAGAGACAGGAACAGCACATTACGTCCACATGCTAAAACCTTTTTATTGGTCTTTTTCACTGACGCATATATATATATAAGTGAAATCTAAATGTTTTTTATTACTATGAGCTGTACTTAATGTCATATTGTAAAGAAAGGAACTCATTGTAGGTTAACTGTCGCCATAAGGTGTTGTGGATGGTGCACTTTTCTGTTATTCATCTTTATGTTCTATTCAATGTGTAAAATTGCTAATTATTTTCCCTGTAAATGGAGTGTGCCTGCCTTGATGTTATAAGTGACTGTTTCATAACTAGTTCTTTAATGCCACTACGTGCATATTTATATTTATGGGAGAACTTAAATTGTGTTCACATGTTGAACTTTAACTTAAATGCAGAAAACTGAATCAGGTGTTTATTATTGTTCTAGTGCTATTATCTGTCAAGTGTGACATGCAACATTTCCTTGGTGTGAAGTTAAAATCTTCTGGGTAATTAGGCCGTGTCATATTTCTACTAAAATGATCGACGTTTCGAGGGGTCAAAACGTCGATCAATTTACTAAAAATATGACACGGCCTAATAACCCAGAAGATTTTAATTTCAGTGACAATGGTCACAAAAGCTACCAGAATTACATATTTTCTTGGTCTGCTATCAAGTGTGACAATAAATGCAAATTGCAGTGAAGTGATGCGCTATTTCAGTTGTTCCCATGATTTCCCATCTCCGCATATAATATTTAATTGTTTGATATAAGACTGATTAAACCTTTGCTGAAATATTGGAGGGAAGTGCGCGTGTCTCAGTGTTTAGGTTGTGTGAAATTATATTTTTGTTAGTGTTATACAGAATGGAAGAGCAGTGTATAATGTTTAAACTGCGTTGAACAGTGAGACAGGTGATGATTCAGGGTTCAAACGCAGTTTTATTACCAGTAATCAGCTTGAAATGGAGATGCGAGAAATAGTACTATACCTCCGTCGAAAAATGAGCTAAGTAACAAAATAACAAATAATGATTTGAGTGATTGGATCGAATTCTCAAACCATGAACTGAGTAACAAAATCGAGATTTTGAGTAAAGAACATAAAGCTGAACTTTTGAATACCAATACTTAGATCATAAAGATGCACAAAATTCTTAACACATTTAAATCTGCCATTGAATCAGGGACAAACAGTTCAGTGCTGTGGTTAAAGTAGTTGAGAATAATGCTGTAGAAGTAGAAACAAATCTCATTAAATCCAAAACTTTTTCACTGTACAAGATAAATACTTCTTTATTTATTTATTTATTAAATTGTGTTCCACTGATCCAGTATACAAGAGAATTGCATCAATATGGAATGAATCATAATTATACATGCAAACAGTACAAATGAATACAAATTATAACATGTGTATAGGAACTAAGTATGCTGATAATTACGAAGTTAGGCATTTCCTAGATTGAATACGGGTATAAAACAATAAAAGAAAAAATTACAGTTACTGCACATTACAAGTTACAAATTTGATAGAAGGGTCATATGCAGACACAAAAATTGAAGTACCAAATTTTAATATTGATTGTACAAAGAGGTACTTTGCCACAGATGTGCACAAAGAAAATATCATGTGTGTTCATAGCAATAAAGAGTGACAAAAAGAAGTAGATGCTTTCATATTCAGAACTCTAAGGATGCCTTATTTATCACACACTAAAAGCTCCAAAATCGAACATCAAAAATTGAAGTTCTACAAACTTCTGCCCCGTCTACTGATCATGTGCTATGTTATAAATAACAAGCGAAAGCAACAATGTTTTGTGAAATCACATTCTGTGAACGTTCATGTTTACATGCTTCATTTGCAGTAACACGTGCATATTGGGTAGCTACAATGCTACAAGTGGTAGATCTATAATGCTGTCAGCAATGGAAATCAAAATATCATAGTAACGAAATCTGTAAGCAGTGTTGTATATCGGCATTGTTATTTCACTTACTTTTCTGTAAGGGGAAGTTTGTGGTCATTTGTTACCAATACCAGAAAATTTAAAGTTAGTTCCAAATTTTTAATTTCTTTATTTTAACTAACTACAACTTACAACCTCCATTATTATACAGAATTTATGTTTGTCTTATGGTATGCCTAGAAGGAGAATGCTAATGGATCAGAGTGAAAGATTCAGAGTTGGACAGACGCAATTTTTGTGTAGAGAAGATAGTAGGAATGTGAACATTCATGATGATAATGCAATTATTTTGTTGAACAATACATTTGAATGTTCACTGAATGTAATTCCACATGATTTTGACAGTTACAGTTGTCAGTTGAATTTACAGTGCAGATTTTAAAACTAGAACACTTTGCTTCATAGGTGACTGTGTGTGATACAAAAGCATTCAAATTGTATTGTCATAAGGGAAAACTTAAGTTGGTGGCATTAACAAATAATTTATTTTTAAATGCACTTTGTCTCAGAATTCAAGAGAAATTAAAGAATTATTTCGATAATATTTATAGCAATAATGCAGCAATTGCTGTGCTGAGTTCTGAGGCCAAAGTTACAAATGCAGTTTGAGGTGGAGTGTATCACGTTAGGATACACAACATTTCTTATCACAGGAAATGTCCAATAACTTTTACATATTGTCATTTCCCATGTTAGGTACAATTAAATTTTTATGACAATGACATTACTGTTCGCTATAAATTGAATGAACAATGAAATCATCATGCAGTACTGATAACAATGTAATACAAGAAACTGCTATTACAGTAGAGTGTTTTAACTCATCTGTGTGTCCTTTCACTAGGTGAAACGTTATTATGCAAGAGTGGAAAATGAAAATAGAGACATTTGTATGGATACTACAGTCAATAAAAATTTAGACCTCCAGTGCTACAAAGATGTAGTTTAAACTCATGTGGCCAATATTTTTATGACAGCTGATGGTGATCCACATTCGAAGTAAATACAGTGTATTAAAAAAAAACACTAGTACAGTCATAAACATCTTGGTGTTAGATTCCTCACTGGTTCCATTAGCATATCTGTTGTTATTCCCTAACAAAGACACTGGCTGGCATGCTAATTTGTTTCATAGTGTACAAGATATGTCAGCTGCTATACACCGTAAAAATAAAGTCGCTGTGTTAGGATATGCATACTATTGCCTTGCAATTAGAGATGATTTCGGCATTTTACATCATTCATAAAAATTATTTTTGCACTGGATTGTTGATATGTGTGTATGTAATGAAGGTACAAGACTCCATTTCATAAGGAAAAATCAGTCTGTTCTAAGTACAGAAATTTATAATAACTTATGTGACCATTTACAGAAAAACCTGAATGATGCTGTAAATGTTGGAAGAAGAGTTATTTTGCCTTCTTCATTTAATGGTTTGCCAAGAAATACATAGTAAAATTATTTGTATGCAATGTCCTTGGTTAATATTTTGGGAAATTTTCATTATTTGTTACAATGACTTGCGATCCTAACTGGCTGGAAATTATTAGTAACATTGATCTACATGGATCCACTAATGTTCATCCAGAAATTATCATGCAATATTCAAGGCTAAATTAAAAGAATTAATTGATGCAGTAGTAACAAAATATATTTTTGCTAAATTACACAACTGAATTCCAAAAATAGCATTGCCACATGCCTACATTTTAATCACTTTATGTGAACTTGGATAAAAGTACTTTGGAATGATTCAGAGACTAAATATATTGATCTCACATTCATTTTTGATAATGATTCAAAATTATCAAATTACTAATCAGTCCCTTTCTTTTCTGCACCTTCCATATGCACCTGTCAAACAGTCTGATCATTTCTAAGACTAAACATGACAGGTGAACCTTATTTTCACTGGGAAACGGTGGGATGTGCTCAATTACACTGGCACACTGTATTCTCTCTCTTGGTTTGTTGAAAACTGGTCAGCAGCACTTTATTTTCTCCAGTTGCGAAAATGATGACAGTCACTCTGTGAAATTCTTCCAGTGCTGAATCCGGTTGTGATCACATAGCAATACCGCAGGTCTAGAAATCTGCAGCCAAGACCATCATGGACTCAACATAGCCTTTGGTTGAGACCCTTCACTCGCTCCAAACCAAATGAGAACGATCAACTCTGGGAACAGCGCTGCAAATTGTGAGCTCTGGTTGCACCCTACATACGAGGCCAGCAGTCTTCACCACCTTCATCAGCCTGTATAGACTGAGGACGCCATAAGAACCCAAGTGACAGGAGCTGTTGATGCTGACATGACCCACAACTTGCATACGTCTGCTCCTTGTATTCTCGATAGCTGCAGGTAACGCCACCTCTGCATATTGGATGAGGCCTCCCAGCATACATATGGAGTGCACATTGGCTTTCTTTCCAGCTCTGAACACTATCTGCCTAAGGGGCTCCATAACACACCTAACACTGGAGCTCCCAATAAGCAGTAAACCCCTTCCCCTCGTATGTGTGCTTGGACTCTGCTGAAGGAGCGGCCACCTGTGCACTCACAGGGTGGATAGGCGAGGGCATGTGGCCGGTCTCCACACTGGTCCTCTACCTCAAGTGATGTGAATGCGTTACCACGCGCCACTCATCCTGTGGTGAGGGTGGATCCACTGTGTCGGCTACACTAGGAGCTGCCACGGAAGTGGAGCCTTCAGGCAAAACAAGAGACACATGAGGTGTCCCAAGCAATACGCCAGATTCTCCGCCACCGCTACACCCTTAGGCAGTAGCCTGAAGGTGACTGACTGTAGCCAAAAGCGCACTCAGCTGTTCACGAACTGCGGTCAGCTCCTCCTGCGTCTGCACACAGCATGCACAAACCTAACCACCCTCGCAAGAGTAACTGAAGAAGTAACCTATAAAAGCAGACAGAAACCTAGATATGCTACTTGCTACCCCCCTCACGTGTCACCAATGGATGCTGATGGATTCTATGTAGGTGGCTGTTCAGTGAGCAACTATCGCGCAACAGATTCGACAAATCCACCCTTACAAAAACGGGAGATTGACCCTCTTAAACAGAAAAACACGTACGAAATTTAATAAATATACTATGGGGAAAACACAGAAAAGGACAGCTGGCTGCTGGGGCCGAGCAGTTCTAGGCACTACAGTCCAGAACTGTGCTGCTGCTATGGTCGCAGGTTTGAATCCTGCCTCGGGCATGGATGTGTGTGGTGTCCTTAGGTTAGTTAGGTTTAAGTATTTCTAAGTCTAGGGGACTGATGACCTCAGATGTTAAGTCCCATAGTGCTTAGAGGCATTTGAACCATTTGAACATAAAAGTATAAACGCTTAACTTGCAACTCTGTGGATGTATATCTGCTGAGATCTGCGACCTGATGACTGGATTGCTAAACAAACGGACAGTTGCCTTGAAAACAAAACAAATCAACTACTGCACTACAGGCTGAATGAATTTACACTTACATAAACGCGGGATTAAACTTCTGATATGTTCTGTTAGCACATTTCATTTCCTGATATACACTACTCGTCATTATCTCTTGTACGCTTACTTAAAATTTTCCAAGGTACTCTTTTTCTCATTATCTGGAGCCCACTTGTCTGTGCTCTTCGAGGAAGAACTTTCAAAATTAAAACACTGATAGTAGTTACAGAATGTGAAGTATTAATGCCATTAGTTTTATAAAAAGTTTTGAGATAATAATAATTCATGCACAGCTTTACTGTGTCACATGTGTTCGTTAGAAACTTTTGCATTTTAATTATTTTGAGCGCCATAACAGTTCATCTAGTCACATATTTGGAATTTTGCTACTGAGATGCATTATGATGTGTATGTTAAAATTATGTTAATGTTAATACTCTGGAAAATGTATCAAAAGTTGTGGGAGTAGATATTACTGCAAAAGAACATCTGAAAATTTTTGCTCAGTTTAGCTCATATAAAGAAGCCAACACATACGCTCTGATTTGAAGTATGGTAGTTTTCTGAAGCTTGGAGCCAACTCCAGGTTGATAACAGCTATACTCATAAGCATTGTGTTAAAGGATAGGCTGCTGGTTTCTGTATGACTGTAATGGCAGTGGTAGAGCCTAGATTGCTCTGACTCAGAGCTTTACATTCCTCCCATGAGATAGCAGCAAAGTTCCGAACCCAGATAAGCACGATTCCGCCATCTAGTGACAGAACACATTCTGGTCACAAACTTCCTGTAATTCAGTGATACAATCTTTCTGTAAGGTAATGATAACGCATTTTGAAACGTAAATTAATGATTAGTTAAATTAAATACAGAAATAATACACCTAAATATCATTATAAATAGTCATGTATAACTCAAATATAATTATTCCGCTAGATTTTAAAAATAAGAGCACTTATTTGAAAGTTCGCTTATTTCACCACAGCATGGCTATTAGTACACAACAAAAAACTAATGTATTCACCATGTGTTGTGCACTTGTTTTCAAAACAACAGTGCAGTATTTCTGTTCATATTCATCACATACATGTAATACAGTTCTGTCGAAACACATTGCAGTTAATTGTGAAGTGAGGTAATTAAAACTGTTTAGTTGTGTGTAGAGTGTTTCCTTAAAGTGAAAATTCAGTTGATTGTAAAAGTTAGAAACATGAACAAATGAAGTGAATTATTAAAAACTAAATTAAGCGACAGGATTCGCAGTGAGAAAATTCGATGAAATCACTAGGTAGGCAACCTAAAAGTAAGTCGATAATTTTTACATTTGGACTGTCTAATCACAACTGAATGAAATACAATTTTTGTGCTATATGCGTTTCACCTTTATTCTTTGCAAGGCATCTTCAGTGGCCTGGAATATGTACATATTTTTGTTTATACTATTTAATTTGCATTTTGGGGAGATGTGTATAAAAGTTATAAATAGTTTCGGCAAGTGCCAGAACTGCTTATAACCTAGGTGTACATCATCCAAAAGTATATATGGAGAAACAACTGACAGAACAGATCTATAGTGAATTTAACTGTAAGCTGTATTCGGTCTGTGGCACTTTGAAACTGGCTCTCAGGGGCCTTAATAATCTTCTCAAAATAAGGGGGTTTTTCGTGAGTTAATTTATTGCAGAATTAGATAAAGATCTTCAAGTTCATCTCAGTCAAGCAACAGTGTTTATAGGTATTTCGAAGACTGTTCAGAACGAACTACTGCAATCCATGTTGAAAGTGTATCATGAGGAAGTTTGTAATGAAATAAAATGTGCCAGTTACGTTGCAATAATCTCAGATGAAACGTCTGATGTGTCCTGCGAATTTCAGTTGGTTTTTGTTTTGAGATATACTGTTGTGGAAAGCCTGTTAAAAGATTTTGGAACTTTGTTCATCCAGGAAGTCATGATGCTCATACTATATCAGAGGATATTCTGAAATAAATTGAACCCTTAATTCGTGATGACCACGCAAAATTAATAGCTCAGAATCATGGCGGTGCAAACATTATGAGCATGATGTAAAATGGGGTAGAGAAATTAATTAAAGACAGAAATCCCAATGCAAACTATATCCATTGTTATGTGCACCAGTTCAGCCTTGTTATGTCTACAGATGCTTTTGTTAATCGCAAAGTCCACATCTTTTTTGCACACCTGTGGCGAATATCGACAAGTGGTAGTCGTCTCTTTGGTCTGAACCTTTTTGACAAGAGATCTATTCGGATGATTTGTTTTCATGTACACATGCATGATCATGTTCTGCTGTGTAACACGAGCAAAATAACGTGTCGTATGCTTAGTACTTGCATTTTGAGGTTACTATTAAATATTCCTATATAGACCCACACTGGTGTTCCCGACTTCGTGCGGTTCTCGCATTTTCTTCGCCATGCTACACTGTTATGTTCAGGTAACGGTCACAGACAATGGACTCTGATAAAGGTCTTATTCCTTCCCATTCGTATTTGCTACATATATCGCAAGTTTTACGTTCGCCCCCTGCAGTACAATTTTCAGCAGCACCTTGCCTGTTCGTGCTTCTGGACAGACAAATGGCGTGCCATAGCCTGTCTCTGAGCGTGCCTTCATGTCGGAAAGGCCAAGAGACGCTGCCGGAACGTGACGCTACATCGACTGGGCAATACAACACATTGACGACTCCGTATCCCAGTCTGTGCCAGTTAATCAAGAGGATTCCGCGGCTATGATCGTCAGCCCACAGAATGCCTGCTTGATTACGAGTGCCAGTACTACTACTGCTTACTGCCCACAATTTGGGCACTGTTTTGGTAAACGTCAGCCAAGACTGTCAGAGACTTGAGAGCAGTTTCTGGTGCAGTTCTCTTTCTTTTGCTGACTCTGGAGGATGAGCTTTGTGATACTTTTGAAGAGAATATTAAAGTTATGAAACTGGTAATCACGATACCTATCTCCACATCAGAAGCTGAGTGGTTCTTTTCATTGTTCAAGAGAATTAAAATGTTTATACGATGCACTATGAAAAAAGAATGACTGAGTGCCTTAGGGATCTTATCTGTGAAAATTCATTCATGCATAAAATTGAAAATTTCAACTCAAGAGTGATAGATTTATTTACCAACAAGACAGTAATAAATGGATTTCCAATACCTTTCCTGCATTATTTTGAAGGTCTGTTTCCAAAGTCATCGAGTTGCTGCTTTTCGTGAGTACAATGCTTTTAGTTTTGAATCTTGTAATTTGATTAAAGTTTCTTCCCTAAAATCCAGATTACACATTCGCACTATTTATGCGTACTGTATTATTTCTTATACCAATGGCCCTCATGCTGTGTTGGAGACTATTCTAATAATAAGCCGCGACTGTGACGATGGCTGAGGAGTAGTGTGGGAGCCAAGCGACACTCCCCCCTCAAATCCTCCATCTGTGTTCCATGCTCCATCAAAGGCATAACTGATGTAATGGTCGTTTGGATTGCTGATCCCATCTGGTGTAGTGAAATTAGTGTTTTAACCCCGTGACAGACCAAGACTGGTCTCTACACTCATTTCAAAGTAAGAAAAGGAGAGAACAAGCAAGCACAACACAAAGCAAAGCAGTGAACACAAAGCATTAGGCAACAGCTATAGCGAAATTGTTTGCTGAAGTTGGTAGTGTCGTAAATATGGTAGTTCAGGCCTAAGCTCTACCGGTTCCTATAATGTTCTCCAACAAAACACTGAGGTGACATAAGTCATGGGATAGCGATATTCATATATACAGATGGCGGTAGTATCGCATACTAAAGGTATAGAATTGCAGGGCATTAGTGGAGCTGTATTCAGGTGATTTATGCGAAAAGGTTTCTGACATGATTGTGGCTGCACAACAGACTTTGAACGCTGAATGGTAGTTGGAGCTACACCCATAGAACATTCCATTCGGAAATCGTTAGGAAATTCAATATTCCGAGATTCTCAGTGACAAGAGTGTGCTGAGAATTCACAATTTCAGGCATTACCTCTCGCCAGGGAAAGACAATGGCCGATGGCGTCCACTTAACGATCAAGAAGCGGCGTTGCCATAGAGTTGTCAGTGCTAACACAGAAGCATCACTGCTTGAAATAACCGGATAAATCAAAATGGGACGTACGACAAACGTATCCGTTAGGACAGTTCGGCGAAATTCGACGTTAATGGCCTATGGCAGCAGACGAACGACGCCAGTACTTTTACCAACAGCACGCCCTCGCCTGCAGCAACTCTTCTGGGCTGGTGAGCGTATCTGTTGGACCCTAGATGACTGGAGAACCTAAGATGAGTCGCAATGTCAGTTGGTAAGAACTGATGCTAGGGTTCCAATGTGGCGCAGACCCTTCGAAGCCATGGTCCCAAGTTGTTGACAAGACAACGTGCAAGCTGCTTATGGATCCATAATCATGAAATGGATTGGGTCTTCTTGCCCAACTGAAGCGTTCATTGACTGGAAATGGTTAAGCTCAGCTAGTTGGAGACATTTTGCACCCATTCAAGGGTAGAATTTTTATGGACGACAATGCGCCTTGTTACTGGGCCACAATTGTTTGCTATTGGTTTGAAGAATATTGTGGATAATTTGAGCGAAATATTTGGCCACAGAGATCGCCCGACATGAGTCCCATTGAACATTTATGGGACATAATCGAGAGTTCAATTCATGCACAAAATTCTGCACCAGAACACTTCCACAATTATGGATGCCTGTATGCAGGGGAGTTCCAACAACTTTTTGAGCCCATGCAATGCCCTGCATTACCATGGGCGAAAGGAAGTCTGACACAATATTAGGAAGTACCCCATGACTTTTTTCACCTCAGTGTATATGAAATTCTTTCCTGTGTGTAAGAACAGAGAATGGATAACAGAGCAAGGAGCACAACTATTGGTAAAAGGAAAATCTGAGGACCTGATCATAAGTCAAGACCAGAAGTTAAAACTGGGCATACTGTAAACATTTCGTTCCTATTGATTCACAGTGAAGAGAGCCCCTTGGATGTGGGACATGTCAGAAAATAAGAATAAACAATAAATATTTACAAAATGATATGCTAATATACCTTCCACAGTCCCAAATGAAATGCTCCTAGTGGATGTGAAATCGGTCAAAAAAATCTTAACCATTTTTACATTTAAAAGAAGATAAAACTTGTCACAAAATATTGATAATTCAATATACTTAGAAGCTTACGAAATTCTTAGGCTATTGTAGCCATGCATCATCAAATAAAGAAACAAAATAAAAAAACATTTTACAGCACTTATTTACAATTATCTCACTAATGCACAAAATTTGTATAGAACTCAGATTGTACACAATATTCGCATTATGTGGATTTGTTACTAACATACATACATAAATCGGTTCTGTTAAGAAATTTATGAATGGAGAACGAGGCATTGACCACCAATAAATCCTTTAGACTCTTCTGAATTTGTACTTTATTAGTAGTTAAACCTTTTAAGTCTGCTGGCTTGTTATTGGAAATGTATTTTGCTGAGGAGGGGACATATTTCTGATCCAAAGTAAATGACATTACATCTTACATTACATCACATTAATACTTGTTCCACAGATCATGAATATGACATTTCGTAATGATGTGGAACATTCAGTTTAATGTACGTTTTCTTTATACAATATGATTAATTAATTTTCTTTTTACAGTTATTATTTCATATCTAAAAATTCATATGTTGAGTAGAAGAAGTTGTCATTCAGAAATTCTTTCAATTTATTTTTAGGTATTGGTTGGCTGTCTGTCAGACTTGTAATACTATTTGGCAAATGACCAAAGATTTCTGTGGCAGTATAATTCACCCCTTTCTGTGCCAAAGTCAGATTTAACCCAGAATAGCGAAGATCATCATTTCTTCTAGTGGTGTAGCTATACACTTCGCTATTATTTTTGAACTGGGATGGGTTATCAATAACAAATTTCATAAATGAATATATGAATTGTGAAGGTACTGTGAATATCCTGAATTCCTTAAATAAATGTCTGTGAGGTGCCCTTGGGTGAACTCAAGTTATTATTCTGATTACTCACGTTTGTGCAATGAATACTTTTTCTCTTAATGACAAATTACCCAAAAATATGATGCCTTATGAAAGCAGTGAATGAAAATAGACACAGCAGGCTAATTTACTGATGTGCTTATCATCAGAATTTGCAATAATCATAATAGTATAAGTAGCTGAACCTAACCATTTCAACAGATCATCAACATATTTCTTCCAATTCAATTTCTCATCAATGCACACACCCAGAAATTTTGAATATTCTGTCTTAGAAACAGACTTCTGTATGGAGTCTATATTTATCAATAGTATTATGCCATTTGCTGTACAGAATTATATATACTGTGTTTTCTCAAAATTTAGTGAGACTTCATTTGCAAAGAACATTATTTGCAATTTCTTCAGCTGATTCTTGTTTGTTGGGTGTCATTACTATACTTGTATCATCAGCAAAAAGAACTAACATTGCATCTCCATGAATATAGAGTGGGAAGTCAATAATGCATACTAAGAACAATGTAGAGCCGAAGACTGAACCCTGTGGGACACTATTCTTGATATCTCCCCAGTCACAGGACTCTATTGAGTTTTACAGACTATCTGCACTGTTAATTTCAACCTTCTGCATTCTTCCAGTTAAATATGAATTGAACTATTTGTTGTACAGGATGGCAGCCAGTCAAAGAATATTTTAGGGAATTGGTTTAAGAAATTTATTTCAAAGGCCCAGTGGAATCTTTACAAGTTTTCTCCCAGAGTAATTCATGCTGTGTCTATGTGACACAAGTTGCTTGCCTTTCAAAACTGAGGGGGTTCTGTCCAGTTAAAGCTGCTGACAGGAGTTGCCCTGAGCCCTCTGCTGCAACTGCTAGCGAATTCACGCCATTGATTTTAGCCAATAGCGTGCGTGGGATACCGATCATGTGTGTGGACGCTGGAGCGTCCTGTGGAGCAGAACGCACTTGTTTCTCTCTGTTTTAATCCAGACCTTGAGCAGAACAGACGTCTTTTTGGAAGGCAGAGCCTCCGGCTCTGCCTTTTGCAGCCAGCCATCAATGTAAGTTAACATGAACCATTTCCCCTTCCATTGCCCATTTTAATTAATTATTCGACCTCCTAGACTGGCCTAAACCTGCTAACTTCCGACCCTAGGCGCGCCCTTTGTACTCCGTATGTTGAAATATATCCTGTACATTGTACTTAAATTCCTGTTTTGTCATTTAACAGCAGCCCTGGATGCGCACTATCAAATCCTGACTGCTCGACCTCCTGCACACTGCCACCATGAGGCATATTTAACAGCCTTCTTCCTCCTTCCCTGCCAAGCTATACATTAACATCGGTTGCAGAAGTCCCTCGTAGACTTCACCTAACTTTACATTGTGCACTGTCTCATTCATACCACAATATTTAAGCTTATGTAGAGGAATTTCATGACTCACACAGTCAAAAGCCTTTGAGAGATTACAAAATATCCCAATGGGTGATATTTGGTAATTCAAAGCATTTAATATTTGATCAGTACAAGCATATACCAAAGTGACATTTTCTTAGTACCTCATTTTTACAAATATATGTTGCTACTCTTGAATACATTACTTTTTCAAGAATTTCGGATACAGCTGTCAGAAGTGAGACTTGGTGATAGTTGTTAGCATCAGACCGATCCCCTTCTTTATGCAATGGTTTAACAACAGCGTATTTCAGTCTATCTGAGAAAATGCCCTGTTTCAGTGAGTTACTACACATGTGGTGAATGCCATTTATCTAGCGGCAATAAGCATTTAGTACTCTGTTGGAAATGCCATTAATTCCATATGAGCTTTTACTTTTAAGTGAATTTATTATTCTTCTAATTTCAGTAGAAGAGGTGGGTCCAATTTCAATTTTATCAAATTGCATAGATATTGCCTCTTCCATATACTGGTTTTGCATTTTCCAGTGGATTGCTCGATTCTATTTCCTCTACAATGCTTAAAAATGATTATTAAAATGTTTTCTACTTCTGACTTTTTGTTAACAAACTTTTCATTGAGATTGATAGAAATACAGTCATCCTGTGCTCTTGGTTACCCTGTTTCCCTTTTAACAATATTCCAAATTGTTTCAATTTTATTATCAGAGGTGCTAATCTCAGACATAATGCATATATTTCTGGACTTTTTAATAACTTTTCTTAATATAGTGGAGTAGTTTTTATAATGTTTCACTGTTTCTGGGCCATTACTCCTTCTAGCTTTTATGTTTACAAGATATTTTTCATCTCTTTGGTAAGCCATGGGTTTCTAGATGGTTTCTTACAATTATATTTCACTATTTTCTTAGGGAAACCGTTTTCAAGTATATCACAAATGTGTCATGAAGTAGGTTACATTTTAAATCAGTGTCTGGTTCACTGTACACCTCATCGCAGTCTAACTGTTGCAAGCTTTCCTTAAAATTAGCAATTTTTAAATCATTAATTGAACACAATATTTTGGAAGACTGCTTTGCATGACTGTAAGGAGCTTCATGAAAGTTATTCTTATTTCTAGTACTGATTCCATGAACTGTGGTGTTGGTTTGAGAAAAACATATATATTTTTAACAACAGATTTCATTAAGGAATAATTATATTGGGAAGCAGTAATTAGTATCCCAAGTTCTTCACACAGTCCTCTGCAGAACATTCTTACATTCACACAAAAAATAATTTTTATTGCAAGTTTTTGGGCTTGGAAAACTTTAGCTTGGCTTGATGTGTTACCCGAAAAAATAACCCTATATTACATTGTGGAATGAAAGTAAGTACAGCAAACTAGCATTTGTTACATCTAATTTTCAGAAATTTACTAGTTTTCTTTGTGCTAATGGTAACTAACATATTCCCACATATAAATTCCTGTATGTAACTCTGAGGCAGTTATATATTGTAATGAAGCCCAAAGCACACTGTGAATCCCATGATGCCAGCAAGTATTGTGTCTTCATTTATATAAGAAGAAAAGTTCATATAAAAATTGTGCCAGCTAATATTGTTTCATGCATAACCGTTTATGTTCCATGTCTTCAGAACAATGCTGAAGCTGTAACATAGAATTCTATAAATTAAATTCTATTAAGTTTTGTTAAATATATGCCAGCAAACGTATGTGACAAAAATGAAAACCAGGATTGCATAGCAACTGTCCTTCACAAGCAGACTGTGAGTGCAGGCATGTGAGCAGTGAGCACTGTGAATGCTCCTTCGCCCCAGGGAGTAGGGCGTAAAGCCCTGTGATGATTTGCATTAATAAGGACATCTATCTTGAGGAAAATGTTTGGAGAAATTTAGACTATCGTTACATTCCCTGTCAAACTACACGTCAGTCACTCTGGGCTGCAAAAATGTGCGAATTGGGTACCTGAAGTTTTTCCCGTTCCCCACTCAGTTGTGCTACAGATCCTGATATTTTCCCAAGATGACAACCATCTGTAATGCAACTACATCTCTTTCCTTGTCAAGCACTGGAGACTTGGATACACTACAATTTAGAATCATGACATAAAATTAACTATTTTATGAGCAACATAATTATTTTGTATTTTTAGTGTTTTCACTTCAATGGTCCTGCTGCAGAGGGAACTCCAGTTCCCATCAGGTCATCAAAGTTCAATACTGTCGTGTTTGGAGAGCACTTTGATGGGTAACTGTAGTATTGGGGAAAGTGGAGCACGACCCCAAAGTACCATTATCCAAGATGGCGGCGATAACGTCATCCAAGATGGTGGACGTCACGTCATCTGATGACGTCATCCAGGGTGGCGAATTTTGATAGGAAGTTTGAATTTTTGCGGGAAGATAGGTCAGTTGGGCTACCTCCACTAACCTAATCCTCTCCCACAGAAAATGGCAGGAAGTTCAAATTCTGTCAGGATAATGCAACACACCTAAAAAAATGGCGGGAAAGAAAGGTCACTTGGGCTACCTCCATTAACCCAACTCATCCGGCCGCCACCTCCCCTAGACAATGACTGGAATTTCAAATTCCATCAGGACAGTGCAACACACCTAAGAAAGTGGCGGGAATGAAAGGACAATTCCACTAACCTAAGTCGCCTGATCACCACCTCATCCTAGGAAATGGCGGGAACAGGACTCAACCTGTGCTGGACATAAGTCCTTATTATTTTGCATGCACCAGTCTTTATTTAAACAATTAGAGGCAGTGCCACCATCCAGTGTGTTTGCCACGAGGTAGGGACTCCAACTGGCCTAGTACACAGTACTGCTGCCAGAGGGCACTCTCATCTGTAATGTAATCCAGGCCAGTGTGACGTCAGCTGATGACACAGTACCATTACCCAAGATGGTGGGAAACAGCGTGTTCTTCACAAGGCCTGAAACTAGTACACAGTACTGTCACCAGAGGGCACTCTCATGCGTTCCGTGACATAACCCAAGATGACTGTCTGCAGTTGAAAATGAGTCAGCCTGTACTGGGCTGCTGGAGAGAGGAAAGAGTGTACTTTACTTATTTTGGAACAATTCATTTTGGTATGGATTTGAGATAGTATATTCATCACACTCATACAAAACACACGCTCTGAAATGCTTGGGGTCATGCCACACGGCCCACAGACCTGTAAACTACTCCTAAATAAAACTCTGCAAAAATGCAAACAACTCCTACATTACCGAAATAATTTCAGTACAGACATGCAAACTCCTCCTAAATAATGCAGAACACAGATGTGCAGACACGAAATCAACTCGTAGACTGTCCAGATAATGGACAGCTCAGCCTACATACCTGCTAGAAAAATAATGCAACAGTCACGCAGTCAACGTGAGCAAGCACTGTCCCACCACCCCGTGGCCACTAGACCACATAGGAAGCTACCAGCAACAGTCACGAAGTCAAAATGCGCAAGCACTGTCCCACCACCCTATGTCCACTAGACTGTACAGGAAGCTACCGGCAGCCCCTGCGAAGTGACGTGGCCATCAGCTGTCAAACCACACAAATGTGCCCTCAAGCATGAGGTGGTGACATCCCTTTCATACTGAACACCTGAGAAATTCCTCTCTAAAATACATGATTACCCAACCACCATTACTGACGTGACCAGACGGGAGCAAGGCGCTTCGACGCCGCCACGAGCCGTGCTGCTCCTACCTACAGCGACTGGGTGAATGGTGCTTCTATTTTCGAGTATACTGTTAGACTTCTCCAAGTGTTATACTGACGTCACAGACCTCCAACGCGCGCTCACGCCAGTCACATATGCGAGACACTCTGGGCAGCACGTGTATTTTACCATTGCTGATTCGATACTTGGGGATACTGACATCACTGAACAGCACAGAGTGTATTGTTCCTAGCGCAACATGCGAGACGCATCTAACTGTGCTTGACTGCCCAGCATGACTGATGCAACGCTGCAAAGTGCGCGCGCGTAGCTACAATCCATCGCAAGCGCATCTAACAAGGTTCTCAATCTTATGCTGATGCCATATGGCTATGTAAAATAAGAACCGAGTCGACCTCCCGGAAATTGTATAGTGTCCCAAATTCTTGATGTCTCAGCTTGTATGCACGGAAATTCTTGCCCTAACAGAACCTGTTTACGAAAATAGCGTTGAATAATACCGAACTCAGTCTCCCTAGTGGTGCTACGTGGTACCCAACCATAACGTTTAACCCTTCCTCCTTTCAACACACACAAACGTTCCCACCACTATGTAGAGACTCCTATATACCAGCACAAAAGAATGTCTTTTGAATGAATTGAGCATTGTGATTGGCTCTTATCGAATTTACCCTCCGAATTACTGATGCCACCGGTATCGAAGCACCATCTGCCTTTTCTTTCTTTCTGCAGACGAAACTTTCAGCGGGAAAAACTATTTTACACAGATCGCTATATTGCATCGACAATTAAACCATTCAAAGTGTCCTTACATATCGTCAAATACGGAAAGACTCTTACTCAGTTACACTACTCTCCCACTGAGGACAGGAGATTGAATATTAGAACTTAAAACCGGTCTCCAGGCACGTCGATGTAGTAAACATACAATTCCTATATTGCGCCATACAAAATCATCCCATTTGTATCATTCATACATATACTGCGAAGACAGACAGCATCGTATATACTCCTCGCAGCACTAGATATTTCCCTGTGAGGTTTGGCCATCATCCACTACTAAGTGATGACTAGAGCAACCTCAGTGGACCAAAGTCACTCTCAGAAATGTTCTAGAAATTCGGATTCCTTCCCCCTCGGCACAAACGCATTACTGTTTCTTGTCCGGACCTGCATTATTGCTTGCTTTCCTACATCCATCTCCAGACTCTGGGATTACAAGAACACATGTATTTTCCCATGGTTTGCCATGATATCATACCATTTTTGCCGTTCTTCTCGGTATCAAGTACACAGCAGTAGCCTACCGATTGCTCGCGTAACATAATTCCGAAGATATAGACTGGAAATTATTTCTCTACAAACCCGAACCTTTGGCGCTTATACCGCCTGCGATGACCTTTACGTGAGAACTCATAACAAATAGAGGAAACTGATATGTCCACTCACGAATACCGATGTCTGTGATGTAACACATCCCAAGTCATTCCCATACTTTACAAACTCAACTAATGTGTTTCTCATTTCTAGAGAACCAGCAAACGTGTCTTTCACCTGCTGGATGCCCACACCACAATCCACGTTCGGTCAACTAAATAAAGGCGCGAAATGTGTAGAAGCAGCGAACCAAACAATTTCCATGGGAGGGAATAACGGTCCAGCGCAAACACACCTCCATTTTCAATCTTCTCAATTCTTTAAGTGATCACAAAAGCTATCCAACACATAGTAAGTTTTAGTTCGCCATTCGCCGTCTAGAGGACGACATGGTTAAGTCATCTACATTCCAACACTCCAACAACTCTCTACATTTGGGCAGACCCTACCGTTAGCTAGAAACGGGAATCATTCCCACCAGATGCCATGCGTAGACAGAATCATCCTACGAAACCGGTCACATATACAGGCTGAGTTACCGCTGAATATATTTCGTAAACCACATCAAATACTGACGAATCGATTCCACAGACCGAACGTGAGGAGAGGGGCTAGTGTAATTGGTTAATACAAACCATACAAAAATGCACGGAAGTGTGTTTTTTAACACAAACCTACGTTTTTTAAAATGGAACCACGTTAGTTTTGTTAGCACATCTGAACATATAAACAAATACGTGATCAGTGCCGTTTGTTGCATTGTAAAATGTTAATTTCATCCGGAGATATTGTAACCTAAAGTTGACGCTTGAAACCTCCAACGTTCAGTTGCGTGTTGTAACAAACACGGGCCACGGTCGGTGAGCAGCATCTGCAAGGACATGTTTACGATGACGACCGTGTTTACGACTGTGGCTATAGTGCACTGTTGTGGTTTGGTCTAGCTGTCGAAGTGTCTGCATGTAGCGGTTTCTGCTATTGTTATTCTGCATTCGTCTCCACACGCAGGCCAACTGTAGTACACCGTGTTACCAGACGTCTGTGATAGTGTAGTGTTGTAGGAACTGTGACCATGGTGTATTCAAACTCTGTAAAGGCAGAGATGATACTAATCTATGGCGAGTGTCGACGAAATGCAGCTGAAACCTGCAGAGTGTATGCGGAACGGCACCCCGACAGAGAGCATCCAACGTGCCGCACATTGCAAAACATCTACCGCCAACTGTATGCAACAGGTATGGTCGTAGCACGCAAACGGGTCCGTAACAGGCCCGTCACAGGAGAAGCGAGTGCAGTTGGTGTGTTAGCTGCTGTTGCCATGAACCCACACATGAGTACACGGGACATTGCGAGAGCTGGTGGACTGAGTCAAAGTAGTGTCATGCGCATACTGCATCGTCACCGCTTTCACCCGTTTCATGTGCCGCTACATCAGCAATTACATGGTGATGTCTTTAATCATCGAGCTCAATTGTGTCAATGGGCATTAACAGAGAATGCGTTGCAGTTCTACCGTTTTACCAATGAAGTGGGTTTCACAAACCACAGGGTAGTGAATCTACGGAACATGCATTACTGGTCCGTGGACAATCCTCGCTGGCTCAGACAGGTAGAGCGACAGCGACCGTGGACTGTAAATGTATGGTGCGGAATCATTGGCGACCACCTCATTGGCCCTCACTTCATTGCAGGGGCCCAAACAGCTGCAACATACATCGCGTTTCTACAGAATGATCTGCCAACGTTGCTCGAAAATGTCCCACTGGAAACGCGTCGACGTATGTGGTATCAGCATGATGGTGCGCCTGCACATTCCGCAATTAACACTAGGCTGACCCTTGACAGGATGTTCGACGGGCGTTTCATAGGACGTGGAGGACGCATAAATTGGCCAGCCCGTTCTCCTGATCTTACACCTCTGGACTTCTTTCTGTGGGGTAAGTTAAAGGAGAATGTGTACCGTGATGTGCCTACAACCCCAGAGGATATGAAACATCGTATTGTGGCAGCCTGCGGCGACATTACATCAGATGTACTGCATTCATTACGCCAGGGATTGCAATTGTGTGCAGCAAATGATGGCCACCACATTGAATATCTGTTGGCCTGACATGTCGGGACACACTCTATTCCACTCCGTAATTGAAAACGGAAACCACGTGTGTACGTGTACCTCACCCCTCATGGTAATGTATATGTGCGTCAGTGAAAAAGACCAATAAAAAGGTGTTAGCATGTGGACGTAACGTGCTGTTCCAGTCTCTTCTGTGCCTAAGGTGCATCACCGTTCCCTTTGGATCCCTACGTAATTCGGTGCTCTCCGATACACACGATCGAACAGCGGAGGAGTGGTACTCAAGCGTCAACTTTAGGTTACAATATCTCCGGATGTAATTAACATTTTACAATGCAACAAACGGCACTGATTACGTATTTGTTTATACGTTCAGATGTGCTAACAAAACTAACGGGGTTCAATTTAAAAAAACGTAGGTTTGTGTTAAAAAACATACTTCCGTGCATTTTTGTATGGTTTGTATTAACCAATTACACTAGCCCCTCTCCTCACGTTCGGTCTGTGGAATCGATTCGTCAGTATTTGATGTGGTTTACGAAATATATCCAGCGGTAATGCTAGGTGACTCACCCTGTATATTTGATCGCTAAGCTTACTATTAAATGTTACGATCGCGGTTTCAGTTGAATGGCATTTGACAATGAACGAAGTATAAGAAATACATCCTGCTGATGGCCGTGGCTCTGCAAACAGAAATATCTCTACCATTCTTATGACTTGACACACTCTTCCCTCTGCTATCACAGTATTCCACAGCCATCTCCTTTGCACATGTTGGAACACAAACACATACTTTTTAAGCATGATGCTCAAGGTGAACCTATCACGCATCCCCAACTACTACTAAGTATAATACTTCGTCAAAAGCTGATTGCCTATGATACGAAATAATACTGAGAGAAAATCAACGATGGGTGGACATGCCTAATAAGTTTTTCTTGTGAGTGATACCACTGTGTCTTAGAAAGATAGGCGTAATCGTGTCATATGTTAAAAAACCCAGTCGCAACAACTACTCTGTGATACTGTCTGAAGTGCTCGTGGTTCTACAGGTGCACACAAGTATCCATGTTAAAAGCTATACTTGCTTTATAAATCGAGGTACGACATTACCTTTGAATGAGGTGGTTTTTTGTCCAGACAAATACAGAGAAGGTGATGGCTGGGGTGTATATTATCATACCAGCAGTCCGGTTACACATAGCCCATGACACAACCTCATGATAAAATCGTTGAATTTTGAAAGTGATTCGGCTAAGGAACATGGTATGAAACCACTATCTGCAACTCCCTCACACCGCTAGATATTTCTGTAGTATTTGTAATGTATTCTGTCTCGATACTATGTCAGAGGTTCTGCGATATATCCACTGAGTTATAGGCGATGACTGATTGAGAAGGATCACAAACAGTAATAGACGGTGTGCTGACTGAGGTCGTAAGAAAATGTACACTAGCTTTTCAGTTCTCTAGTGTTATGCTATCCGCTAGAAATGATATCTGTAATTTGGAATCAGGTCTTTCCATTCAAGCACATACCTGCGTTGGATGCTATTGACAAGTCCTTTGATGATTACAACCACTACTCAATCCTATTTCTGGCACCCTCATATCTCGAAACGAGTCACCTTTCTCAAACCTGTCTGCTACAATAAAATTCCAACCTGGTTTTAATCAGCCCCCACGTATCTTGCAACTGATCCCATTTCTACAGCTTTGCGCAAGTGATCATTCCAATTTAAGTCGGAACTGAGCATAGTCGGAGAAATCCATATCCACCACCTTTTGCAACCCATGTGGAAACAGAACGACCTGAGTTAGTGCAACAGGACTGTGTTTCGACCATTTGATGGAAATGCGCGCATTGTGGTGCATCTCCAAACCAGATACAGATACTACGGTCCGAAGCAGATTCGAGTCTTTCACATCTATCAGCCCAACATGCTATCATCATTATTCTGTACCATCCATCAGAGAAAAATTACGAACTTTATAGTTCGTAATTTTTCTCTGATGGATGGTACAGAATAAAAGCTCCACTAAATTCATCCGATACAGAACTCACCTAGGCACCAATGCTGGCGCAATGACGCATAGCTGCAGTGGGGGTCCAGCATGGAGAGAGAGATGTCGCAATGCTTCCCCGAGTAGCATTCATCCTAGCAATCCTAGTGGAATTTACTAAATTTATCCTTCAAACTGCTGCTGCTGCTGCTGTCGGTGTGTGACGATCTTATTAAACATAAAGCTTTCTATACACTGCAGAGGTCAGTTTAAGGTTTCATCACCTGTACTTTAGGAGGATGATCGTATCCCACGGACTACACAGTAAATCGCAAGAGACGTTCCCTGTGGTCCTGTCTCGTTGTGTGAAACATTATTTGTTTCTGCTGTAGTACGTTTTATACATCGCCATACATTTTGCTTTTCTGCCACGACTTCGAGGTCTGTGTCAGATTCTAAACAGACATTAAAACGTTCTGATCCATGGCCTCTCGCAGAAAACTAGATGTTGCACCATGTAAATCATGTTATTACTGAGGCAGCTATAACACGCCTCACACATACACACACACACACACACACTCACACACAAACACTGGATAATTTTAAATAAAAGAGAGTTACAACATAAGAAAATTGGGGGAGTTTTTGCAGCGTTGTGGATGGTTTCCAAACTACAGTACAAAAGTGTTTCACAAGCTCTATATTTAAACTCAGCTGTCATAGTCACAGAATAGCTGATGACTCTATGTTCCGTTTCGACTGATTAATCATATTACAGTCACGTACGCGATCACTGTTTCGGTGCTATCCATTCCAGAAGAGCCGGCCGGAGTGGCCGTGCGGTTCTAGGTGCTACGGTCTGGAGCCGAGCGACCGCTACGGTCGCAGGTTCGAATCCTGCGTCGGGCATGGATGCGTGTGATGTCCTTAGGTTAGTTAGGTTCAATTCGTTCTAAGTTCTAGGCGACTGATGACCTCAGAAGTTAGTCGCATAGTGCTCAGAGCCATTTGAACCATTTGAGCCATTCCAGAAGATGCTGTCCATCCATCAAAACTCATTCTCCAACTCAAACAAGTGATATCAGTGAATCATTATGTTGTAACCAACAGCATGGCAGTACATGGATGGGATGGAAAAAGACACCATCGATGTACTCTAATAATAAGCATCACAGTTGATCGTGCAAACCATTTTAGCAATTTTACAGTAATTTCAACACCGACCAATGATGTGACAGCATGTTTCCCAATTTCAGTATCATGGCTAAACCACACCTTCTCCACTTTGCGAGTGTCATTGTGAACGTGGAGAGATGACTGTGCAGTACGTCCATTGATTGTTAATTCTCGAACACATACATCATCAAAGTTTATCAGACAGCACTCTACATATTTGTAACACCTCGAGCATAGTGCTTAATTTACGATCTATCTCTTTACGTATGGGAGTCACAGAGCATTCCCGCTGTCTTAGGATACATTTAGAGAGTGAAAGACTATTCTCACACTGTCATTGACCAACCTGTCCTGCAGTACCGTTACCGATTTAATCTCCAACCGACCAGAAGAAGACCGCTACATTCCACATCTCGTGAATGAATGGAGCTTGCCGAGTCCTCACCCATCCAAGTGCACAAGATTTCTCGAGATGCACCCATGTCGAAGAGGTTAGCACTCCTTATCGATGTTTGAAAACAGATTTGAAAGTGTCGTGATGTAATAGCAGACGGTTAAGAAGAACAAGAAACGGATGGTTTTTATGTGTGATGGAGCTCCGGACTGACAGAGTTTGAAGTATGTTTCTGTAAATCAACCAAGCTATAAATTTTAAAGTGTTATTCGAAAGTCTAGGATCAGGACCTAGAAGGTATTGGTAAGAGAGAACATAAACACATGCACTCTTAAGGCTACAACGTTGTGCACTGAAAACATGCTATAATGTTAGATCGCTTGCGTTTCCGACCTATCAGTCACATGCAATGTAGCGCTGTTAAGATTCCAATGTAAGAAATATATTTCAAGCACGACATACATCCTTCTTCCTGGTTTCTCTACGATGAACTAGCTTATCGCAAAAGTAAAACGAAAAAACCACTTCCGTAAAACATTTGCTCTGCGTGATATGAACACAATATAGCTTTCCGGAGACGTATAGCGTCCACTGTTCACATCCGATCACGGTTCAGAAATTATACGATGCCTGCATCATCCCGATATAAAATGATCGTCAGTAACGGGGGATACCTCTTACAAGGAAACAGATAAACGCATAGCAGCAGCGTCTGACATGTGAAAATTACAAGTCATTCAGCCACTAACTCTGTAAACACCACATCTGTCAGTCAAATGTATACACGGGGATTGTAGTACCTCACAAGTACCTATCGCTAACTCAGTTATGAAGCTGAAGTCTCGATTTTACACCCAAGATAAGATAGGAATTGCAGTACATTGCATAAATCAAAGTTCGTTTAGAGGAAAGTGTCATGTTTCAGCACACATGAGATGGAAGCCCTCTGTTGACCGACAGGTTACCGTTAACGATCGCAAGTAGACAGTGCTTTAAATCACATACAGAAGACGTGGCTGTATATGAGTCGAATTCAGGTTATGTCATGTGACTGATGCGTCCTGACAGAACAGTGGAAAAATTGACCTGTAGCAACTTCTCCCTCTCTAGAATGCATCAGTCTACCATTAAATCGTACCTCGTTACAGCTCCATCTCAATCGATCACCCCGACCACTCTCTGTTATCCTTTAACGCAGATGCATGTAAGTTTAGAGGCGGATGGTTCACTGTCTTCCAGAAAAGTGTCAGATACAGTAGTCAACTCGCATGTATCACTGGTACCTCAATAGACATACAGTATAATGATACATTGACGGAGAAAAAATTGACTGCTTCCCAGATTCCCTTCACTTCCATGGCGACATTATCTTGGATTTGTATTGCTGCCGCATACTTGTCCCCATGTACAAATTGTTCTGCGTGAACCAGAATATATGCAGTTGCTTCCTCAATTTCCCAGCATTTCGGTGTATATTCTATCAATTTATAACTAATCCCCATCATTATCGCAATTCTGTCGATTTTTTTATGTCAGTTCTATCCATGCGTTCATCACATAACCTCTCGTTCTGTGTTCTAAAACTGCTTGTAAATGTGGCACAGCTGCCAACACCTAGCCCAAATGCACTGATCGGGAGGCATAATGAAGTTCTGTACTCGATTGTATCCAGTCACTTCAACATTTGAAGAGCGTTTGCTCTGTATTCTGTGTGTCTGTGTATATGCGTGCGTTCTGTTTCTACATGCGTTGCAGAAGGTGGTGGATATGGATTTCTCCGTCTTTTGCTCAGTTCCAACTTAAATTGGAGCGATCACATGCCCAAAACTGTAGAAATGGGATCAGTTGCAAGATACGTGGGGGCTGATTAAAACCAGGTTGGAATTTTACTGTAGCAGACAGGTTCGAGAAAGGTGACTCGTTTCGAGACTTGAGAGTGCCAGAAATATGACTGAGTAGTGGCTGCAACCATTAAAGGACTTGTCAATAGGATCCAATGCAGGTATGTGGTTGAGTGGAAAGACCTGATTCCAAATCATAGACATCATTTCTAGCGGATACCGTAACACTAGCGATCTGAAAAGCTAGTGTACATTTTCTTACGACCTCAATCAGCACAGCATCTATTACTGTTTGTGATCCTTCTCAATCAGTCATCGACTATAACTCAGTGGATATATCGCAGAACCTCTGACATAGTATCGAGACAGAATACATTACAAATACTACAGAAATATCTAGCGGTGTGAGGGAGTTGCAGATAGCGGTTTCATACCATGTTCCTTAGCCGAATCACTTTCAAAATTCAACGATTTTATCATGAGATTGTATCATGGGCTATGTGTAACCGGACTGCTGGTATGATAATATACACCCCAGCCATCACCTTCTCTGTATTTGTCTGGACAAAAAACCACCTCATTCAGAGGTAATGTCGTACCTCGATTTATAAAGCAAGTATAGCTTTTAACATGGATACTTGTGTGCACCTGTAGAACCAAGAGCACTTCAGACAGTATCACAGAGTAGTTGTTGCGATCTGTTTTTTTAACATATGACGTTATTACGCCTATCTTTCTAAGACACAGTGGTATCACTCACAAGAAAAACTTATTAGGCATGTCCACCCATCGCTGATTTTCTTTCAGTACTATTTCGTATCATAGGCAATCAGCTTTTGACGAAGTATTATACTTAGTAGTAGTTGGGGATGCGTGATAGGTTCACCTTGAGCATCATGCTTATAAAGTATGTGTTTGTGTTGCGACATGTGCAAAGGAGATGACTGTGGAATACTGTGATAGCAGAGGGAAGAGTGTCCCAAGTCATAAGAATGGTAGAGATATTTCTATTTCCAGAGCCACGGCCATCAGCAGGATGTATTTCCTATACTTCGTTCATTGTCAAATGTCATTCAACTGAAACCGCGGTCGTAACATTTAATAGTAATCTTAGCGATCAAATATATATGTGACCGGTTTCGTAGGATGATTCTGTCTACGCATGGCCTCTGGTGGGAATGATTCCCGTTTCTAGCTAACGGTAGGGTCTGTCCAAATGTAGAGAGTTGTTGGAGTGTTGTAATGTAGATGATTTAACCATGTCGTCCTCTAGACGACCGAATGGCGAACTAAAACTTACTATGTGTTGGATAGCTTTTGTGATCACTTAGAATATTGAGAAGATTGAAAATGGAGGTGTGTTTGCACTGGACCGTTATTCCCTCCCATGTAGATTGTTCGGTTCACTGCTTCTACACATTTCGCGCCTTTATTTAGTTGACGGAACATGGATTGTGGTGCATGCATCTAGCAGGTGAAAGACACATTTGCTGGTTCTCTAGAAATGAGAAACTCATTAGTTGAGTTTGTAAATTATAGGAATGATTTGGGATCTCCTACATCACAGACATCGGTATTCATGATTGGAAATGTCAGTTTCCTCTATTTGTTTCGAGTTCTCACGTAAAGGTCTTCGCAGGTGGGATAAGCGCTAACCTTTTGGGTTTGTAGAGAAATAGTTTCCAGTCTATATCTTCGGAATTATGTTGTGCGAGCGACCGGTAGGCTACTGCTGTGTGTTTGATATCGAGAAGTACCGCGAAAATGATATAATATCATGGCAAACTGTGCGGAAATACATGTGTTCTTGTAATCCCAGCCGGGCGCTGTGGCCGAGCGGTTCTAAACGAATCAGTCCGGAACCACGCGGCTGCTACGGTCGCAGGTTCGAATCCTGCCTCAGGCATGGTTGTGTCTCATGTCCTTAGGCCTGTTAGGTTTAAGTAGTTCTAAGTGTAGGGGACTGATGACATCAGATGTTAAGTCCCATAGTGCTTAGAGCCATTTGAACCGCTTTGTAATCCCAGATTTTGGAGATGGATGTAGAAAAGCAAGCAAGCAAGCAGGTTCGGACCAGAAACAGTAATGCATTTCTGTCGAGGGGGAAGGAGTCCGAACTTGTAGAACAGTTCTGAGAGTGACTTAGGTCTGCTGAGGACGCTTTAGTCACCCCTTGGGAGGCGATGACAGCCGAACTACGCAGGGAAGTATCTAGTGCTGTGAGGAGTATAAACAGTGCTGTCTGTCTTCGCAGTATACATATGAATGATGTAAAAGGGATGATTTTGTATGGTGCAGGATAGGAATTGTATGTTTACTACATCGACATGGTTGGAGATTGGTTTTGCGGTTTAATATTCAAGTTCCTGTCCTCGGAGGGGGAGTAGTGTAATTGAGTAAGAGTCTTTCCATATTTGAGGATATGTAAGGGCACTTTGCATGGTTTAATTGTCGGTGCAATATGACTATCTGAGTAAAATACACTACTGGCCATTAAAATTGCTACACCATGATGATGACGTGCTACAGACGCGAAATTAACCGACAGGAAGAAGATGCTGTGATATGCAAATGATAAGATTTTCAGAGCATTCACACAAGGTTGGCACCGGTGGCGACACCTACAACGTGCTGACATGAGGCAAGTTTCCGACCGCTTTCTCATACACAAACAGCAGTTGACCGGAGTTGCCTGGTGAAAAGTTGTTGTGGTGCCTCATGTAAGGAGGGGAAATGCGTACCATCACGTTTCCGACGTTGATAAAGGTCGGATTGTACCCTATGTTGATTGCGGTTTATCGTATCGTGACACTGCTGCTCGCCTTGGTCGAGATCCAATGCCTGTTAGCAGAATATGGAATCGGTAGGTTCAGGAGGGTAATATGGAACGCCATGCTGGATCCCAACGGCCTCGTATCATTAGCAGTCGAGGTGACAGGCATCTTATCCGCATGGCTGTAATGGATCGTGCAGCCACGTCTCGATCCCTGAGTCAACAGATGGGGACGTTTGCAAGACAACCATCTGCACAAACAGTTCGACGACGTTGGCAGCAGCATGGACAATCAGCTCAGAGACCATGGCTGTGGTTACCCTTGACGCTGCATCACAGACGGGAGTGCCTGCGATGGTGTACTCAACAACGAACCTGGGTGCACGAATGGCAAAACCTCATTTTTTGGGATGAATGCAGGTTCTGTTTACAGAATCATGATGGTCGCATCCGTGTTTGGCGACATCGCGGTGAACGCACATTGGATACGTGTATTTGTCATCGCCATACTGGCGTATCACCCGGCGTGATGGTATGGGGTGCCATTGGTTACGCGTCTTGGTTACCTCTTGTTCGCATTGACGGCACTTTGAACAGTGGACGCTGCATTTCAGATGTGTTACGACCCGTGGCTCTACCCTTCATTCGATCCCTATGAAACCCTACATTTCAGTAGGATAACGCACGACCGCATGTTGCAGGTCCTGTATGGGCCTTTCTGGATATAGAAAATGTTTGACTGCTGCCCTGGCCAGCACATTCTCCAGATCTCTCACCAACTGAAAACGTCTGGTCAATGGTGGCCGAGAAACTGGCTCGTCACAGCATGCCAGTCACTACTCTTGATGAAGTGTGGTATCGTGTTGAAGCTGCATGGCTGGCTGTACCTATACACACCATCCAAGCTCTGTTTGACTCAATGCCCAGGCATATCATGGCCGTTGTTACGGCCAGAGGTGGTTGCTTTGGGTACTGATTTCTCAGGATCTATGCACCCAAACTGCATGAAAATGTAATCACATGTGAGTTCTAGTATAATATATTTGTCGAATGAATTCCTGTTTGTCATCTGCATTTCTTCTTGGTGTAGCAATTTTAATGGCCAGTAGTGTAGTTTATTCTCGCTGAAATTGTCATCTGCAGAAAGAAAGAAAAGGCAGAATGTTCTTCGATACCAGCGGCATCAGTAATTCGGCGGGTAAATTCTATAAGAGCCAATCATAGTGCTCGATTCATTCAAAAGACTTTTTGTGCTGGGATATAGGAATCTCTATATAGTGGTGGGAACGTTTGTGTGTGTTGAAAGCAGGAAGGGTAACATGTGATGGATGGGGTACCATGTTAGGACTGCTAGGAAGACTGCGTTTGATGTTATTCTGTGTGAATACAAGCTGAGACATCAAGAAAGCGAGCATTGACTATTTCTGGGACACTATACAATTTCCCGCAGGTCGACTCGGTTCTTATTTTACACAGCCTTGTGACATCAGTATAAGATTGAGAACCTTGTAAGATGCAATTGCGATGGTTTGGAGCTATGCGCATGCTCTTTGCGGCATTGCGTCAGTCACGTTGGGCGGTTAAGCACAGTTAGACACGTCTCGCATGTTGCTCTAGGAACAATGCACTCTGTGTTATTCGGTGACGTCAGTTTCCGCAGGTATCACATCAGCAATGGTAAAACACACGTGCTGACCAGAGGTGTCTCGCATATGGGACCGGCGTGAACGCCCATTGGAGTTCTGTGACGTCAGTATAACACTCGGAGAACTCTTAACAGTATACCCGAAAACAGAAGCAACTTTCACCTGGTCGCTGTAGGTAGTAGAAGCGTGAGAGTAATGGCTCGCGCTGGCTTGTATCTGGCGGTGGCTTGCGGCGGCGTCGAAGCGCTCTGCAAATACACTCCTGGAAATTGAAATAAGAACACCGTGAATTCATTGTCCCAGGAAGGGGAAACTTTATTGACACATTCCTGGGGTCAGATACATCACATGATCACACTGACAGAACCACAGGTACATAGACACAGGCAACAGAGCATGCACAATGTCGGCACTAGTACAGTGTATATCCACCTTTCGCAGCAATGCAGGCTGCTATTCTCCCATGGAGACGATCGTAGAGATGCTGGATGTAGTCCTGTGGAACGGCTTGCCATTCCATTTCCACCTGGCGCCTCAGTTGGACCAGCGTTCGTGCTGGACGTGCAGACCGCGTGAGACGACGCTTCATCCAGTCCCAAACATGCTCAATGGGGGACAGATCCGGAGATCTTGCTGGCCAGGGTAGTTGACTTACACCTTCTAGAGCACGTTGGGTGGCACGGGATACATGCGGACGTGCATTGTCCTGTTGGAACAGCAAGTTCCCTTGCCGGTCTAGGAATGGTAGAACGATGGGTTCGATGACGGTTTGGATGTACCGTGCACTATTCAGTGTCCCCTCGACGATCACCAGTGGTGTACGGCCAGTGTAGAAGATCGCTCCCCACACCATGATGCCAGGTGTTGGCCCTGTGTGCCTCAGTCGTATGTAGTCCTGATTGTGGCGCTCACCTGCACGGCGCCAAACACGCATACGACCATCATTGGCACCAAGGCAGAAGCGACTCTCATCGCTGAAGACGACACGTCTCCATTCGTCCCTCCATTCACGCCTGTCGCGACACCACTGGAGGCGGGCTGCACGATGTTGGGGCGTGAGCGGAAGACGGCCTAACGGTGTGCGGGACCGTAGCCCAGCTTCATGGAGACGGTTGCGAATGGTCCTCGCCGATACCCCAGGAGCAACAGTGTCCCTAATTTGCTGGGAAGTGGCGGTGCGGTCCCCTACGGCACTGCGTAGGATCCTACGGTCTTGGCGTGCATCCGTGCGTCGCTGCGGTCCGGTCCCAGGTCGACGGGCACGTGCACCTTCCGCCGACCACTGGCGACAACATCGATGTACTGTGGAGACCTCACACCCCACGTGTTGAGCAATTCGGCGGTACGTCCACCCGGCCTCCCGCATGCCCACTATACGCCCTCGCTCAAAGTCCGTCAACTGCACATACGGTTCACGTCCACGCTGTCGCGGCATGCTACCAGTGTTAAAGACTGCGATGGAGCTCCGTATGCCACGGCAAACTGGCTGACACTGACGGCGGCGGTGCACAAATGCTGCGCAGCTAGCGCCATTCGACGGCCAATACCGCGGTTCCTGGTGAGTCCGCTGTGCCATGCGTGTGATCATTGCTTGTACAGCCCTCTCGCAGTGTCCGGAGCAAGTATGGTGGGTCTGACACACCGGTGTCAATGTGTTCTTTTTTCCATTTCCAGGAGTGTAGGTCTTTGCTCCCATCTGGTCCCGTCAGTAATGGCGGTTGGGTGATCACGTATTTTCGAGAGGAATTTCTCAGGTGTCAAGTATGAAAGGGTTGTCACCACCTTATGCTTGAGGGCACATGTGCGTGGTTTGATAGCTGACGGCCGCGTCACTTTGCAGCTGATGCCAGTAGCCTCCTGTGCAGTCTAGTGGACAGGGGGTGGTGGACGAGGCTTTCTCACATTGATTGCGTGACTGCTGCATTACTTTGCTACCGGGTGTGTAGGCTGAGCTATCCATTATTTAAGCAGTTTACGAGTTGATTACGTGTCTGCACATCTATGTACTGCACTATTTAGGAGGAGTTTGCATGTCTGTACTGAAATTATTTCTGTAATTTAGAAGTTGTTTGCGTGTCTGCAGAGCATTATTTAGGAGTAGTTTACAGGTCTGTAGGCTGTGTGGCGTGACCCCAAGCATGTCAGAGCACATGTGTTTTGTATCATTGTGATGAATATACTATCTCAAATCCATCCCTAAATAAATTGTTCCAAAATAAATGAGGTACACTCCTTCCTCTGTCCAGGAGCCCAGTGCAGGCTGAGTTATTTTCCCCTCCAGACAGTCATCTTGTTTTATGTCACAGAATGGACGAGAGTGCCCCACGGTGACAGTACTGTGTTCTAGGTCCATACCTCGTGGCGACCACACTGTTTCACGCCATTTTCCCCCACCATCTTGTGTTATGTCACAGAACAGACGACAGCACTCTCTGGTTGCGGTACTGTGTGTACTAGGTGCCGATCTCGTGGAAAACACACTGTTTCCTGCCATCTTCTATAACGGTACTCACGTCATCAGCTGACGTCTCTGTTACCATCTTGGATTACATCACAGATGAGAGCACCTTCTGGTGGCAGTACTATGTACTAGGTCAGTTGGAGTCCGGATATCATGGTGAACACACTGGATGGTGGCACTTACTCTAGTTGATTAAATAAAGACTGGTGCATGCAAAGTAATAATGGCTTATGTCCAGCACAGGTCGAGTCCTCTTCCCACCATTTCCTAGGATGAGGTGGCGGTCCAGGGACTTAGGTTAGTGTGTTGCTTTATCCTGATGGAATTTAAACTTCCCGCCATTTCTGGGGGAGTTGGTTAGGTTAGTGGAGGTAGCCCAGCTGACCGACCTTCCCGCCAAAATTCAAACTTTCCGTTAAAATCCGCCATCTTGGATGACGTCATGGCCGCCATCTTGAGTGATGTCATGTGCTATTGCCAACTCTACAAGTGGCCATCTTGGATACATCTGGCAACAATGCAAAGTGGGCCAGGAAAAAACTGTGTCCCAATACCGGCTGTCTGGTTCTGTCGAGTGCTGTTGGCAAGTTGTGTGCATTCAGCCCTTGTGACGACAATTGATTCAGAAGTAGCGACTGTGGTCACAAAAACTTACAACAACTGGGAGAGCAGTGTGCTAACACCATGTCCATTCATGTCTGTATCCAGTGATGCCTATTGGCTGAGGATGTCACAGCAGTATGTTGGTACCAATGGGCCTCCCAAGACGTGTTGCTATGGATAGTTGGAGGAGGAGGAGTGTACTTCAAAGTTTTGTTCATTTGGAGATTGACAATGTTGAGGTTTATTATTATATTCATACTTATTTTTTTCATAACTGTTCAAAAAGATATAATCAATACAAGACTGTATTTATTGTCGCTTTTATGAAAAATTATATAGCAATTACATCGGTTATATAAACATGTCTTTGTATTGGAACTGCTACAGCGCTCTTCTTGTCACGTTTTTTGGTGTGAGATGGTTGGAAATCGGCGTTCCTGTTAAGAAGTTTGTTAAATTGCCAAAATGTCAAATATAACTGACACTAATTATGAACAGAGAATACTTTCTTGTTTCCTGATACTATTGATTTAATGTATGGATAAAGAAAATTTGGACACCTCTTTGCAGCTTTTTCATGATGGAATCATTAACCTACAATGACTGTACCAAAAGGAAGAGAACAAACAACAATAAGTGATGAGAAATAAGTTAAGTACAGAATATTTTTCACTGGTTAGCTCGCTCTCTACTCCTTGTTTTAAATATCTGAAGACTTCTAAACTTCAATACACACATAGTTATTGTGTAAAACTTGGGGTAATTAACAACACTGGAATTAAATGTTGATGCTTTTAATGGTTCTAAAGAGACAGGAGGGGTAAGAATTGGAGTTACAGTTGGCGCTTTAATACTATATATACTATCACACCCAGAAGTATCTGAACAACCTGAAATGCGTTTCACCTGATCTGAATGCAGCCCACATAGTGTAGAGGTATTGCAGGTCCTCTTATCTCTTAGCAGTAGAGTTGTCTGACTATACAAAATGGATACCACAAGAGATAACAAGAGAACACTGTTCCGTAAGGTAACTGGTCCAGAGATAAATAAACGATACAATATTGCAAATATTAGTAAACACGTCATTAGAGATGAGACAGTCCTTAACGCTTGTAAATGCAGTATTATTACAGTAGGTGACATTTTAAAATCACTACCACCACATAAGTCATTCCAGCAATCCTAAGCAAAATTTAAAATATTTTTATGAACAAGAGATTCTGAGACAGCACCTGGACTCCTGAAACTCTATGTCAGTTCGAAGGATTTTTGCTCTTTCAAAGGTTTTACCAAATCTGTGAAATGTTGTTTCTAATACTGGATGTTGAACCACACAGTTAGGAGCAACGAAATTAACGGCGCCATTTACTCTATGGAAACTTCAAAATTAACGTCGTATCACCAATAATATCTCTGTACCCACGGCTGAGCAATTATTTGGGCACACGTCTGAACTTCAAACGACATGTCGAACATTTTTGTTCTGGGTCTGGATTGAAACCAGGCACCCATAGCCATTGTAACTAAGCAAATCTTCAGTGCGTGATCGAACTCGATCATAGCACAGTTCGTCACTGGTGACTAGGCATAAAGAGTAGTGAAGGATCGAAGTTTTCACTAGTATCAGTTAGCAAATCTGAACTGGAAAATGTTTGTGCTCTACCTTCAATCCTGCCAGAACCATTATCTCCCTGTTAACTAACCACGTTTAATATAGTTTCACTTCACAAAGTTTGTTCGTGTTTAAAACAAAATGCTCTCATGTCAGATTTCGTGACAGGGCTCGGACCCAGCACGCAATCAGATCAGCTATCACTGTTGTTTTCTATGCACGAACTGTTTGTTCACGAGTAGTGATATGTGGGCGTGTTCGACTAGAAATAAGGGCACTTATGGTTGTTGTTGACAATGCATGAAGCGAAATTAAAAATAAAAATTATATATCATTAGTAGTGCAGTGTGCCTATGCTAGGGCTTGAAATGAAACCATGAATATTTTTGTGCCGGACCAGGACTCGATGTCACATGTGGGCCTTTCGTGAAGGCCTAAAGGAGTCTGCAGTCGTGCAGAAAACAACGAAATGCTCGAACTATATCGTTCCGTGTGGGTCAGATACTACGAAAGATGAGATCCGAATTCGAGTCCCATTCCACCACCAAATTTTCAACGTCTCAAATTCATAAAATAAGAGCCCTGTGACCTTAAATGAGCTTTGGCTCATTTAATACAAAAGAGTTCCTAGTGTAGGAAAGTTTCTATTTGCTGCGATTTCCGCCACTGCTAAGGCCCAACCTAAGCCGCCTCTGCCCAGTTGGTAGAGAATGGTTACGATGTTTATCGTGTGGATTCTTCACTTGGCATTACTGGAGGTGAAGGAGATCTGTTCGTGTCTGTTTAAAATATATTCCTGAAGGGGCAATCAAACCCATACCTCGCAACTAAGAAACTGGGATAAATCCACCAAACAGCTGAAGCCACATTTGCTACGTTCATGACACTGCTGTAACAAATGATTCGCGTAGCTTACAAATTAAACAGAGTGAAAAAAAATATGTTCTCTATTAACTGGTTAATTACGAGCACGCTTCTGACACGGAAATTATGCTAGTCTCATGTCAGTGGAAGGTGAAGACGCTTTTAGCCATCACAGCCTCCATTCGAAACCATTTCGAAATTTTCTCTACTTCAAAAAATTTTTAAGATCGTGAAATGAAATGCCGTTGCAGAGTACGAAGCTACCAAATATGTCGATTACTACTACCATTTTCGCTATTAACTTCTTTATTCTGCTGCTGCTACACTCGATCTTGAAGGAAGCATTTAATGCTGCTTGGACATTTTTAGATGCGCTTGCCCAAAAGCAGGTAAATATTTTAATATCCGACATCTGTAATTATTCGTAGATTGCCTTAAAACTTATTCAACTGATGAAAATCCTACTTCATAACAGAAAATGCATTGCAATACTTCATTTACTTGCACTTTGTAACGGCGCATGTAAAATGTTGAAACGTGATAAACGCCACTTTCAAAGCCAGGAATATTAATATCCTCTGTTAAATGTCCCGGTTATTCTCCAGATGACTTGGTCGATGTCACCTAGTTCGAGTGCTACAAGGAAGAAAATAGCAGAGGATGAACCGTGTTCCGCAGCTATAAACTCTTTCTATATGGGTCAAGTTCACATTTTCGAGGATAACTCTAACTGCAGTATGACTCCAATAATGTAGAAAATGTTTCAGTGTTGCAATACTCACATCCGACTAAGAGGTCTTACACTTAGTCGACAACCAGAAATTCTAACTCTGTGAAACGCCAATTTCAGTAAACGCAGGTAGCGAAGACTAAACACACTGCTCTTTCTCACCGGAAAATACTTAGCTGGCTTATTGTCCTCTATAACTGCACTGCAACAGTAATTCGTGAGCAAGCAATGCATACCAAATGCAAAATTTGATGGTGCCGCGGCTTCCGATTCTGTATATTCCTGACCTAAACTGGCACTGCATTATTTCAGGCTCCAGGTACTGCAACGTCTTACTGACACCAACAATGTGCTACCGTCCTGCCAACCTCATTGTTCGTTTCACTTGATTTTGTAATCAGTGGAATAAAAGTCACAAGACCTCCCAGGATAAGAGATTTCATTTCATTCCTCCTTTCCTTCTGAGAGATTTGTTTTCTGGTCAGTAAGCTTTTTCCCCTCTAATCAGCGAAATGCTATCAGTAATAGCTTTAGTGCTGTTAAGAAGAAAGTGTTAAGTAGAAAAGCTTATCTTCTGGGTAGGAAAAGGTTTAAAACAACTTCTGCACAGTCTGAGCCAAATCGACCTTTCGTCTAGCAGCACTGCGTTGTAATTTGCCTAAGAGGTATCACACATTGTGTTCCTGTAGCAGTGGAAATCATTGGTTGACATCGAGTTAAACATCTAAGGGTACGGTACCGCTAAAAATATAAAACGATTAACAAGCGAAAGCTGGGTTCATCCTCGGGAGACAGTTTATATTCGCCTTCCTCCAACGAGCATTGGAAACCATATAAACAAATGTCTACAATACTACGAGTAATTTGAACGTTACAACTGACGTTGTTCTCCTAAACTAACAATTCTTGTTTTACAACGAAATAAAATGAGTAGAAGCGACAGTATTCGAAACCAATAACAAGAAATTACAAGTTCACTGCTTTGTAACTCCACTATTATACAATTTTTAATGAAGTGCTGTTACAAACTTCCGTGGTGTAATTTATGATGTAACACAGTTGACTAAAATATGCTAGCTGGAGCAACATGACCTCCACCACAGTGTGAATCTAAATTCCACCTTTAATTTCTGAAAACGGTGACATTATTATTACTGTTATGATGTTTAGAAGCAAAATACATTTACACGATACTCTATACAATACTCACAAGGAACTAATTGATCAAATCTTTTTTCAAAGTATGTAATCGGGAATGAATCTGACTTCTGAGATGAAGGAAGTACTCTCCAGTTTGTAAAGCATTTCGTTTGCTCCTGCCTTGTCAGTAGGTTCTTATTTGCGAAATGTCACAGCTCAAGGTATTTGGTGAAAGTCGTATTCCTGCACACTTTATGAAGATGGATACTGCATCAGCGTCATTTCCCGTGACCAAGGATAGAGCAAATCTACGATACATCTCTGGGTGAAGAGTATTGCGGAGGAAGGCCATGTCAACTGTCGATGTCTGCCTGCTCGTCTACGGGCCACCACGGAGGACCAAGGCAACAGTACACTCCACTGTAGTGACCGAGACGCTTTCGGGACTAGCTCAGAAATTAGAAAGAACCTCCAGCTAAGTGTAGGTTGAACATCTGTCGTCGCCTCAACGAGAAAGGGAGGTGTGCTCGAAAATCAGCAATTAAGTAAATGTTGAAGCAGGAACAGAAGTCTCCAGATTAAACTTCGTACGGAAGGCAACCACTTGCAAGACATTGACTGACGAGAAGGTGTTTCCCACTGTATCAAATAGTTCAGTTCATGTATATCGACCAAGCGGAGTGAGATTTGACAGCAAAAATGTCCACCAGAGGCAAAGGTCTCGGCGAATTCCTGTCACAGTTTGACGTGTGGATATCAGCAAGCTGTTGCAGCGTCCTGTGGAAACTGAATAGTCCGTTTTCTGCTCATTACTGCTGCGAAATACTGGAGAGCGTAATGCTTCCTTATTTTCGTCAGAGATTTGCGGGAGACAATCTTCCAACATGACCGTTCTCCTGTCCACACAGCGATCTGTGCAAAATACTGGCTTCAAATGAACAGAGACGTCGAACTTTTGTATTGGCCTCCCAAAGGCCCCTTAGAGCACATATGGACAGAGATGGAGAAAATTATTATGTGTAGAGACCAACACCGACAACCAAGCTAGTGCTGTCTGAAGCAGTTCATGACCCATAGGAAGGAATTGTCACAGAACAATAGATTCATCCAGAAACTTGTTGCCCCTATTTTCCGGTGGCTAAATGCAGTTGTAGGGGAGGACGAAAACTCGACATGGTACTGAAATATTGTGTTGTTAAGGAGAAAATTTTGCTTATGACAGATGAACATTTTATTTTCCCTCAAAGAAGAGGAAAGCTAGTTTGTCTTATCTCTCTCTCTTTTTAAAAAGAGTAAATTATACATAAAAACTAGACTGTCTATTACACTGTCTTCAGTAGTTCAATAGACTCGTGATATTAAATTACTTTACAACCACTGACCAAAAAGGCTGAAACAAACATGAAAGTAATGTTTTTGGTCAGGTCATGGATGACGTCAATGCTAATGGAAGCGTCAAATAGAAAGAATTTAAATCTTTTACGTCGAGGAAAGGCATCATATTAATTTCAGTTCTCCTTATTTGCACGCAGGCAGAACGCCAGTACCGAAGAAAGCACAAAGGAGATATCATTTTCTTGTAATGCAAAGCAGAAATAACAATGCATAAACAGAAAAAGTTGTACCAGTGTAGACGTAAAGTCAAGCACATGAGTTCACTACATCCTCAGTAATACACTTACACATACTTTAAGAATATTCAATAATTCTCGTCGTCCTCCCAAACTAATAACTCTTTCCTTGAATTAAAATTCACGGAAGTGGCAGGATTCAAACCCTCTAGCTGCAGATTAGAAGCTGAACACCTAACCACTAAGCCATTCTGCCGATCGCGTGTGCTACACTTACGAAACGGAATGATATGGCATGTGATATCACAAATTTTCCATGAAAAAGAAATGATACACCGAGTAATAGCGGCGCAGTGCGTCTTCGATGGAAATGCAGGCAGTCTGTCAGACTTAGTATTCCATGAACGTAGTTATGAAGAACATAAGCCAACTGAAAGTGACGCAATATGTATTCCGCTGTGTTTTACCGGATCTGCTTGCTTTGGAGATGCCGTATGTGGGAGAGTGTGAGAACTTAATAGCAGCTAACATAAGTGTAATAAAATTTCTACACAGTGATGGTAAAGTTGCTCATGTGGCAACTGCTCATGCAGAAAATGGCTTGAGAATATTTGAAGCATGTATCCTATCACCACAATTGAAATGTATCAGAAAATGCATTTGAATTATATACTAATCATACCTGTCTTATGACGAAAGTTTGATGTAATGAAGGAAGCCTATTTGTTTCTGTCACTGTATGAAATGATTCAAGTATATCACACAGTAATCAAAATGTATATTTACAAGGACTATGTACCTTTTCTGATGCAGATACAAAATGCGTGCAATTGTGCTTCTCAGTACACCACCAGATTTTCTTCAGAATGTTCATTGACTCCGTGGAGTCTCTCTCGGGTGCTGAATCCCTAAATGGCAAACAACACACAAATTACTGTCATTAATTGTACCTTGGAGACTTTTTTAAGTCCATCTGGTGAAGTAACTCATTATTTCCAAAATAAACACTTCTGTTCACTCCTAAAATTTATTGAATGGAGGTTGCGAATGACTTCTGACGCAGAGCTTGTGTCAGTTAGTCACTGAATTTCGTTCTGGCCGTTTGCACATCGAATAAAGAAAATGAGAAAAAGAGTGACAACCAGCGAACGTTTCTCCAGCGAAATCCGTACCGTCTTGTAAATCAACCAGCGCATTGGAAAACGGACGTGTTACCGTTAAACTAACATGACATTGCTGCAGTATTCCTGTTTTCACTATGTCCATGTTTCCTAATGTTGACTACTCGGAACACGACATTAGAGAGCAATCGCAGCTTAGGGTACCAAACATCAAATCTGGGTTCAGGCAATGAATTTTGCTTGCTCAGTGTCACATCTTAAATGGAAGTCATTCGGAATATTTCATCAAGATGAGTAGAAAGTAAAGTATTAGACAAAAAACCTGGTCACTGCAGAGACGAAGTCCGAGTCGTTCACTTAAAGCGGCCAATATTCCTGGACTCCACTCGGAATTCTAAATCGAGCCACACGCACGATCTGGAAACACTGTTGAGTATGTTAGTGTGTGGAGGATGTTCTGTCAGGCGTCTTGAGCTGTTACAGAAACATATCTGCTGCTTGTGGTCTAGTGGAAGCTTCACTCGCACGTTCGAGTCCCCTACATTCCCAAGTCTCCAAGTCTAATGGAACCTCAAACATAATTTGTTCCAGTTTGTAAAAACAGCTTGTGCCTACGTCATGATCAGAATAGTTCACGTTTGAGAGTTTGCTCGCCTCACAGCACTTTCCAGGCCATATGAGACCCGCTGCCAACGTGAGACACCTCCAAACAACTGAATGTGGTGCGGCGCTATGAATGTATTTATCAATGGTCTTGTACTTATTTGAAGTTCTCGTATTTATCTCGCAGCTACAATTTGGATTTTACGTGCCTGAAACTTATGAACTTGTTCAAGTGTGATAAAATATAGTCGCAACTGGAAGGAGGACTAGCATTTGTGACATAATGTTCTCTTTGTGTTTAGTAGAGGGGGTGAAGGCAGCAGAGGCAGCTCAGAACCTTTGTATTATGTGTGGGGCAAGTGCTTTTAGGCAAGACACCCCAAAAAAATATTTTTTTGCTTCAAGAAAGATCGTTCTGACATCAATGACTTTGCACACTGAGAAATCCAAGATATCAGGCATAAATGATGAAGTATGACCATTTAAGCGTCGTGCAACATCTGCATTCAATAAGCAAGGTTCAGAAGTCGGGAGAAGTTGTACTGCGTGCTCTAATTTAAAACAACAAATATCAAAGGGGTGACTATTAATGCATTTTCCCTTGATCATCATCAGTTGGCTCATCGAGTATTTCAATGCAATACTCCAACTGGTCACTAATTATGATAACTTTATAATTACTTCTTAAGAAGAATTAGTGGCTGAACCCTAACAAAAGACATATACGCGAGCAAAGGGCACTGTGAACATAATATTTTGCCTCTGGTGCCTCAAAAAGCGTGTTGTGCGTTATGAACACCACCACAGGGCAGAGTATACTGCACCTGGTATTTTTTGCCTATAACTAAGACACGTATTGGGGGCAGTGTAAGAAAAAAGACCTACAGAACGTCATCACGTGTTGATACTACACGATAATGCACTCTCCCAATGTCACTAACAACACCATCCAATAGTTTGAAAAGTAATTCCTCACACACTAATTCGTCTGATCTTGTTGTTGTTGTGGTCTTCAGTCCTGAGACTGGTTTGATGCACCTCTCCATGCTACTCTATCCTGTGCAAGCTTCTTCATCTCCCAGTACCTACTGCAGCCTACATCCATCTGAATCTGCTTAGTGTATTCATCTCTTGGTCTCCCTCTACGATTTTGTCCCTCCACGCTGCCCTCCAATACTAAATTAGTGATCCCTCGATGTCTCAGAACATGTCCTACCAACAGATCCCTACTTCTAGTCAAGTTGTGCCACAAACTCCTCTTCTCCCCAATTCTATTCAATACCTCCTCATTAGTTATATGATCTACCCATCTAATCTTCAGCATTCTTCTGTAGCAGCACATTTAGAAAGGTTCTATTCTCTTCTTGTCTAAACTATTTATCGTCCACGTTTCACTTCCATACATGGCTACACTCCATACAAATACTTTCAGAAACGACTTCCTAACATTTAAATCTATACTCGATGTTAACAAATTTTTCTTTTTCAGAAACGCTTTCCTTCCCATTGCCAGTCTACATTTTATATCCTCTCTACTTCGACCATCATTAGTTATTTTGCTCCCCAAATAGCAAAACTCCTTTACTATTTTAAGTGTCTCATTTCCTAATCTAATTCCCTCAGCATCACCCGACTTAATTCGACTACATCCCAATGTTGATGTTCATCTTATACCCCAACCGCTGCTTCCCTTTCATACCCCTCGACTCTTATAACTGCCATCTGCTTTCTGTACAAATTGTAAATAGCCTTTCGCTCCCTGTATTTTACCCCTGCCTCCTTCAGGTCATTATCGAAAAACAGCCAAGATGTTCGTCCTTGGACGAAAATCCACTTCAAACATGGATTGACGACATTTTTAACTCAGATTCATTAGGTTTCTTTGTGGCATCGGTAAACTACCTGAGAATTGTCAGACTGTTTTAGATAATACGACAGAATATTGTGGTGTCACCGCCAGACACCACACTTGCTAGGTGGTAGCCTTTAAATCGGCCGCGGTCCAGTAGTATACGTCGGACCCGCGTGTCGCCACTATCAGTGATTGCAGACCGAGCGCCGCCACACGGCAGGTCTAGAGAGACTTCCTAGCACTCACCCCAGTTGTACAGCCGACTTTGCTAGCGATGGTTCACTGACAAATTACGCTCTCATTTGCCGAGACGATAGTTAGCATAGCCTTCAGCTACGTCATTTGCTACGACCTAGCAAGGCGCCATTATCATTTGCTATTTATCTTGTGATGCATGTACAGTCAGACCGATGTTCACCAATTATGGATTAAAGTTAAGTATTCAAGAAGCTACGTACTTTACTTGCTAGTCTCAATTACTTTACCTGTTCCAGACCTCACGCCAGCCTGCGTGAGTTTAAACGCGTGCCCTTCGGCCTCCCGTCCTAGTGGATTGGCTGTCTTGCCAGTCCACAAAAAATATACTGTTGATCATTAATTTCTCTCTGTTTTTTACTGTTGTGTTCAGTAAAATACTGGACAACACTATTAAAATATGCACTGCCCTACGGCGGGGTCAGGGATTTTCTCTGCCTCGTGATGACTGGGTGTTGTGTGCTGTCCTTAGGTTAGTTAGGTTTACGTAGTTCTAAGTTCTAGGGGACTGATGACCATAGATGATAAGTCCCATAGTGCTCAGAGCCATTTGAACCATTTTTGCACTGCCCTAAATCAATGAAATTAAAATTACCACAATATTCTTATGATGAAACTCTATCATAAAGTATCTGTAAGAGGAGTGTGCCTGTATCAGCATGTATTAGTAAGATACAACTCATTCTGAACTTCGAAACAGGCTGTGCCTACTTCCTGCCCTGTGTCACAATGAAGTAGTATGGAAATGTTGCATTTCATAAACAGAGTAAGCAATGTTTCCTTATTGATTGTCCATTTGCCTGCTTATGACTCTCTCACGAAACAGCTAAAAACGTATCCTTCAGCAAGACAGGAACTGCGAACCAAAGCACGCACTGATTTACAGGCGGTTACATTATCTCACAGCTAGCGCAATACTACAGCATAGTGCTCTCCCTTATTGCTCCAGTGCTGGCTAAGACAGACAAGCATGCAACGTAAAAGATGAGATTAATTGCGGTTTTCACGTCAAATAATTTTCAAATCAAAATGGTTCAACCCGCTCGGCCAAACGATTTTCCTGGACTCAAGACAATAAATTGAAAACGTTATTTCACGCCTTATGTGAATATCACTCAGATCATTTAATGGTTACAATATGAATATATGAAGCGAATTTTGTAGGCTAATTCTGTGTCATCCAGGATAACTCTTCAGTCACAGATCCGCAGACGATTATAGAATATGCAGAGACTATGTATACGCCGCTTAACCATAACACCATATTACCACTAAATCTGATTACAGGTCATACTCAGTTTCTATCTATGAAAGAATTGCTAAACAATGGGTGAATAGCATCAACACCACTAATTCCACACCCTACACGTAACACAGTCTCAGTATATGTCAGTTAATTGGGGTAAAATGCTCTATGCTCACAGCTGTCTGCCAACGACGTAATTTCTATTGCTGGACTGCCGCCCTCTTACCGAGGCGCTAAACATGTGTTATGGTCTACCACACCGTCGTTCACGCCCACTCCCCCTCCCCAACCGCCACATCTACTGTAGATGTCTCATAAATTGTGACTCTGAGCACAGATTTATACCAAAATTAATCATTTTCTTATTATCTTTTCTGGCTGGATTCTTTGCCGTTGCTCTGAAGGGAAATACATAAGGTAAATATGAATAATCTGTATGGCAGTCGACCAATGTGTCCATTCCTCTAGGTCCATTATTCGAAAAAATTAAAAAATAAGCAACAGAGAAGCACCTATGAATTAATAAACAATAATCAGCGAAATTTGGCATACTCCATCAATCATCAGACAATTATGAAAAACTACTTTTTGACCTACACAGCACTGCCTTACCAACTAAAGGCTTTCGTAGAAATCTGTTGGGGCGTTTATCAGTTAATATACAGGGGTAGGAAATAGTCAGACTTTAATTATGATTTTCCAGTGGGAATTGAGGCCATGGCTACAGTTTTAGCAGTATTCAGCTACTGAGCAATCAAGAATATGAGCACTTTCTCATCGGTATAGTGCAGGCTAAGGCAGAGAAAATCAGTTAAACTATTTATTTTATGTTTAACATATTGCAACGCATTTCAAGCACGTTTTGCTCATCATCAGGCGCTTATGCGTGCAGAAAACTGTTATATAAAGATAAATCCCCCCCATGAGCCATGGACCTTGCCGTTGGTGGGGAGGCTTGCGTGCCTCAACGATGCAGATAGCCGCATCGTTGGTGCAACCACAATCGAGGGGTATCTGTTGACAGGCCAGACAAACGTGTGGTTCCTGAAGAGGGGCAGAAGCCTTTTCAGTAGATACATGGGTAACAGTCTGGATGACTGACTGAACTGGTCTTGTAACATCAACCAAAATGGCCTTGCTGTGCTGGTACTGCAAACAGCTGGAAGCAAGGGGGAACTACAGCCATAATTTTCCCCGAGGGCATGCAGCTTTACTGTATGGTTAAATGATGATGGCGTCCTGTTGGGTAAGTATTGCAGGGTTAAAATAGTCCCCCATTCGGTTCTACAGACAGGGACAACTCAGGAGGACGTCGTTATCAGGAGAAACAAAACTGGCGTTCTACGGATCGGAGCGTGGAGTGTCAGTTCCCTTAACTGGGCAGATGAGTTAGAAAATTTAAAAAGAGAAATGGACAGGTTACAGTTAGATATAGTGGGAATTAGTGAAGTTCGATGGCAGGCGAAATAATACTTCTGGTCAGGTAAATACAGGGTTATAAACATAAAATCAAATAAGTGTAATGCAGAAGTAGGCTTAATAATGAATAAAAAAGAAGGAACGTGGATAAGCTACTACGAACAGCATATTGAACACATTATTGTAGCCAAAATAGATACGAAGGTCACGCCTACCACATTACTTAAGTTTACATGCCAACTAACTCCACAGCCCAGACGATGAAGAGATTGAAGAAATCTATGATGTGATAAAAGAAATTATTCAAATAGTTAAGAGAGACGAAAATTTAATAGTGATGGGGGACTAGAATTCGATAGCAAGAAAAGGAAGAGAAGGAAAAGTAGTAAGTGAAGATGGAATGGGGGTAAGGAATGAAAGAGGAAGTCGCCTGGTAGAATTTTGAACAGAGCATAACTTAATCATAGCTAACACTTTGTTTAAGAACCATGAAAGAAGGTTGTATACGCGGAAGAGGCCTGGAGACACTGGAAGGTTTCAGACAAATTATAAAATGGTAAGACAGAGTTCAGGAAACAGGTTTTTAATTGCAAGGCATTTCCAGGGGCAGATGTGGACTCTGACCACAATCTATTGGTTATAAACTGTAGATTAAAACTGAAAAAACTGCAAAAAGGTAGGAATTTAAGGGAACGGGGCCTGAATAAACTGAAAGAACCAGAGGTTGTAAAGAGTTTCGGAGAGAGCATTAGGAAACGGTTGACAAGAACAGTGGAAAGAAATACAGTAGAAGAAGAATGGATAGCTTTGAGAGATGAAATAGTGAAGGCACCACAGGATCAAGTAGATAAAAGACAAGAGCTAGTAGAAACCATTGGGTAACAGAAGAGATATTGAATCTAAGATGAAAGTATAAAATATAAAAATGCAGTAAATGAAATAGGCAAAGAGGAATACAAACGTCTCAAAAATGAGATCGACAGGAAGTGCAGAATGCCTAGAAGACAAATGTAAGGACAGAGAAGCATATATCACTAAGGGTAAGATAAACCCTGCCTATAGGAAAAGTAAATAGACCTTTGGAGAAAAGAGAATCAGCTGTATGAATATCAACAGTTCAGATGGAAAACCAGTCCTAAGCAAAGAAGGGGAAGGAGAAAGGTGGAAGGTGTATATTGAGGGTAATGTACTTGAGGGAAATATTATGGAAATGGAAGAGCACGCCGATCAAGATGAAACTGGAGATAAGATACTGCGTGTAGAATTTGACAGAGCACTGAAATACCCAAGTTGATACAAGGCGCTGGGAGTAGAACCACTGATAACTTTGGGAGAGGCAGCCACAACAAAACTCTTCCTTCTGGTGAGCAAGATGTACGAGACAGGCAAAATACCCACGGACTTCAAGAAGAGTATAATAATTCCAATCCCAAAGGAAGCAGGTGTTGACAGGTGCGAAAGTTATTGCACAATCAGCAATCAGTTTAATAAATCACGGCTGCAAAATACTAACACGAATTCTTTACAGACGAATGGAATAGTTGGTAGAAGCCGACCTCGGGGTAGATCAGTTTGGATTTCGTACATACACTCCTGGAAATTGAAATAAGAACACCGTGAATTCATTGTCCCAGGAAGGGGAAACTTTATTGACACATTCCTGGGGTCAGATACATCACATGATCACACTGACAGAACCACAGGCACATAGACACAGGCAACAGAGCATGCACAATGTCGGCACTAGTACAGTGTATATCCACCTTTCACAGCAATGCAGGCTGCTATTCTCCCATGGAGACGATCGTAGAGATGCTGGATGTAGTCCTGTGGAACGCCTTGCCATGCCATTTCCACCTGGCGCCTCAGTTGGACCAGCGTTCGTGCTGGACGTGCAGATCGCGTGAGACGACGCTTCATCCAGTCCCAAACATGCTCAATGGGGGACAGATCCGGAGATCTTGCTGGCCAGGGTAGTTGACGTACACCTTCTAGAGCACGTTGGGTGGCACGGGATACATGCGGACGTGCATTGTCCTGTTGGAACAGCAAGTTCCCTTGCCGGTCTAGGAATGGTAGAACGATGGGTTCGATGACGGTTTGGATGTACCGTGCACTATTCAGTGTCCCCTCGACGATCACCAGTGGTGTACGGCCAGTGTAGGAGATCGCTCCCCACACCATGATGCCGGGTGTTGGCCCTGTGTGCCTCGGTCGTATGCAGTCCTGATTGTGGCGCTCACCTGCACGGCGCCAAACACGCATACGACCATCATTGGCACCAAGGCAGAAGCGACTCTCATCGCTGAAGACGACACGTCTCCATTCGTCCCTCCATTCACGCCTGTCGCGACACCACTGGAGGCGGGCTGCACGATGTTGGGGCGTGAGCGGAAGACGGCCTAACGGTGTGCGGGACCGTAGCCCAGCTTCATGGAGACGGTTGCGAATGGTCCTCGCCGATACCCCAGGAGCAACAGTGTCCCTAATTTGCTGGGAAGTGGCGGTGCGGTCCCCTACGGCACTGCGTAGGATCCTACGGTCTTGGCGTGCATCCGTGCGTCGCTGCGGTCCGGTCCCAGGTCGACGGGCACGTGCACCTTCCGCCGACCACTGGCGACAACATCGATGTACTGTGGAGACCTCACGCCCCACGTGTTGAGCAATTCGGAGGTACGTCCACCCGGCCTCCCGCATGCCCACTATACGCCCTCGCTCAAAGTCCGTCAACTGCACATACGGTTCACGTCCACGCTGTCGCGGCATGCTACCAGTGTTAAAGACTGCGATGGAGCTCCGTATGCCACGGCAAACTGGCTGACACTGACGGCGGCGGTGCACAAATGCTGCGCAGCTAGCGCCATTCGACGGCCAACACCGCGGTTCCTGGTGTGTCCGCTGTGCCGTGCGTGTGATCATTGCTTGTACAGCCCTCTCGCAGTGTCCGGAGCAAGTATGGTGGGTCTGACACACCGGCGTCAATGTGTTCTTTTTTCCATTTCCAGGAGTGTATGTTGGAACACTGAATACGCGAGGCAATACTGACCCTACGACCTATCTCAGAAGATAGCTTAAGGGAAGGCAAACCTATGTGTGTAGCATTTGTAGACTTAGAGAAAGCTTTTGACAATGTTGACTGGAACACTCTCTTTCAAAGTCCAAAGGTGGCAGGGGTAAAACACAGGGAGCGAAAGGCTATTTACAATTTGTACAGGAACCAGATGGCAGTTATGGGAGTGGAGGGCCATGAAAGGCAAGCAGTGGTTGAGAAGGGTGTGAAACAGTGTTGTAGCCTATCCTCGATGTTATCCGATCTGTATATTGAGCAAGCAGTAAAGGAAACAAAAGAAAAATTTGGAATAAGAATTAAAATCTATGGAGAAGAAATAACAACCTTGAGGCACCTGGAAGAGCAGCTGAACGGAATGGACAGTGTCTTGAAAGAAGGGTATAAGATAAACATCAACAAAAGCTAAACGAGGATAATGGCACGTAGTCGAATTAAATCCGGTGATGCTGAGGGAATTGGATTAGGAAAGGAGACACTTAAAGTAGTAGATGAGTTTTGCTGTTTGGGCAGCAAAATAACTGATGATGGTCGAAGTGGAGAGGACATAAAATGCAGACTGGCCAAGGCAAGTAAAGTGTTTCTGGAGAAGAGAAATTTGTTAACATTGAGTATAGATTTATGTGTCAGAAGTCCTTTCTGAAAGTATTTGTATGGAGTGTAGCCATGTATGGTAGTGAAACATGGACGATAAATAGTCTAGACAAAAAGAGAATAGAAGCTTTCCAAATGTGGTGCTACAGAAGAATGCTGAAGTTTAGACTAATGAGGAGGTACAACATAGAACTGGGGAGAAGAGGAGTTTGTGGCACAGCTTGAGTAGAGGAAGGGATCGGTTAGGACACGTTCTGAGGCATCAAGGGATCATCAGTTTAATCATCGAGGGAGGCGTGGAAGGTAAAAATCGTAGAGGGAGACTAACAGATGAATAAACTAAGCAGATTCAGAAGGATGTATGTTGCAGTAGTTATTCAAACATGAAGAGACTTGCCAGGATAGAGTAACATGGAGAGCTGCATCAAACCAGTTTCTGGACTGAAGAAGACAACAACAAAGATAAAAATCTAACTTAACATAGAACTGTTTTGTTCACTGTTTGCTGTCGGAGTGGCTATTGGAGTATTTGGGGGTGGGGGTGCCAGTGGCTGGTCATAAATCAACGTCCAGTGGTGCCTTCTGCTGACGTGGAGCTGTGTCTCGTTTCGGTTTACACCAAAGCCTGTATAGGAAACAGTTACTTTTGCATCAGTTAGTGTGGTGCGGTATCGTGTGATACACTTTTTGTATTTCGACTGTTCATTTAATATTTAGGCATCCCAAACTTCATTTGCCGTTTTAGTACTCTGGATTAACTGTGTTTTAACATTACACGGTTAGACTACTTAATCTTACACTGATTAGGACGTAATTGTTCCACAGATTCCTTGTCTCTAAACTTATTAAGCTTGGCAGCACAAAGTAATTGACGAGAAATATTATAATTTTCCCGTTACATAACCTTCTTCCAGTCCTAAACTTTTAAGTTTCCAAGCCATGTTACGTATTATGCACAAACTGTTCAGAAAAATTCATGGAAATTACAATTAAATATACAGGGTGCGTCAAGAAAATGTATGCACACTTTGAACTGTCTTAGACAATTTATTTCCCGTTCTACAAGGTTAAATATCTGTGAGAATGTAATGTTATGTTTCTTCAACAGGTGGCAGCAGTGGCAAGGAAGTAACTGCAACATGGCGGACGTGCGTTTGAGCGTTGAAGCGCGGAAGCAGATAATTAAGTGGTACTGGAAGTTTGAGAATGTAGCTGCAGTTCGAAGACAGTGGAGAAGTGAGTATAGTACAGAACCACCTTCAAGGTTAACAATTACACGTCTATGAGACAAATTCTAAATTTATGGAACAGTGTGTGATGTGTATAAAGGTCGATCAGGGCGACCTCGTACAGCTACAAGTGATGATTCCCCAAATGCGGTCTTGGAACTGTTTCAGCGTTCGCCTCAAAAATCTTCAAGGCACGCGGCACGTGAGAGTAATGTAAGTGCTAGTAGTGTGCTATGCATTCTGAAGAAAGGCAAGTTTCGTGTGTACATTCCAAGGCTGGTGCAACAGCTAAGTGACGACGATCCAGACCGAAGGTTAGAATTTTGTGAATGGATTCAGGAGATGGTGAGAGGTGAACCGGGATTTATGGGTAGCATAATTTGGTCGGATGAAGCCCAATTCAAACTCAATGGAACTGTCAATAGGCACAATTGCATGTACTGGGCTGAAGCTAATCCTCACATTACAGTTGAGAAGGCTCTGAATTTGCCTGATGTAAATGTGTGGTGTGGTTTGTCTGCAAGGGGACTCATTGAGCCTTCCCGCTTCGAAGGTACTGTTACTGGAAAAACGTACCTAACAGTGCTTGCTGACTCCATATTCCCTGCCATTCGTGCATTATATGGTAATGATGAGGTTTATTTCCAACAAGATGGCGCCCTGCCGCCCTAACATAGGGACGTACGAGCATACCTGGATCACAATGTGCCAAGCCAGTGGATAGGACGCAGGGGACCAATTGAGTTTCCTGCACGTTCTCCAGACCTCACCCCGCTGGATTTCTTCTTATGGGGCACAGTAAAAGATGAGGTGTACAAACGTAAACCACGTAACCTGGACACACTTTGGAATTAGATTCAGGCGGTGTGCGCAGAAATCTCATTGGACACTTTGGTACGATGTACGGAATCAGTGGTGATTCGTACTCAGGAATGTATTGATGCTGAAGGCCACCAGTTTGAACACTAAACACATTTGCAAAGTACATTTGGTTTTTTTTTTTCATTTAGACTTTAAGCTTTCCATTGACGCTAAATAACGAAAAGTGTGAGGTGATCCACATGTGTTCCAAAAGAAATCCGTTGGAATTCGATTACTTGATAAATAGTACAATTCTCAAGGCTGTCAATTCAACTAAGTACCTGGGTGTTAAAATTACGAACAGTTTCAGTTGGAAAGACCACATAGATAATATTGTGGGGAAGGCGAGCCAAAGGTTGCGTTTCATTGGCAGGACACCCAGAAGATGCAACAAGTCCACTAAAGAGACAGCTTACACTACACTCGTTCGTCCTCTGTTAGAATATTGCTGCGCGGTGTGGGATCCTTACAAGGTGGGATTGATGGAGGACATCGAAAGGGTGCAAAAAAGGGCAGCTCGTTTTGTATTATCATGTAATAGGGGAGAGAGTGTGGCAGATATGATACGCGAGTTGGGATGGAAGTCATTAAAGCAAAGACGTTTTTCGTCGCGGCGAGATCTATTTACGAAATTTCAGTCACCAACTTTCTCTTCCGAATGCGAAAATATTTTGTTGAGCCCAACCTACATAGATAGGAATGATCATCAAAATAAAATAAGAGAAATCAGAGCTCGAACAGAAAGATTTAGGTGTTCGTTTTTCCCGCGCGCTGTTCGGGAGTGGAATGGTAGAGAGATAGTATGATTGTGGTTCGATGAACCCTCTGCCAAGCACTTAAATGTGAATTGCAGAGTAGTCATGTAGATGTAGATGTAGATTTCCAGAAATTTAACGTTGTAGAACGGGAAATAAATTTTCTATGACGCTTCAAAGTGTGTGTACATTTTTTGACGCACCCTGTATAGTGAACTGAGTAGGATAATTTAGTTCCACTCCTGGAAGTCCGTCGACTGTCACCGAGTGACGAACCATCTTTCGGATGGTATTATATGCATAACTGTTCTCTGAGAAAATACAAGTTATTTGCGAACATTTGTTTGGTATACGGGTAATGGGGCTTTAGTGGCATCGTTTCCTGAGTCATTGTTTTACGATATTGTTAATACACTACTGGCCATTAAAATTGCTACACCAAGAAGAAATGTAGATGATAAACGGGTATTCATTGGACCAATATATTAACTGACATGTGATTACATTTTCACTCAATTTGGGTGCATACATCCTGAGAAAGCAGTACCCAGAACAACCACCTCTGGCTGTAATAACGGCCTTGATACGCCTGGGCATTGAGTCAAACACAGCTTGGATGGCGTGTACAGGTACAGCTGCCCATGCAGCTTCAACACGATACCACAGTTCATCAAGAGTAGTGACTGGCGTATTGTGACGAGCCAGTTGCTCGGCCACCATTGACAAGACGTTTTCAGTTGGTGAGAGATCTGGAGAATGTGCTGACCAGGGCAGCAGTCGAACATTTTCTGTATCCAGAAAGGCCCGTACAGGACCTGCAACATGCGGTCGTGCATTAGCCTACTGAAATGTAGCGTTTCATAGGGATCGAATTAAGGGTAGAGCCACGGGTCGTAACACATCTGAAATGTAGCGTCCACTGTCCAAAGTGCTGTCAATGTGAACAAGAGGTGACCGAGACGTGTAACTAATGGCACCCCACACCATCACGCCATGTTGTACGCCAGTATGGCGATGACAAATACATGCATCCAACGTGCGTTCACCGCGATGTCGCCAAACACGGATGCGACCATCATGATGCTGTAAACAGAACCTGGATTCATCCGAAAAAATGACGTTTTGCCATTCGTGCACCCAGGTTCGTCGTTGAGTGCACCATCGCAGGCGCTCCCGTCTGTGATGCAGCGTCAAGGGTAACCGCAGCCATGGTCTCCGAGATGATAGTCCATGCTGCTGCAAACGTCGTCGAACTGTTCGTGCAGATGGTTGTTGTCTTGCAAACGTCTCCATCTGTTGACTCAGGGATCGAGACGTGGCTGCACGATCCACAACAGCTATGCGGATAAGATGCCTGTCATCTCGACTGCTAAAGATACGAGGCCGTTGGAGTCGCGATACGATAAACCTTAATTGCGATAGGCAACAATCCGACCTTTATCAAAGTAGGAAACGTGATGGTACGCATTTCTCCTCCTTACACGAGGCATCACAACAACGTTTCACCAGGCAACGCCGGTCAACTGCTGTTTGTGTATGAGAAATCGGGTGGAAACTTTCCTCATGTCAGCACGTTGTAGGTGTCGCCACCGGCGCCAACCTTGTGTGAATGCTCTGAAAATCGAATCATTTGCGTATCACAGTATCTTCTTCCTGTCGGTTAAATTTCGCGTCTATAGCACGTCATCTTCGTGCTGTACCAGTTTCAATGGCCAGTAGTGTACATGTCAAATACATGTGACTCAACGTAGCACCTATTTACTCAAATAACCAATGGTCAGTATATTTCAGAACAGGAGAAGCAATATTGCAACAAACTGTTTACTTAAGAATTGTAACGTATAGAACCTGCGTAGTGGCTGTCATTTCGGTAGCAGAGCAGATAGTTATTTATTTAGCAAATATCTGCATAATTTACGTATTTTTCACAAGAATGAATTCTGTGCCTGCTTGGTGCTAATGAGATAGCTGTTACATACATTAGATTGAGCACATTGACAGTGTTTGCCTTCTAATGCTAGGCGCTTTCGGTTCGCTTATTTGCTTGTTCTTGGGGCTAACATGAGGCGGCATATCAGGGCAGATGTTCATAATCACACGTCAGTATATAGTGTATGCCAGCCTGCAGAGCAGGACGAAATAGGCAGACCTTAATCAGAGTAGTTGGTCGTAAGAAGCGACAGTGCACAACCACAAATGTCATTCAGAATAGATGGACTACATACCACCAGCAGACCATTCTGATCATACAGCTGTTATTAAAATCTACTCATGATAATTACAATACAACTGCTTCTGATGCTTTGCCAAGGAAAGCGAAAAGCGTCTTTTGAACGAAATTTCCATTTGCAGTGCGCACCTAGTTCTTTCAATTTGACCTTGATGAATGCCGGATAGTTGTACACACTGACCGGTCCTTTTGGCCTTAAGAGCTTTATATGGAAATGATCAAAGTGCATTTGCTGGAACATGCGACTACCTTAAGTACTACTCCTTTATGGGTTGAATATGACTCGGGAAGCGACGTTAATTTCACTCTCAGTCCATCTCCTGACGACTTTGAAGGATAGCTGGAATGCTCTAATATGGTGTGCCCTGTCACGTTATTTCTGTAAAGGGTTGCCGCAGCAGACAGTCAGTGCTGAGCGAAGGGCGGGCGTACACAAAGATCTTCACTGCTGTAGGGGCTACTCTCCTTTCCTAAATGTTCCGTACAACGTAATTACTAACATAACATAAGGCTAATTCCGCTGCAAAGCTTGCTATCCACAACTCCGTCAACAATAATCTGCGAGCGGTAGTAATGCACGAAAGGAGAGAGATTTCCGATCGGGACTATGATATGGACTTGGCGTCATATTACGCTGCAGAATCTCAAAATGTTTTCTTTGTCACTTCATATGACAGCGAATGCTATGATATGAAAGGATGAACAGAATTATATGCTTCTAAGGTAAAGTATTTCCTTCTCTACTTCTACCAAGTGCAGAAAAGCTCCTTAGTTCTTTATGTGTGTTACGTAAATTTTGGTGTTACCTCACCTTACTTTATGAGAAGGTTCTTGTTTTCTTTGGGTCAAAAGGGAATGGATACTATCACTGGATAATTTTCTGATGACTAATGACATGGTGCTGGTTCCAATTGTTCCATCTGATATCGGAACAGAGTTTCACTTGGTCTATTCGAAGAATGTGTAGGTAACGATGTATGCACACTACATTCAGAGCAACGATGATGGTTCAAATGGCTCTGAGCACTATGGGACTTAACTTCTGTGGTCATCAGTCCCCTAGAACTTAGAACTACTTAAAACTAACTAACCTGAGGACATCACACACATCCATGCCCGAGGCAGGATTCAAACCTGCGACCGTAGCGGTCACGCGGTTCCAGACTGAAGCGCCTAGAACCACACGGCCACACCGGTCGGCCAACGATGATGTCTTTTTATTTATGTGTTAGCGCTTAATGCAGAGCACGTCGGTGAGCCAACATAAAACATTGTGCAGACCCGAGTCACGACCTCAAGAGTGCAGTGTGTATGCTAAATACAATTACAGATATAATACATCCCCCAAGCATTTAGTTAACACGGCTGGTCCCGGCGGAGGTTCGAGTCCTCCCTCGGGCATGGATGTGTATGTTAGTCCTTAGGATAATTTAGTGTAAGTAGTGTGTAAGCTTAGGGACTGATGACCTTAGCAGTTAAGTCCCATAAGATTTCACACACATTTGAACATTTGAACATTTAGTTAACGTAATGTGCAGAAACGGGCTAAGTAAGAATTAATTTTGGAACATGCTGTCACACTGTAATAGTTCACACTGATATGTAATGCTGTTTGTATTGCTTCATTTGCCTTTACATTTTAACGTTATTGATTTATGCACTATTGTAACAAATTTTGTTTTCCTTCTTGTTGAGTACATGATAGACTTTTGATATTTTATGCAATACATTTGTATTGCTTCGTTCAGCAAGTGATCTTCTCTGCAAGTGAGGCATTGCTAACCTCGTTGTGGAACGTCCATAAACACACTGTTTATAAAGGGTGAACTACATCATGAAGGCTTGATCCACTGTAACAGCTCCGTGGAGCTGGAGTTCGTGTTATCGCAATGATCGAGTACGGTAATTACTGCCTATCCGAGGCTGGTGAGAGATGCGGCGTATCGAAAATGACAGCGAAGCGTTCGTGGAGGGGATATGTTGGAACAGGCCGTATCGGGCAGAAAAGTGGCCGTGGACGACCGCCTGTGTCTTGTGCAATGGTCAACCAATGTCTGTTCGACAACATACGTGCCAATCCGACCCTCAATTCTCGTCATACGGGAGGGATTTCTTAGTTTCCTGGCATTCCATGAACTCTGAGAAGGAGAATGAAAGACAATGGAATTTTATGTCGAAGAGCTGCTATAAAGTAACGCTTCACTGTTTGTCAGAGATCTACAGCATGGCTTTTGCTGGAGAATTACATTGGCTTTGGAGCAGGTAAAAGAATATATTTTCTTTCATGAACAGTGCACCAGCTCAGGTGAGATATCAATAAATTGATCCTATGTAGTATGAACGATGGACCTTGCCGTTGGTGGGGAGGCTTGCGTGCCTCAGCGATACAGATGGCCGTACCGTAGATGCAACCACAACGGAGGGGTATCTGTTGAGAGGCCAGACAAACGCATGGTTCCTGAAGAGGGGCAGCAGCCTTTTCAGTAGTTGCAGGGGCAACAGTCTGGATGATTGACTGATCTGGCCGTGTAGCACTAACCAAAATGGCCTTGCTGTTCTGGTACTGCGAACGGCTGAAAGCAAGGGGAAACTACAGCCGTAATTTTTCACAAGGGCATGCAGCTTAACTGTATGGTTAATGATGATGGCGTCCTCTTGGGTAAAATATTCCGGAGGTAAAATAGTCCCCCATTCGGATCTCCGGGCGGGGACTACTCAAGAGGACTTCGATATCAGGAGAAAGAAAACTGCCCTTAATCGGGCAGGTAGGTTAGAAAATTTAAAAAGGGAAATGGTTAGGTTAAAGTTAGATATAGTGGGAATTAGTGACGTTCGGTGGCAGGAGGAACAAGACTTTTTGTCAGGCGAATACAGGGTTATAAATACAAAGTCAAATAGGGGTAATGCAGGAGTAGGTTTAATAATGAATAAAAAATAGGAATGCGGGTAAGCTACTACAAACAGCATAGTGAACGCATTATTGTGGCCAAGATAGACACGAAACCCACGCCTGCTACAGTAGTACAAGTTTATATGCCAACTAGCTCTGCAGATGACGAAGAAATTGAAGAAATGTATGACAAAATAAAAGAAATTATTCAGATAGTGAAGGGAGACGAAACTTTAATAGTCACGGGCGACTGGAATTCGGTAGTAGGAAAAGGGAGAGAAGGAAACGTAGTAGGTGAATATGGATTGGGGCTAAGAAATGAAAGAGGAAGCCGCCTGGTAGAATTTTGCACAGAGCACGACTTAATCATAGCTAACACTTGGTTAACGAATCATAAAAGAAGGCTGTATACATGGAAGAACCCTGTAGATGCTGACAGATTTCAGATCTGACCACAATCTATTGGTTATGAACTGTAGTTTAAAACTGAAGAAACTGCAAAAAGGAGATGGGACCTGGATTAACTGACTAAACCAGAGGTTGTACATAGTTTCAGGGAGACCGTAAGGGAACAAATGGCAGGAATGGGGGAAAGAAATACAGTAGAAGACGAATGGGTAGCTTTGAGGGATGAAGCAGTGAAGGCAGCAGAGGATCAAGTAGGTAAAAAGACGAGGGCTAGTAGAAATCTTTGGGTAACAGAAGAAATATTGAATTTAATTGATGAAAGGAGAAAATATAAAAATGCAGTAAATGAAGCAGGCAAAAAGGAATACAAACGTCTCAAAAATGAGATCGACAGGAAGTGCAAAATAGCTAAGCAGGGATGGCTGGAGGATAAATGTAAGGAGGTAGAGGCTTATCTCACTAGGGGTAAGATAGATACTGCCTACAGGAAAATTAAAGAGACCTTTGGAGAAAAGAGAATCACTTGTATGAATGTTAAGAGCTCAGATGGAAACCCAGTTCTAGGCAAGGAAGGGAAAGCAGAAAGGCTGGCTCTGAGCACTATGGGACTTAACAGCTGTGGTCATCAGTCCCCTAGAACTTAGAACTACTTAAACCTAACTAACCTAAGGACATCACACACATCCATGCCAGAGGCAGGATTCGAACCTGCGACCGTAGCACTCGCGCGGTTCCGGACTGCGCGCCTAGAACCGCGAGACCACCGCGGCCGGCAGCAGAAAGGTGGAAGGAGTATATAGAGGGTCTATACAAGGGAGACGTACTTGAGGACAATATTATGGAAATGGAAGAGGATGTAGATGAAGATGAAATGGGAGACATGATACTGCGTGAAGAGTCTGACAGAGCACTGAAAGACCTGAGTCGAAACAAAGCTCCTGGAGTAGGCAACATTCCATTAGAACTACTGACGGCCTTGGGAGAGCCAGTCCTGGTGAGCAAGATGTATGAGACAGGCAAAATACCCTCAGACTTCAAGAAGAATATAATAATTCCAATCCCAAAGAAAGCAGGTGTTGACAGATGTGAAAATTACCGAACTATCAGTTTAATAAGTCACGGCTGCAAAATACTAACGCGAATTCTTTACAGACGAATGGAAAAACTAGTAGAAGGCGACCTCGGGGAAGATCAGTTCGGATTCCGTAGAAATATTGGAACACGTGAGGCAATACTGACCCTACGACTTATCTTAGAAGCTAGATTAAGGAAAGGCAAACCTACGTTTCTAGCATTTGTAGACTTAGAGAAAGCTTTTGACAATGTTGACTGGAATACTCTCTTTCAAATTCTGAAGGTGGCAGGGGTAAAATATAGGGAGCGAAAGGCTATTTACAATTTTTATAGAAACCAAATGGCAGTTATAAGAGTTGAGGGGCATGAAAGGGAAGCAGTGGTTGGGAAGGGAGTGAGACAGGGTTGTAGCCTCACCTCAATGTTATTCAATCTGTATATTGAGCAAGCAGTGAAGGAAACAAAAGAAAAATTCGGAGTAGGTATTAAAATCCATGGAGAAGAAATAAAAACTTTGAGGTTCGCCGATGACATTGTAATTCTGTCAGAGACAGCAAAGAACTTGGAAGAGCAGTTGAACGGAATGGACAGTGTCTTGAAAGGAGGATATAAGATGAACGTCAACAAAAGCAAAACGAGGATAATGGAATGTAGTCGAATTAAGTCGGGTGATGCTGAGGGGAATAGATTAGGAAATGAGACACTGAAAGTAGTAAAGGAGTTTTGCTATTTGGGGAGCAAAATAACTGATGATGGTCGAAGTAGAGAGGATATAAAATGTAGACTGGCAATGGCAAGGAAAGCGTTTCTGAAGAAGAGAAATTTGTTAACATCGAGTATAGATTTAAGTCTCAGGAAGTCGTTTCTGAAAGTATTTGTATGGAGTGTCGCCATGTATGGAAGTGAAACATGGACGATAAATAGTTTAGACAAGAAGAGAATAGAAGCTTTCGAAATGTGGTGCTACAGAAGATTGCTGAAGATTAGATGGGTATATCACATAACTAATGAGGTGTTGAATAGGATTGGGGAGAAGGGAAGTTTGTGGCACAACTTGACTAGAAGAAGGGATCGGTTGGTAGGACATGTTCTGAGGCATCAAGGGATCACCAATTTAGTATTGGAGGGCAGCGTGGAGGGTAAAAATCGTAGAGGGAGACCAAGAGATGAATACACTAAGCAGATTCAGAAGGATGTAGGTTGCAGTAAGTACTGGGAGATGAAGAAGCTTGCACAAGATAGGGTAGCATGGAGAGCTGCATGAAACCAGTCTCAGGACTGAAGACCACAACAACAACAACATGTATTGTCGTAAATACAAGCGTTTTAGTTAAATCTAGCTTTGTTCTGTAGCACACTCATTGTATATTAGTTCTGCCTTTAGTCCGCAGCTCGTGGTCGTGCGGTACCGTTCTCGCTTCCCGCGCCCGGGTTCCCGTGTTCGATTCCCGGCGGGGTCAGGGATTTTCTCTGCCTCGTGATGACTGGGTGTTGTGTGGTGTCCTTAGGTTAGTTAAGTTTAGGTAGTTCTAAGTTCTAGGGGACTGATGACCATAGATGTTAAGTCCCATAGTGCTCAGAGCCATTTGAACCATTTTTAGTTCTGCCTTTTTTTATAGTTATATTTCTTTGATATCGCATTTATTAAATAAATTGCTTGTTGAATTTGTGAAGAGTTTTATTACATAACTACCCTTTTTCGTATTACTAGGTGTACGGACCATGAGAAGAGCGCTTCAGTTCTAGGTATCCCACGGAAAGAGAGGAAAGTGGACGCTTTTCTGTTGGCAGTTGGGGTAATATCTCGGCTCGGAGGGCAGGGCTACAGTGGGAAATTGAATGTATAATGAAGCCTAGCGTTAGATACCATATCCTCAAGGAGATATCTATTTCCTGCAGCGATGAACAGAAAATAACATAAAAGTGTTTCAATAGTTTTCAGATACAGACATCATCACGTTTCTGAATGTAGTGTCCCGACACCACTATCTGCACGTTCTTCCAGTAGCCAAAGTGAATCTCTACTGACATATGCGATGGTGCAAGTGAAACAAGTACCATGTCATTAGTAATCAGAAAATTAACCAATGACAGCGTCCACTCCCTTTTGACCCAAAGAGAACAAGAACCTTCTCATAAAGTAAAGTGAGGTGACACCACAATTTATGCAGTACGCATAAAGAACTAAGGAGCTGCACTTGGTAGAAGTAGAGGAGGAAATACTTTTTCTGAGAAGCATATAATTCGTTTCATCCTCTCAAATCATATTATTTGCTTTATATGAAGTGAAAAAGTAAAAATTTTAGGATTCTGGAGCGTAATATGACAGCAAATCCTTATCACGGTCCCTATAGGAAGTGTCACAAAAATCAACAATCTCTCTCCATTCGTGCATTACTACAGCTCGCACATTCTTGTTGACAGAGCTGTGGACAGCAAGCTTTGCACCGGAATCAGCCTTATGTTATGCTAGTAATTATGGTGTAGGGAACATTTAGGAAAGGAGAGTAGCCCCTACAGCAGTGAAGATCTTTGTCTACACCTGCCCTACACTCAGCACTGACAGTTGCCATAACCCCTTATATATGATGTGATGTTTGGTTTGTGGGGCACTCTACTGCGTGGTCATCACTCCCAATTTTTACACAATCCAATTTTTTTATACAGTCCAGTCTAGTCACAGTCACCAATGGTGACGATGATGATGATGTGAAATGATGAGGACAACACAAGCACCTAGTTCCTGGGCAGAGAAAATCCCCAACCCAGCCAGAAATCGAACATGGGACCCTATGAGAGAGACAGCAAAACTAGCCACTAGACCACAAGCTGGGGACACCCTTTACAGATCTGACGCGGCAGGAGACGCTGTATCAGAGCATTACAGACATCTTTCAGTAAGTGGTCACGAAATGGACTGAGAGGCAGATTAACGTCACTCTCCGAGCCTTATTCAGCCCAAAATGGAGTAGTACTTACTGTAGTCACTAGTTTCAGCAATTACACTTTGATAACTTCCGTGTAAATATTCTGATGGACAAAAGGAACGATTAGTGTATGAAACTATCAGGCATTAATTAAGACGAACTGCAAGCTCGAGGCCCACTGAAATGGAAATTTCATTCAAAAGGCGCATTTCCCATTTCTTGGCAAAGCATCACCAGCAATTATATTGTAATTATCATGAGTAGATGATAATAACAACTGTAAGATCAGAATGGTAAGGGCACTCAGAGAATGTGTCGGTGCTATGCTGTCCACGTGTTCTGAATGACATTAGTGGTTGTGAGTAGTAGGGAAAAGTTCGTTTTAGCGCATTTTGCTAGTGCAAGGCCCGTAGGAACTCAGGGGTAAGACCTATTGCCCTCCTTTGATTGACAGGTACTTAACATATTGTCCTGCAAAAATGGCCATACATTTTCAGGTCCCTAACCTGTTGTTCCCCCACCCCCACCCACTCTCAGCCCCCCTCAGGAAACCACAACTCGCAGCACCTCCCCCTTGTTGCTACAGGTACGCTTTCAGGTCTGAGTTATTGTAACAGCACCTCTCACTCTTGCCAACTTGATTGACTACTTAATTAAATTTATCAATTAATTAACCACTCCTTATCTGGTAAAACCCCTCCCGTCCCACCATCAGTCCTGGAAATTGGCAGGAAAACTACTCAGTTGATCAGTCATACGGAGAGAGTTCGACTGCAATGTATGGAATATTGTTTAAACAATTTATACAATGTGTGGAATATTGTTTATGGGATTCAAGGCAGTGTATGGAAAATATGGAGCCTGGTGGCTTTGTGATAGAGAGGAAGGATCTTGTAACGGGAAATTCAAGGGTATATCGTTTATTTATTAAAAAAATCAGTTTGCAGGGGTTGGAAATCTCTTGCTCATCATTCTCAGCTGTTTGGAGAGATGTAGGTCTTGTAAGAAGTAATTACATGAGGAAAACATGTTGCATAACCTAATGTTCGGCACTGCACTCTGAACGTCTTAACAAAATGTTCAGCTCTTTGTCAGCACTTAACCTATTATTCTGTTAAGTGGCTTTCCATGTCACCTCCATCCCCTGAACTATTATACGGTCTCTGATACCATATTAAGTTATTAGTTATATCCTCCCTCCATTTTTGTACGCTTTACGAAAATCACACGCTTTTGAACGCCATTTCTGGCGCAATCTTCTTTGTCACCCACCCCCACCCCTTAAACTATTGTACCACAGTTTACATAAAATTATACAAATTAATTCTACAAATTAACCTAGTGTTCCACACTTAACCAGCTGCTCTGCTCCATGTTCACCCACCCACCAACACCTTCCCTTAACTATTGTATCGCTAACAACATGCTGATATAAAAATGTATGCAAATTAATTATGCAAATTAATTATATCCATATCCTTTCCATGTATGGGGTAGTTTTTTAATTCCCATCATCCTATTGGAAGGTGACATCGATGGAATATACTTTAAACAAAGGATCACTAATAAAAAACGTATCGCCCGCATCTCGTGGTCGTGCGGTAGCGTTCTCGCTTCCCACGCCCGGGTTCCCGGGTTCGATTCCCAGCGGGGTCAGGGATTTTCTCTGCCTCGTGATGGCTGGGTGTTGTGTGATGTCCTTAGGTTAGTTAGGTTTAAGTAGTTCTAAGTTCTAGGGGACTGATGACCACAGCAGTTGAGTCCCATAGTGCTCAGAGCCATTTGAACCATTTTTGAAAAAACGTATCCCATCACCCGACACCCGACACCGGCGCTGCTGACTCTGCGCTCGCAGTTAGGAGTCGGGAAGCACTGGCGGCCCCCACGAAGTGATAAATGCTGGGACGTGAGCAACCACCCTCACGCTGCTATTGCCTACAGCCAGCAGGGGAAAGTCACGTCTATTTTCTGGTATACAGTTAGACTTCTTAGAGTGTTATACTGAAATTACATTTCTATGTAAGTAAGAGGCAAGTCACCCTCTGACTGGCACACGCATGTTTACCATTGCTGGCACAGTACCTATCTTCCTGTGGATACTGACGTCACAGGTCATGCTGCAGAAATCTGCCCCAGTGCTTCCCAGAATAGCACAGGGTACATTGTTCCTAGTGATCGTAACTGGACATGCGAGCTGCATCTAGCCGCATACGGGTTTGCATGCTAAGCATGGCTGATGCATCGCCACTAAATGTTTGGTTGGCGACTCACCATCTAAAATGTTCTCAATGTTTTATTGACGTCACATGGCTTTGTAAATAAGAGCCAAGTCAACATCTTCGAAATTGTAAAGTGTCACAGAAATAGTTAACAGTTACTTTTGTAGGACCTTTCGTGACATCTCAGCTTGTCTGCATGGAAATTCAAGACCTAACAGGACCTGTTAATGAAAACAGTCCAGAATAACACCGATTGCATTCTTCCTGATGGTTCTAATGTGGCACCCCAACCATCACGTGTTACCCTTCCTGGAAATCGTTAAGTCCTGCTTTCAACAAACATATCCAAAACGGAAGCGAGCTCTCCACTATATAGAGGCTCCTATGTCTAGGCACAAAAGATGTCTTGTGAATAAATCGAGCATTATGATCGGCTCTTACTGAATTTACCTGACAAATTACTGATGCTGCAAGTGTGGAAGCGCTGTCTGCCTTTTTCTTTCTGCAGATGAGACTTTCAGCGGCAAAAATATTTTGTACAGATCGCCATATGGCACTGACAGTTAAACCCATGCAACAGTGGATACAGATTGTCAAATACAGAAACACTCTTACTCAATTACACCGCTCTGCCACTGAGGATGGAAGCTTGAATATTAGAGCGTGAAACCAATCTCCAACGCATTATATTTCACAGCATGCTGTGTCGATGTAGTAAACATACAATTTGTATCCTGTGCCATACAAAATCACCCTTTTGCATCATTCATATAGCTATCGACCGCCAGACACCTCAACATATACCACGAAGACAGACAGCATAAGTACATGCACCGTAGGTATATTCTTCACTGCACTAGATATTTCCTGTGAGGTCCGGTGGTCAGGCCTTCAGAACTGTTGTACAAAGTCAGGGACGGTTCCCTTTGGCACAAAGGCGTCACCGTTTTTGGTCCCAACCTGCTTGCTTGATTTTTACACCCATCTCCAGACTCTGGGATTACAAGAATACAAGCCATTTAACAAAGTTTGCAAGAATATCATGCCCTTTTCGCGAGACACTCGTACATATACCGCGAAGACTGTTGTACAAAAGCTGAGTCAGTTCCCCTCGGCACAAAGGCGTCACTGTTTCTAGTCCCGACCTGCTTGCATGGTTGTTTGCTGTGTGCACCAATCTCCAAACTCTGGGATTACAAGAACACATGTATTTTCACATGGTTTGCAAGAATATTGTACCATTTACGTGATGCTTCTCGATATCAAGCACATAGCAATATCGCTTGCATAGCAATATTACTCGTGCAACATAATTCCAAAGACACAGACTGGAAATTATTTCTCTAGAAACCCAAAACTTCAGCGAGGTGGAGCATGCTGTAAACCACTGGGTAACTAGAAACTTATCCCATCTGCGAAGACCTTTACATGAAAACTCGAAAAATAGAGGAAACTGATATTTTCACTCGTGAATACCGATGTCGGTGATGTAACACATTCCAAATCATCCCTATAATTTACAAAGTCAACTAAGGTGTTCCTCATGTCTAGAGAACCAGTAAATGTGTCTTCCACCCTTCTTTCAGCTGCTAGATGCACACACCACAATCGATGTTCCCTCAACTGAATAAAAGCGCGAAATGTGCAGAACCAGTCAACCAGACAATTTATATGGGAGGGAATAATGGTCCAGCAGAAACACACGTCCATATTGATCTTCTCAAATTCCCAAGCGACCACGAAAGCTGTCCAACACATACTAAGTATTAGTTCGCTATTCGACCGTCTAGAGGCCGACATGGTTAAGTCAGCTACATCCCTGCATCCCAATATGCCTCTCCATTCAGACTGCTCCTACCGTTAGCCGGAAAAGTGAATCATTCCCGCCACAGGTTACCGGCGTTGCACGCCAAGCATTGACAGAATCATCCCAGGAAACTGTCCGCCTATGTATTTTATCACTGTAGGTTACTTACAATTAAATATTACGATCACGGCCTCAATTCGACGACATTCGATAATGAGTGAACTATCGGAATTTCACCATGCTGACGGCTGTGGCTCTGGAAATAGAAATATCTGCACCATTCTTATGACTTGACATACTCTTCCCTTTGCTGTCACAGTATTCCACGTCATATCCATACCTTCCTTACGACTGGACATAGTCATTTCCTTTGCACATGTCGGAACGCACACACACACACACACACACACACACACACACACACACACACACACACACGCACACACACACATATACTCAAGGCGAACCTATCACGCATCCCCTACTACTAAGTAAATACTTGGCCGATAACTGACTGCCGGCGATACGAAATAATACTGACCGAAAATCAGTGATGGGTGGACATGTCTCACAAGTTTTTCTCGCGAATGGTACTCCTGTCTCTTAGAAAGAGAGGCGTAATCGTCTTAAAAACTGCCATATGTTAAAAAAATACGACCGTCTTACCATCACAAGCGTTCTTGGTTCTACAGGTACACACTATTATCCATGTTAAAAGCTATACTGACTTTATAAATCGAGGTATGGCATTACTTCTGAATGAAGTGGTTTTTCCAGACAAATACCGCAACACTGAATATCGATGGTGATCGCTGGAGTGTATATTTTCAGACCAACAGTACAGTTACATGTAGCCAACGATGCAACCTCGTGATAAAATCACTGAATTTAGAAAGTGATTCAGCTAAGAAACAGGGTATGAAACTGGTATTTGCAACTCCCTCATGCCGCCGTTAGATTTTTCTCCAGTATTTGTAATGCATCCTGTCTTGATGTAATGTCAGAGTTTCTGCGATATATCCACTGGGCTGTAGACGACGGTTGTTTGAGAAGGATCAAACAGTAGATGGTGTACTAATTGAGGTAGTAAGAAATGTACATTAGCTTTTCAGATCTCTAGTGTTATGCTCCCTGGTAGAAATGCTGTCTGGGATTTGGAAGAGACGTCATGTCATGATTGCATGGGTAGAAGTGACATTAAAAATCGATAGAATTGCGGAAAATACGTATAAATTGAGAGAAAATACACCGAAATGCGGGAAATTGAGGATGTACTTGTGTTTCTTCTGGTTGGTGCAGAAGAATTCTTGTACTTGGAAACGAATGTGCGACAGCAACAGGAATACGAGAAAACGTTGACATTGAGGCATCGGGAACCAGGAAAACCGTCATTTTGTTTCATCGAGGCAGCATTCTACTCTATGTCTGTTGAGGTAATAATGATACACATGAGTTGATGCTGTCTTTCATGCTCTCCTGGAAAAACAGAGATCCATCTGCCTCTGAACTTAGTTGCATCTGCGTTAAAGGATGACATAGAGAGGATGGAGCGGTCGGTTGAGATGGAGTAGTAACGAGGTATGATTTAATGGCAGAATGATGATGCATTTTAGAGAGAGAGAGAGGGAGAAGGTGCTGCAGGTCGTTTGAGCATTTTTTTCCCCGATGTTCTATCAGGATGCATCAGTTGTGTGACGTAGCCTGTGTTCGACTTGTATACAACCGCGTGTTCTGTTTGTGGGTCTTAGAGCAGTGTCTACATGCGATCATTAACAGTAAATCTCTCGGTCATCAGAGGACTTCCATCTCATGTGTGATGAAACGTGACACATTCCTCTAAACGTACGAAGATTTATGCAATGTACTCCATTCCCCAGTAGCGTCTTTGGTATAAAATCAAGACTTCAGCTACATAACAGAGATGATTCTAAGTTAACAGTAAGTGCTTGTGAGGCACTGCAATCCCCATGTATACATTTGCTTGACAGATGTTCTGTTTACAGAGTTATTGGCGGAATGAAGTGTAATTTCACATGTCAAACGCCGCTGCTATACGTTTATCAGTTTCCTTCTAAAAGGTATTCTCCATTACTAAGGATCATTTTATATAGGACTGATGCGGACATAGTATAATTTCTAAACTGTGATCAGATGTGAACAGTGCATGCTATACATCTCTGGAAAGCTATATTGTGCACTTATCACACGGAATCGATATTTTAAGGAAGTAGTTCTTTCCTTTTACGGTTTGTTACCATAGTTTATCGTACAGACACCGGCAAGAAGGACGTATGTCATGCGCTGGAAATATATTTATTACATTGGAATATTAACAGCGTTACATTCCATATGACTAAAACGTCGGAACGAGAGCGACCTAACATTATAGCCTATTTTAAGTGCAGAACCTTGTAGCCTTAGGAGTGCGTGTGTTAATGTTCTCTCTTACCAATACCTTCCAAGTACTGATCCCAGACTCCAGAACAATACGTTAGAGTTGATAGCGTGGTTGATTTACGTAAAAATGCTTCGAACTCCATCCGTCTGAAGCTCCAACATGCACAAAAACCAGCCGTTTCTTGTTCTTCTTAACCGTCTGCTATTACATCACATCACTTTCAAATATGTTACTATACACCGATAGGGGGTTCTAACCTCTTCAACATGGGCGCATCTGGAGAAATCTTGTGCACTTGGATGGGTGAGGACTCCGCTAGCTCCAGTCATTCACGAGACACGGAATGTAACGGTCTACTTCAGGTCAGCTGCAGATTAAATCGGTATTGGCGCTACAGAGCGGGCTGGTCAAAGACAGTGTGAGGGGGTCTTTCAGTCTCTAATTTTATCCTAAGACTGCGAGAATGCTTTGTTACTCCCATCCGCATAGAGATAGATCATAAATTATGCACTATGCTCGAGGTGCAAGAAATATGTAAAGTGCTGTCTGGTATACTTTCATGATGTACATGTTCGAGAATTAACAATGAATGAACGCCCTGCACAGTCATCTATCTACATTCACAATGATACTCGCAAAGTAGAGAAGGGAAACATGCTATCACACTATAGGTTGGTGTTGAAATTACTGTAAATCTGCTAAAATTGTTTGCACTATCAACTGTGATGTTTATTTTTCCATCCCATCCGCTCACTGGTACACTCTTGATTACCACACAATGACTGACTGACATCGCTTGTTTAAGTTGGTGAAAGAGATTTTGTGGAGTGTCAACACCTTCTGGGGATGGCTAGCACCGAAACAGTGATCGCGTACATGACTGCAATATGAGAAATCAGTCGAAATTGAATGCAGAGCCATCAGCTATTCCGTCACTGTGGCAGATGAGTTTAAATGTAGAGGTCGTCAATCACCTCTGGACAGCAGTTTGGAAACTCTCCACAATGCACCCAAACTCTTCCAGATTCCTTTTATTGTAATTGTCTTTTATTTAAAATCATCCATTGTGTGTGGTGTGTTATGGTAGCAGCAGTAACAACATGATTTATAGCGTGCGACGTCTAGTATTCTGTGAGAAGCAGTGGATCAGAACTTGTTAATGTCAGTTTAGAACCTGACACAGGCCTCGAAGTTGTGGCGGAAATGAAGTGAGTGGAGCTTTTATAGTTCATAATTTTTCTCTGTTGCATGGTACAGAATAATGAAGATAGCGTGTTTGGGTGATAGATGTGAATGGGCCGTGAGGGACGCGGATCTGCTTCGGACAGCAGTACTTGTATGTAGTTTGAGGATGCTCCACAATGCAGTAGGAAAATCCTTGTGCTTCCCCCAGTTCCTTTACTGTCTTTTATACTGCCTCGTGTTGCAGGAGCAGGCTTCGTTTGGTGCTGACCTTACACATCGTACACTGTTGGCAGAGCTACAACACGCTTCCATTCCCACCGAATAGTCAAAACATGGTCCTGTTGCACTTACTCAGGTCACTGTTTCTACATGGGTTGCAGAAGGTGGTAGATACAGCTCTCACTAACTTCTGCTCAGTTCCTACTGAAATTGGAACGATCACATACGCAAAGCTGCAGAAATGGCAGCAGTTGTGAATTTTAAAATTTTCCCGGCGAATTGACTGTTCAAACAAATTTCGGGCTTGCAGCCGGTCGTCGTTCAATACCTCGCACGATATTTCAACTGGGCACATGACAGTCATCTTCAGGTGAGCCGTCGGAGACTGGCGAAAACGTCCTCCGTTCCGCAATATATAGCGCGCTGTAACTATTCTATGCAGGCGTCGAAAACTTGACAGATTGACCACACTGCCGACCGGCAGCGCCCTCGAAGGTGGAATAGCGGAACTCAGTCACCCTCTGCGTTGCTGTCTGCCGCGACCGTCAGCACACTGTCGTCTTCGATTTGAGCAAATCGTGGAGATGATGGGATTCCAGGCACTGTCCAGCTGGTAGCCGCTGTCACGGTTCAACAGATTTTCCGCCAGACGTATTTCTACGGATTCTTTAATAATGGAGTCCCAGAAAGATGTTGCTGTGGACAAAATCATTGTTTTCTGATACTCCATTGAATGTCCAGTAGAAATACAATGTTCAGCAATAGCGGACTTGCTTGGCAGCAAAAGGCGGGTGTAACGTTGATGTTCAGTGTAGCATTTGAAACGTCCCCTTTCAACAGTTATACATGACTGTGCTTAAACTGACACACAATATTTTTAGCGCAACGCAGTCTGACTTTCAAAAATCCCTACAAAAGAATGGCCCTGACTAACATTAACCTATACCTTTCACAAATCACTTACCTCACCAAAAATCTTCGTTCCTCGAACTACTGCAATACAGCGAGTGCCACTACTGCCAGCTAAATAAAAGATTCAAACTACTGAAGGCACTAACTACTGATAGGCGTAGTTAGCAAATGAAAGATTTTGATAGAGAACAAACAATGTATTTACCTCAATAGTGTTCAAAAGTCATAATGTATATAGCAGTTCATGACATCCAGTCTTACAAATTTCAAAACTCCGCCATCTCTCTCCCCCACATCCACCACTGCTGGCGGCTCACCTCCAACTGCGCAACGCTAAGCGCTGTTCACATCCAGCTGCCCAACACTACAATGGCAGACAACAATGGAAACTAGCCACAGACTGCACACAGCACAGCCAGTGATTTTCATACAGAGCGCTATGTGGCGTTACCAATAAGAAAACATAAACAGCCTACTTACATAGCTCCCATGCTCCCCACAAAAAAATTTACAAATTGTTTTGGGCAGTGGCCAATAATGATTTGATAAAATTTTTCATAATTGCAATAACAAAGATATCAAATGCACACACTTATTGATACATGTCCATAAAGACAGTCCTGATCATTCATCACAGTAAAATTGCAGTGTTTATCTCAAAGTCTGAGCAGTAAAAGAAAATGCACACGGAAGTAGTGGATTTCCATGCCGTCTTGAAGAAGTAGTGTTGTCCTTCCAACAGAAAGACAGAACAGAAAGACAGTGCTGACTCTTGACATGCAGACAGGTAATGGGCCACAACAGAGCAAACCCACAGCAGAGTCATTCGAAGTTTTGAAGAATATTGGTAGGTAGGTCATCACAGAGTAGACCCACTGTAGTCCTGGTAGAGATTACGATATTGGTGGGCCACCAGAGGTGCAGACCCACTGCAGTCCTTGTAGAAATAATGGTATTGTTGGGTCATCAAAGATGCAGACCCACTGTAGTCCTTGTAGAGATGGCCAGCAGCCATCTGTTGTAACTGTGCAGGTGCACAATCACCATTGAAGAGTCTTGCGGATAATATAGCAAGTCCATAACCACCACTTGTGCACTCACAAAGTTTTTGGAATTGTCCTTAGAACCTGCAATGCTGTTATCCAGTCCCTTGCTGAATTATTAACACACGTGTAAACACTAACAGTCCCTACTTCTCACATATTGTCCATATACTATGACGAACAGAAACGTGTGCAGTGAAATAGAACTTACAAGTTAATAATATGATGAACTGGTATCAATTACAATTTTATAACATAAGAATACAATAACAACGGTTCAAAATACATCATTAAAAACATAATAATACAGATAACATTTGTAGGAATAGGGGCTTTACAAAAGAATAGAAATAAACATATACATCAGTGTTACAGGAATTATGACATAAGTAAATAAATAAAAAATCAGAATAATTATTGAAACATCAACTTCACACATGAGCATTACAACAAAACAGAATAAATAATGTCTAAACATCTTTACAAAGTAAATAACATATTATTAGAAAAATTCTACAACATAACTCTTATTAGCTGAACGCATAAAGACAGGAAAAACACAAATATACAAGAGTACACAAACACATAGGGGGATAACACAATGGAAAGGACAGGGTTCGTTTTCAGTGTAACATTTGGTACTGCAGTCCAACCCAAAACTTCATTCCATATATCGTCCCTCTTATTTCAACATTTGCTCCAGCCAAAAAAAAAATCCTATCCAAGCATGCTTTCTGTATTTATATGTTCACATATTTCTTACCTCATTATTTATTTTCCATTATCTTACCTATTATTTATTTCCAAGAAAATCCTACCTAAACCTGTTGTCCCTAAACCCTACTTTTTTGCTCATATCCTCTTTCAAAATACTTTTTTTTTTGGCCAAACCATTTTCTTATAGCTTCTCAATGCATTTCTTCCAATTCATCACAACTCGTTCTCTCATATAGACTACCCCATCTTAAGCTAACTTAAATCTACTGAGCTCAGATGCTAAACTAAGGAACGAGGCAATGCAGCAGCACAAAACAATTAACACAAACAGCAATGATAAAAAATACAAATGACAAAGCAAGCAGCATAAATTAGCAAAGCAAATGCAATATTACAACTAATATAAGGCAATGCGCAGCAAACAAGATAGATAAATTCGTAGTAAAACTGGCTTAACAGAGTAATTTAAAGTGAAATTTAGTAGCACTATGCCTGGCAAACAGCAGCAGCAAATGCAATAACTTATATCTAAACATGACATAGCTCAAGCAGAAAAAATATTACACTAAAAATGGCCATGTCTAATACCTATGTCACATCTTAACACTAGAGTGATGCATCACAAAAACTTACTCTGCAAGAAAGTTACCAAGTCATTAAAAAAAATTATTTATGCAATTCCTGTGAAGGGAAATGTCTATTTGTGTTATCTTTTCTAAGAAAGTATATGAGAAACGTATTCTTTACTGGGTCTGTAGACAGAAAATAGTGATATTAGTACATCTATTAAATTTTGTAATAACCAATGCTGCAGTGCAGCTAGAAACTAGATATTAAAGAAAATGAGCAAATATGTACAAAGGAAGGCATGAAACATCATTCATTAGCCATATGGCATTTCATAAGGTAGTAAAAAAAATCTCTCAACTAGAAAGACAGTAGTCATAATCAGGTGTATAGACATAAAAATATTTCTCGTCATTTCATTAGACATTTCAGTAAATATCATAAATTAAGAGCTCCACAGTGTTATCATATGTTTTCAAGTTTGAGCGTGTCGTATTTAGGATGCTTTCTACAAATAAATGTAACTAGCGAGGATAATGGCCTCCTTTTTTCTCCACCTGTGCCTCTGAAAGGCACACACTAATGGCTTTTTTCCAGGCGACTGTCGTGCTGCTGCCCACGTAATGTGTCGTGCCCACGACGCATTACGTGAAGGTCACTTAACTTTCTTACCAAAATATTTACAACACCAGTTTGCACTACAGTGGCAGTCTCATATAAAAAATTTCACGGGTCGAGAATTTGCGTTGCAAATGTGTAGAAACAAAATCTTATGAATATAACAGTGGCCAAAAAATTTTCGCCGGCACTGTGATACATTCACGCATTTACACACATTTCATAACTCTTAAAGTACGATTCTTGTTTTCCAACATCCTTTCCACAAACCAGAGTCCCTAACCACTACTCATTATTCCTTACCTTATTATATATATAAATATTCGTCGACAATTCTTCAATATTTCATCATAATAAATATGTAGCATAATCAAATTCCTCATATAGCATCAGATTATTGATCATAAACATACCTCAACAGCATAATACACATCGTCGTTGTAAAAATAACATCATAATACCTCAGTCAAATCTCAAAAACGTCGTAGCTTTCCGCAATAATGTCAAAACGTAAAAAAATTCTCTGCTTATTTCAATAGTGTCATCTACCTCAAATGTACTTTAAAAATCATGATCCCATACCAAATACATCATTCAAAGCTCTCATTGTATCACAATGGTTCTGAAAAAAATATGAACAGTTCACAAAGTACAGACGAAATACAATTTCATATGTATGAAGTTATTCAACTGTGTAATTGGGTAAACCTGTGTCACTGATGTAGTAAAAAAAATGTTTATCTCTCAGTTAAATGATCAGATAGCTGTGTAATTTGTGTGTTAGAGAAATATGGTACCAATGTGTAAAGTTGTATAAGCAAATACCATAATAGCTAGGGCTCCTTGTGCTAGCCAAACATATGGTACACAAAGTAGGCATGTACCCCCCTGAGGATTAATGTAATTATACCCTCAGGTATTACAGATTACAGCAATGGAATGAAATGTATCACGGAAAACCTTTGTATCGTTGTACTTCAAATATCTTTAAAAATAAATGTTTTAAGTACAAAATTAATCACTGAATTATGTGTACTGTTGCGCTAAACTGTGCGTCTTGTTGTAAGATAATCTCTGTGGAAGTGTCATAGTTATCGTTCTGCAGAAGTCAATGTACTTACCTCATGATACACAAAAGTCAAATGCTTTGCGTATAGATATCTTAGTTATTACGTAACTTACCGTGATCAAGAAAGTACTATAATGTAACGTATTGTTGTGCTACGAGAAAGGCTGCCTCATTGAAGCTATACCACAAAAGTTACTACGAAAACATGTTTTACTTTCCAGAATTATTCAGAAAAACTGTGCAGATATAAAACAGATACACCGCAAAAGCAACAATGTAAATTATGTCACACATTAGTAGCGTCGTGATATAATTGTGTAGCTGTCAAAGAAACCAAATACTAAGTCATCTTTAATCTCACAGAAAGTACTTCAAATCCAGAATGTATTTTGAAGTAAACCAAAATGTTGCTTTAAAATCTCATTAGCAGTATATGTTCTAAGTATGTAAGCCTTATAGTCGTTACGTAATCGTGCAACTAACAAGCAAGAATGTACACACACAATAACACTGTGTCGTCTGTTCACTATAACAATGCATTCGTAATTTCTGTTTCAATAAGTTCTCTTGGTTCTTGACTGGATATTTAACTTCAAACATTGTTGCATGTTAACAGATTCTAAGTCTGACAAGCATGCTAGTAGCGTGAAGTGAAAAGTTTTATGGCAAAGACTAAGTTAAAAAACAGATTATCTTTCAATAAACGGTTTTACATGTGAAGTGTGGTGCTATCCTTTACTCTTCATAGTTGTCACAGTTTGATTTGAATGGAATTATCATGTTGTATACGTCAGTTAGGAATGCTAAAATTTTTTTTCTCAAGGTTAGCGTGTATGCTATTTTTCCCTGAGCCAGCTGGCGCAGGTGGCTGCCTGCGGTGCGAGTCATTGTCTGTTTCTTTGTTGGCACGCGTCGTTATTGGGATTTGGAGACCTAACTTTTACAAATTCACCTTGTCGAGAGGGCCCTGCTCTGTTTGAATCCCGCCAGTTCTGATGCAATTCAGCTCTGTCGTTACGATCATATCGTCTGTCGTCATGTCGGTAGATTCCATAGTTTCTTTCTTGTCGGTCACGTGGTGGAGAATTTCTCCCTGAATCGTAACTGCGCGCTGGACCGTTGCGTCTACAGTTATTCTGTCTCCCTTGATAATAATTGTTTTTGTTCCGATTTTGTCTGTTTCTATGGTAATCTCTGTCATATTCATTACTACGGAAATGCGATCTTTCTCTGTAACTATTATTACTCTACCAGTGGTTGTCATATGGGTGGTGTCTGTTTTGGTCACGATTTGCGTTGTAAGAATAGACTTGTCGTGTTCAGTTATTGTTTCTGTCGTCATGGAATTGTGACGGATGTGACCTTTAGTGATTGTTTTCCTGTTTTCGCATCCCGCGACTGTCTGTGTCAATTTCTAATTCTTGTAAGAGTCCCTGAAAAGCTTCAATGTCGTCTTGCAACGTCCTGCCAAAATTATATTTCTTAAATGTTCAGGCAATTTCATCAAGCAAATGCGGATGAGTTCTGAAGGGCTGTATGGGTTTGAAAGATATTGATTCTTATGCAACATGTCTTCAAAATATTTGACAAGACTGGAAAATTCAGATTGTTCAAAGTGTTTCATCATCATGAGGCTATGTTTTACTCGGTCTTGTGTAGCTTGAGACCAATATGCTGAGAGGAAGGCATGATAAAATTCTCCTTCACTGTGACAATCGTGAATGACCGATCGCATTCTTACAGCTGGTTCATTCTCTAAGTAGCCACACATAAATTCTAATCTGTGCTGCAATGACCAGTTGGGAGGAAAACAATGAGAGAATTGATGGAGCCACGCTTGTGGATGAATGGCATTGCCAGAATTCTTAAATGTTTTAAATTTACGTGTAGTAATAAACAGCTTATAGTCAAAATCATCGTGTCGGCCTGTAGGATATCGGTCATTGTTACGTGGTGTCGGCGGTTCCATTCCAAAATTCAGTGCACCTTGCCAATTTCTTTCATAATTTCCGAAATGCTCTGTGTTATTATTTTGTGACTTTTCCGTATTTCTAAGTCCCTCTTCCCGTACTGGAGCGCGAGTGTCCTCTGAAATATGTAATTCTTGTATTACATGCGCCAACTGATCTTGTACTTCCCAGATTTCTCTTTTGTACTGTGTATTGATTTGATTTTGATTTTGTTTGAATTTTCTAATTTGTTCATACTCTTCAGTGTCAGTGAAAGCTACAGGTCTTGTGTCATTCAGATCATCATCTACCTTTGTAGATAAGTTAGTGAACTGATCTGAAAGTTCGGCTACTTTATCCGATAGTGAAATTATTTCCTCTGTGTGTTTTTCTGAACCAAGTTTCAGAGTGTCCATTTGTGTTGAAATTGTATCTACTGTGACCTTTAAGTATTCTTGAGTTTTTGCAAGTTGTGTAACCGAATCGGTAGATGCAACTGAGTCAACTTTAGCTTGCAAGGTGTCGTGATTTTCATGAACAATAGTTTGCAGTTCTTTTATGGCTGCTTCGTGATTCTGTAATACATTTTCATGAGGCGAAAAAATAGGTTGGAAATGCTCACAAATTTGTGTTTCTTCGTCATTACAGACTTTTTGACATTTCGATTCGATGTTATGTAACTCAGTAGTTAAACTTTCACGTGTTTGTTCAAGCGTGGTGTCTAACTTGTGAAGATTTTGTTCCATTGTGTCTAACTTTTGAAGATTTTGTTCCATTGTGTCTAACTTTTGAAGCCTTTGTCCCATTTGTTGCATTAACTGTAATAACAGTGCACTGGTGTCTGAAACATGTTCCTCAGTGCTTTTCGGCAGTGAATTTGTACCGGCAACATTCACATTTTGACAAGCAGAAAATGTGTCTTGACTTATTTGAGAAAACGGTGAGGACCCAAAACCTGAATCTGCAGTATTTGCGAAATTGTGTCCTGTCATTTCGGATTCCTGAGGCGAGCTATTGCCGACCGATCGATCGATAATGCTTCCCTGTTCACTAATTGTTTCACTGCCTACACCATTATTTGCAGCCCGCTCCATTTCCCTATGCACAATTACCAAATTACTACTTTGAACATTAGTTAATTCATTAGATGGTGGCGCTAACACACTGCTTTCGTCTTCACTGTCATTTCTCAGTTTACTTTGGAGCTTAGTATTGCGTTTTTCACACGCCATTATTGTCACAATATTTCACACGACAACACAGAAAAACACAATTTGAAGAGCAAAAATAAGAGAACACATTAACATAGCACAGAAAATAATATCTAGTTAATTGCAAGCGCAGCTGCGAAATACTTGGTGCAAATTTACATGTGTGCCACACCTGTTTTACTGTACAACAATGAAAGACTGCAACTACAAAGGAGATTCTCTCTACAATTACGCGCTAGCAATAAACAAAATCTACACCAATTACACAAACTACAAGAAAAAATCAGAAGATTCCAGTGAGGTATCCTCGGCTAAGGGTCGACATATGAAACGTCCCCTTTCAACAATTATACATGACTGTGCTTAAACTGACGCACAATATTTTTAGCGCAACGCAATCTGACTTTCAATACAGCGAGCGCCACTACTGAAGGCACTAACTACTGATAGGCATAGTTAGCAAATGAATGATTTTGATAGAGAACAAACAATGTATTTACCTCAATAGTGTTCAAAAGTCATAATGTATATAGCAGTTCATGACATCCAGTCTTACACATTTCAAAACTCCGCCATCTCTCTCCCCACATCCACCACTGCTGGCGGCTCACCTTCAACTGCGCAACGCTACGCGCTGTTCACATCCAGGTGCCCAACACTACAATGGCAGACAACAATGCAAACTAGTCATAGACTGCACACAGCACAGCCAGTGATTTTCATACAGAGCGCTACGTGGCGTTACCAATAAGAAAACATAAACAGCCTACTTACACGTTCTTTCACGGTGCGTGTGGTTTGACCTATATAAGCCATACCACATTGGCAAGGTATCTCGTAAATTCCGGCCTTTCGTAGTAACAGATTGTCCTTTACTAATCCCACAAGGTCTGAAATCTTCGATGGTGGGCGGCAAACCACTTTTACAGGAAATTTTCGGGTAATTACAAAGATAATGCAACTGTTTTGTTACCTTGTTGTTTGTATAAAGATAAGATGTATGGTCTGCTTAGTGACTCTACCTATAGGAGGATTGATTACGATCCTATAGGGCGTGTGCAGTGGAAAACTTCAGCACTATTAAATTCCTCCTCCTTACCGCAAGAGACCATCAAGAGGTTAAGACCAACTGGTTGTGTACCTCCAAGACTGTATGGCCTTCCAAAAGTATACCCGAAGATAGACGTGACTTTCAGCTGCTGGCTGTAGGCGATAGCAGCGTGAGGGCGGTTGCTCGCGCCCCAGCATTCGTCACTTCATGGGGGCTGTCATTGCTTCCCGACTCCCGGCAGCACGTGCGGAGTCGGCGTCAGGTGGTGGAAAGTGTTTTTTACCAGTCATCTTCTGTTTAAACTATATTCCATCGATTTCACCTACCAATAGGATGCTGGGAATTAAAAAAACTACCCCATACCTGCGAAGGAATTCGATTTAATTAATTTGCATAATTAATTTGCATAAATTTTATATATCAGCGTAGTGTTAGTGGTACAGTAGTTAAGAGGAGGGTGTGGGTGGGTGGGTGACATGGAGCAGAGCAGCTGGTTAAGTGCAGAACACTAGGTTAATTTGCATAATTTTATGTAAAATGCGGTACAATAGTTTAAGAGTGTGGGGGTGGGTGACAAAGAAGAGTGCACCAGAAATGGCGTTCAAAAGCATGTGAAATTTGAAAAGCGTACAAAAAAAGGTGGGAGGATATAACTAATAACTTAATATGGTATCAAAGGCGATACAATAGTTTAAGGTGATGGAGGTGACATGGAAAGCCACTTGACAGAACAATAGGTTAAGTGCCGACAAAGGGCTGAACATCTGGTTAAGATACCCAGAGTGCAGTGCCAAACATTAGGTTATGCAACATGTTTGCCCCATGTAATTACTTCTTACACATCTCTCCAAACAGCTGAGAATGATGAGCAAGAGATTTCCAACCCCTGCAAACTAATTTTTTTATAAATAAACAATATACCCTTGAATTACCTGTTACAAGATCCTTCCTCTCCACCACAGAGCCACCAGTCTATATATTCCATACATTGCCTTGAATCCCATAAACTGTTTAAATAAACAATATTCCACACATTGTATAAATTGTTTAAACAATATTCCATACACTGCAATCGAACTCCCTCCAAATGATTGATCAACTGAGTCTTTTTCCCGCCAATTTCCAGGAGGGATGGTGGGAGGGGGGGGGGAGCTTTACCAGAGGGAGAGAAGTTAATCAATTGATAAATTTAATTAAGTAGTCAATCAAATTGATAAGAGTGAGAGGGGCTATTCGAATAACTCAGACCTGAAAAAGTACCTGTAGCAGCGAGGGGGAGGGGTGAGGGATGTGGGAGGGGATGGGTGAACAACAGGCTGAGGTCCTGTCAATCAAAAGGAAGGATCCTTTTAGCAGAACAATAGGTTAAGAACCTGTCAATCAGAGAGATCAATAGGTTAAGTACCTGTCAATCAAAGGAGAACAATATGTCTGCCCCTGAGAGCTACCTGCCCCTGGCATGGGCATCCTGCACTAACAAAATGCACTGAAACGAACTTTGCCCTACTATTGTTGTGCACTTAATCTAAAGCAGCCTACCTAAGTACAGATGGCATGGTGGCGTTGTCGTGTCTTATGAGCAACGACTCTGGTTAAGCTCTGCCTGTATCATCCTGCTCTGCAAGCTAGCGGACACTATGCACTGACGTGTTATTATGAACATCTGCCCTGATGTGCTGCCTGATGTTGCCCCCTAGAACAAGCAATTAATTGAACCAAAAACTCGTAGTATTAGAAGGGAAACACTGTCAATCTGCTTATCGTATACGAAGGGCTTATTTCAATAGTGGTACGAGTCCCTTTTTGTTCATTCTGAGATACAGAGTCCTAAAGTTAAATGAGTGCGGAAAAATCTGCAGTTGAGATACCAGAAACATTCAAGTACATATATTCAAGTATATGTATCTCTGTATCTCAGAATGAACAAAAATGGACTTGTACCTCTATTGAAATAAGCCCTTCATATAAAGATGAGACTTAAATATCTCAGGGAAACTTTAATTACAAGATCTTTTTTAATGTTTCCCTAATTTAAACTAACCACAGATATACAGGGCTATTACAAATGATTGAAGCGATTTCATAAATTCACTGTAGCTCCATTCATTGACATATGGTCACGACACACTACAGATACGTAGAAAAACTCATAAAGTTTTGTTCGGCTGAAGCCACACTTCAGGTTTCTGCCGTCAGAGCGCTCGAGAGCGCAGTGAGACAAAATGGCGACAGGAGCCGAGAAAGCGTATGTCGTGCTTGAAATGCACTCACATCAGTCAGTCATAACAGTGCAACGACACTTCAGGACGAAGTTCAACAAAGATCCACCAACTGCTAACTCCATTCGGCGATGGTATGCGCAGTTTAAAGCTTCTGGATGCCTCTGTAAGGGGAAATCATCGGGTCGGCCTGCAGTGAGCGAAGAAACGGTTGAACGCGTCCGGGCAAGTTTCACGCGTAGCCCGCGGAAAATTGGCTCATGCCACAACTGGAGACCGACAGCGCCGACTTCATCTTTCAACAGGATGGTGCTCCACCGCACTTCCATCATGATGTTCGGCATTTCTTAAACAGGAGATTGGAAAACCGATGGATCGGTCGTGGTGGAGATCATGATCAGCAATTCATGTCATGGCCTCCACGCTCTCCCAACTTAACCCCATGCGATTTCTTTCTGTGGGGTTATGTGAAAGATTCAGTGTTTAAACCTCCTCTACCAAGAAACGTGCCAGAACTGCGAGCTCGCATCAAAGATGCTTTCGAACTCATTGATGGGGACGTGCTGCGCCGAGTGTGGGAGGAACTTGATTATCGGCTTGATGTCTGCCGAATCACTAAAGGGGCACATATCGAACATTTGTGAATGCCTAAAAATACTTTTTGAGTTTTTGTATGTGTGTGCAGAGCATTTTGAAAATATCTCAAATAATAAAGTTATTGTAGAGCTGTGAAATCGCTTCCATCATTTGTAATAACCCTGTATTTTATAAGTCTGTATTCACTCGTTTATGAAAGTAAGTTTTCATAGTAAACGTAACAAGGCTGAAAAATAAGGATATTTATAGAAATCGCAGTGGAGGCTTCTGAGGCCTCCATCATGTATTAACACCAGGCGGAACATTCATGCGTCCAAAGATTAACACATCCCCAAATAGTACTGTCATCGAAGCAACAATGTGTACTAGATTATTTGTGTGCACTCGCTTTCTGCTGTGCGTGTTTCACGATTCGGATTGAGGGAAGTTGTTACATAGCGCACATTCGCTGAATTATACCTTAAATCTGTATATTCGTTAGCAATTGTACGAAGAGACGGCCTCATCTACCGCCAAGTTATGAAAATATTTATGTTGTAGAGTCAAATGCTAACACAGTGTAACTTGAGGAGTAAAGCTGGGGAAAACAACGTTTTAATGATAGACGAAGATCTGACTGAATTCTCGTTTCCTATGATCGAATTATGTGAAAGATTTCTGTAATAATTCGGGATTATCTCAATGCCTTCATCGGCTTCTTCTCTAAAAACGCACTGAAGCCCCAAAAAACTAGTACAGGCATGCACATTCAAATACAGAGATATGTAATCAGGCAGGATACGACGCTGCGGTCGGCAACGCCTATATAAGACCCTTATATAAGACAACAACTGTCTGGCGTAGTTGGTAGATCGCTTACTGCTGCTACAATAGCAGGTGATCAAGATTTGAGTTTCAACGTGGTGTTATAGTCGGCGCACTAGCGATGTTACACAGCATCTCCGAGTATGTGATGAAGCGGGGATTTTCCCGGATGACCATTTTATGAGTGTACTGTGAATATCAGGAATCCGGTAAATCATCAAATCTCCGACATCGCTGTGGCTGGAAAAGGGCCCTCAAGAATGGAACCAACGACGACTCAAAAAAACAGTTCAACGTGACAGAAGTGCAACCCTTACACAAATCAAATTGCTGCAGATTGCAGTGCAGGCCATCAACGAAACATCATTGATTTTGACTTTTGGAGCCGAAGGCCCACTCGTGTACCCTTGATAACTTCACTACACAAAGCTTTACGCCTCATCTGCGCCCATCAACACCAACTTTGGACCACTGATCACTGGAAACATGTAGCCTGGTCGGACGAGTCTCGTTCCAAATTGTATCGAGCGTATGGACGTGCACGGATATGCAGACAAACTCATGAACCCATGGACCCCCCATGTCAGCATGTGACTGTTCTAGCTGGTGGAGGCTCTGTAACGGTATGGGGCGTGCAGAGTTGGAGTGATATGGCAGTCCTGATACGTCTAGATACGACTCGGACAGGTGACATGTACGTAAGCATCCTGTCTGATCACCTGCATCCTTACATGTCAATTGTGCATTCCGACGACCTTGGGCAATTCCAACTGGGCAATGCGACACCACACACGTCCAGAATTGCTACAGAGTGGCTCCAGGAACACTCTTCTGAGTTTCAAGGCTTCTGCTGGTCACCAAACTCCTCAGACATGAACATTATTAAGCATATCTTTGATTCCTTGCAGCGTGCTGTTCAGAAGAGATCTCCAACCGCTCGTACTGTTTCGTACTTATGGACAGGGAACCGCTCGTACTGTTTCGTACTTATGGACAGCCCTGCAGGATGCATGGTGTCAATTCCCTCCAGCACTATTTCAGACATTAACCTTGTTGCGGAACTTCTGCTTGCTCGCGGGGCCCTTCACGGTATTAGGCATGTGTACCAGTTTCCTTGGTTCTTCAATGCATGTAAAAGCTGTCTCATTAGCACCAAGCAGGCACAGAGTTCATTCTTGTCGTAAATACGTGAATTCTGCAGATATTTGCTAAACAAATAACCATCTGCTCTGCAACTGAAAAGGCAGATAATCTCCAGGTCCTATATGTTAGTTAGTTAAGTAATCAGTTGCAAATGTTGCAATGTTGCTTCTACTGTTCTGAAATATACTGACCGTTAGCTATTTGAATAAATAGGCGCTAGGCTGAATCACATGTATATGACATGTTTTGGCACCCTCACAAAACAACGACTAAGGAAAGGATGCCGCTAAAGCCCCGTTACCCAGATAGCAAACAAATGTTCGCAAATCACTTGTATTTTCTCAGAGTACAGTTAAACATATAACGCCATCCGAAACATGGTTCGTCACTCAGTGACAGTCGACGAACTTCCAGGAGTGGAACTAAATTATCCTACTCAGTTCACTAGATATTTAATTGTAATTTTCATAAATTTTTCTGAAAAATTCGTGGATAGTAAGTAATATGGGTAGGAAACTTTAAGGTTTTGGGCCCAAGAAAGGTTATTTAACGGGAAAATTGCAATGTTTGTCGTCAATTACTTTGTGAGAAACTTGCTTCTCTCTTCATAAGTTGTCGCCACCCTTGCTAAGATTAAGAACCAGTATTGTGTGGAATAATGACGTCCAAATCCGTGTCAGATTAAGCAGTGAAAGTTTAATGTTACAAGACAGCTCCTGCAGAGCACCAAAACAGCAAATGAAGTTTGGGAAGCCTAAATATTAAATGAACAACTGACATAAATAGTGAAACACACTATACCGCACCACAGACAACTGATGCAAAAATCAATGTTTCCCGCATAGGCAATGGTCAATGGTTTCAACAACAAGACACAGATCGACGCCAGCAGGAGGCACCACTGGACACTGGATTTTGACCACCCACTAACAACTCCTCCCCCAAATACTCCAGCAGCGAACAGTGAACAAAACAGTTTTACATTAAGTCAGATTAAGATAATTTACCTTTACGTAACAGTTTTCTGTGCACATACGCTCCTGATAAAGAGCAAAACATGCTTGAAACGTGCTGCAATATGTTAAACATAAAATAAACAGTTGAACTGATTTTCTCTACCTTAGCCTGTGCTATACCAATGAGAAAAAGATCACATTCTTGATCCGTCAATAGCTGAGTACTGCTAAAACTGTAGCCATATGCTTAAATCCCATTAGAATATTAAATTTAAAGTCAAACTTTTTCCTCCCTCTCTATCTTAATTGATAAAGACACCAAAGGACTTAATTAACAGATTTCTATAAAACCATTTAGTTTGTACTGCAGTCAACAAGTAGTTTTTAATAATTGTCTGATGGCCAAGTTTCACTGATTATTATTTATTAATCACAGGTGCTTCTCTGTCGCTTATTTTCATATTTTTACGAATATTGGATCTGGATGAATGGAAAAATTTGTTGATTGCCACACAGTGTATGCGTATTTACGATAAGTATTTCCCGTCAGAGCAACGGTAGAATACCCGCCCCGAAAAGCTGATTAGTTTAGGCATAGATCTGCGTTCGGAGTCATAATTTATGAGACATCCGCAGTAGGTGTGGCAGCTAGGGAGTGGGAGTTGGCGTGAACGATGATGTGGTAGGCCATGACACTTGTTTATCGCCCCTGTAAAGGGGTGGCTGTCCTGCGATAGAAATTAAATAGTTGGCAGAAAGATGTGAACATGGGGCTGCCATTGGGACTGTGTTGTGTGTAGGGGGAGGATTTAATGGTGCTGAAGCTATTCACTCACTGTTTAGCAATTCTTTCATAGGTAGAAAATAAGTGGCCTATAATCTGTTGTAGTGGTAATATGGTGTTGCATGGTTAAGCAGAATATATTTAGCCTCTGCAAAGTCTAGAATCGTCTGCCCAATTGTGCTGCAGCAATAGAACTCGATAATTCTCATACGACTATTGTGGTAGCTTAGAGGCGTGTTTATATTAATATGTTAAGGGCTAAATTAATAACACTCCACTCAAGAGATGCTTAGGATCTCAGCATCTGTTGTCACTTCAGATTCTCTCTGTCTTACTCATAAGCTGTTCTACGTAGGTGCTTTTCGCTTGAATTGACAAAGCGTCGCAGCCAATAGATTTCAGTCATAACGAGTAGATGATAAGTAACATTCTTCTAGTATTTGTGGACTGAATGACAGTTTTACTCAAGGATGACTTATTCTAGACATTACTGTCAGCGTTTTGTGTTCCTTGTTCCACTTACTGATAACAACTGCTTCTCCTTTTGCGTTAGCTGTATGTGGAACAGAAGATGAGCCGCATACATTCGATAGCTTAATTTTCGAAGGAATTTTGAGGCTGCATTTTCTGTCATTTCTTATGGATTCATGCATAGTACTCTTTCTTGATTTGGAAATTTATGTTATTCGTAGCTTAGGAAGTCTCCCTGTGGCTGTTACATTTTGCAATAGATTCTGTATTGTTGTGCCCTCAGCCGTGTGCCTGTCTTTCTAGGTTAGTGCCATTCACATTGACCTCAACGAAAATATTTTCCAAATCTTATTATAAAAAACATCCGTTGCTTACTCATAACGTTTGCAGTGTAACTACTAGAGATGTTCTAAAATGTGAAGCATGTCTGGCGATGCACTTCTTTAGTTAACGCTTAAAACAGAAAAACGTAAATAATGATTCGCGCTGTTCAGTTTGCAGTCGGCGCATCTGAGTATTATTAATAACGACGCTATAGTCCCTGAACCCACTTACAGAAACGCAAATCAGACTCATATATACTTTGGGTATTTCGGCACACGGCCACCACATCTTTGAGACACTATCTGTAGCCACTTCCTAGACCGCTCAAGGCTAGTATTCTTCCTGCGAGAGTACACTGAATCTTGGCCACAACGCAGGATATGAGATCTTAAGGCACAAAATATTCGTACTTGTTGTAATCTTAGCACACTGTTCATGAAGAAGCACGTATGATTTCTGCAAAGAAATACAACTTTCACAGAAAAAAATAGTTTTTAACAACCAAATATAAATATCCAGGCCTTTGTGCTTACATTCCTACTACAAACATCAGCTGTTTCCAGCCAGGCAATGCAGTATTTATAAGGCGCTATCTGATTGGATACTAGGTTTCGCCCACTTCTGACCACTCATTGGTCGCTAGCTTGGAGCTCAGACGGAATGAAGGGGGTATAGTGAAATCATCAGGTCAGGTAGCATAAACTCCATCCCTCTGTTTTTTGACTAGGGAGAGAGAGCATGATTCCATTCAGAATTTAAACAAAAACTACCACCTCAATTTATACAACTACCTGCTAATTTAATTTCAACAGCATCCTTAATAACACTATCCCAATAGATGGAAGCCAAACGCTATCCCAATAACATGACAGAATCTCTGTATTGTTAAATTTTATAGGATGACTGGTGCCAAGACAATGTTCAGCAATAGCAGATTTGCTCGGCTATTGTAAGCTTGCACGCCGCTTATTCTCAGTACATCGATCCTCCACAGTCTTGGTACCCTGGCGAATTTATGACACATTACAACTGCAAGGAATATTGTAGACACCCGTCTTACGTAAACCAAGATTATCCTTGATGGAACCTGAAAAGACCCTGATCTTAGATGGTGGTCGAAAAACCACTTCATACCACTTTTTCGCAAAATACGACAAATCCTGTTCGAAATACCCCCCGTGTAAGGGAAAAAGGCGGTAGATTTTGGTGCCTCCTTAGTATTATCATCACTCACCCAGTTCACAGTTGGTCGCTAGTGCTACACACGTCTGATCTGTCTTCCACTATAGCCATTCGGCGAAATTTGACTTCGAGATGGGCTAACTCACTTGAAGAATTCTCGACGTCTGAGATGATATGGGTCCCGTGAACCAAGGTACAAAGTACCCCTTCACGTTAAGCCAGATGGTGACAATTAATCAGCCTACAGGTACGAGGCTGTGTGAGTAGGCTTCCTATAAATGGCATGTCTCCATGTACCATCCACCTTCCTGACCAACACATCAAGGAAGGGAAGACAGACATCTTTTTTCACCTCCATCATGAAACAAATATTCGGGTGGTGTTCTAAAAATTCGTTCAGATACTCACTGCCATAAGGCCAAGCAAAGAAAGTATTATCTATCTACATATCTGAAAAAAACACAAGTTTCAAAGCTGCTGACTTCAAGCCAGGACTGAGGAGAATTTGTGTACTGAGCATAAATGGCGTGCATGCTTACAACAGCCAAGCAAATTCGTCATTGCACAATATTGTCTTGGCACTGATCACACCATGGAATATAACAACATGGAGAGCCAGGCATGCACTTCCAGGTATTGTGATAGTGTTGACATTAAATTAGCAATTAACCTAATAAATAGAGATGGTGGTTTTTGTTCAAAATCTGCATGGAATCCTGCATATTGGCAATTTTTGATGATGTCACCAGCCTGCATGCTCGTAAGTTGTTGTAATATCTGCGCCTACGTTTTATTCAAAATAATGTTCACGATAGCATTGTATGTGAAATGTGACTGAACTTTGATCCTATTCTCGTAATACTGATAAAAGACCTCATCGTTAATAAACTAATTATTGTCAATGCCATAATTTATTATTTTGTAAAAAATTGTATCTCAGACATTACCTATGCATAAATATAATGAAAATCTTAATCTTTTGTTATCTATGATTTTGTAGAAAAATCCTTCTTCTTCATCATCTTCTTGTTTGAATTGTTGTACTCATAGGATGTGATTGATGTCTTTTAACACAGAGGCCTGTAAAAAACTGTAATAAAAATTTTTTATGTTGCTAACCGATATTTGAAAATGAGTTTATGTGTTATTGAAATGAAGTTTCTTTGTTTGGAGTTTTATTTCATTGTAATTCTCGTCCTATATAAATGTTAAGTTTTCTGCTCAGCTACCGAAGAGCGCAGCCATTGGCGCTATTGATCTGCAGCGCAGTTTATTGGTAAATAGTGAATATTAATGTGTCTTGTAACATTGAGGAATATTTTCAAATGTTGATGTGTATAGTGAAGGTGAGAAAAGATTTAATATATATTATTTATTACGAGTAAACACAGCCTGAAGCACAATCGATAAGTGATGGTCTTATATTAGCCGCCATCTTAGTGAAATATTGCAGCAGCACTTTTAAATTGATTTTCTATACAGCCTTAAATGTTGCTGGTTATAATTGCAATAATAATTGTGTACTAGTGACCGAGGACCTAATCTGAGGCAATAAATTCCAGTTAGACTGTGAATACATCGAACTTCTATCAATGCAAACAGCATCTTACGTGATATAAATTCTTATCTGCTGATGTGTGAAGCCTGGTAATTTCGTAAAAACTTTTATGAAATATTTTGACAGAAAAATACATTAGTGTTGCGTACTTGTGGTACTGTGCTACAAAACTGTTCATTTTGCTTAAAGAAAAATGTTGCCACCTCGAGGTACTAGTAACAGTAATTTTGATAAACAATCTACAACTAGGAAAGAGTCTTTTAAATAATAGCACTGAAATTGCAAAAAATCATTAATCTTGTTTCGTTCATATTACTTATTCATGCATTTATCTTGTTTGTTGGTTATAAATGATTACTTTTCTGAATGAACTTAGTGGCATTTACACTGCTTGACAGACAACATTGCTACTCGTTCCCAGGTGGATACTGCTTTAACAAAATAACGTTCATTGTCCTGGAAAAGCAGTCATTAAATAAAAACCTTCATTAATAATAAGTAATTTTATTCTAATCTTGCTGAACTTGTACAACACAATGCAGGCACAATTACACCGCACGTCACATTATGTGAACAATGCAGGATATGTTTAGCAACTTCCTGGATGGCTTAGAATTATCCCACAACATTAACTTGATATATTCGTGTCATTTCCATTAAATAATATCAGTAATTTTCACATTAAGCGTGAAACCAAATTATCAGTTTATGGTTTAGAGCCCAGGAAAGTCATTCAAAATGGAAACTGCAATTAATCCCATCTTTTGCATTGCATTCTTATCTGTCATAGTTAGCAGTGGAGCAATAAGGGAGAGCACAATGATGCAATATTACACTAACTGTGAGGTAAAGTGGATGCTTGTAAATTGGTGGGTGTTCTGGTTCCTGTTCCAGTCTTGTTGAAGGATACATTTTTAACAAAAGTCATTCCTCTCAAACTCTTTGGCACTGGTACAGCAACCATGGTACTGTTATAGAGAGAATTCAGTCGTGTTTGCAAAAAAGATGGAGTCATTCATTCGCTAAAATACGAAACAATGCTGATGGTCGCAACTGGTACCTAAAATAAGAACGACATAGGTCGTATTCAAGATTATTAGCAACAGTTATAAAAGAGTAACACAGAAAAGCCTCCCTTGTGAAAGTTTACAATAATGTGGTAACACATCACAAGTCAGTAATGGTAATATAGGAGCACCCTCATAAGATAAGATCAAAAGTGACTTTTAAAAAACAGCATAAAAAATCATCTGGAGAAGTAATACATCTCTGTTAAAGTATATCAATATATCTGTTAATACAACAGGAGAAAGCAAACCGTCTGCATGTCTATTTTGACCATTCATCCACAACTAAATTCTCTCTATGATACATTTTTAGCCATTTCGTGACAGAGCTGCAAGCAGTTAGCTCTAAAGTCAACAAGGAAAATGTACTTATTTTATTTATGAAATGCCACATTTCTGTACTACTTTGTTGTAACACAGGACAGAAAGTAAACACAGACTGTTTCGAAGTCCAGATTGAGTAATGTCTTACCAATTTGTGCTGATATAGGGACACTCCTGTTATAGATACTTTATATTTTGTTAAAATAGTTTTCATAAAGATGTTATGGTCATTTTAATTTCATTTGAATTAGTACAGTCAATATTTTAAAGGTGTTTCCATTATTTTGTTGAAAGTAAACATCAGAGAGAAATTAATCATCAACAGTATATTCTCTCGCATTATCTAAAACATTCTGACAATGCTTACGTAGTTTACTGATTCCCCACCTGTAGAAACCTCGTGGATCTGAGTTAAAGATGACGTAATCCAGGTCTTAAGTGTATTTTCGTTCAGAGAGGAATTTCGTTGACTGTTTTTCGATAAGAAGCTTGTAAGGTAAGCATCTGGGTGAATAAAAGATCAGAAGAATTAGTGTGTGAGGAATGACTTTCCAAACTCCAGGATAGTTTTCTTAGTGCATCGGCAGAGTGCATTATCGTGTGGTATCAACAGTGGATGAAATTTTGTAGGTCGTTTTTCTTACACTGCGACCAATACGTGTCTTAGTTGTTGACAGAAAGTGCCAGCTGAGTTATACACTACCCTGGGAAGGTTTTCGTCATGCACATGCTTTTTGAGCCACGAGAGCCAAATGTTCACACCGCCTTGTGCTCGAGCATATGTCTTTTGTTAGGGCTCAGACATTACTTATTCTTAAGAGGTCATTATAAAAGTATCATGACTAGTGACCAGTAGGAATACTGCATTGAAATTCTCAATGAGCCAAATGGTGCAAAAATGCATAATAGTCACCCCCTTGATATTTGTCGTTTTAAATTAGAGCATGCGGTACTACTACTCCAGACTTCTGAACCTTGCCTATTGAATGTAAATGTCGCATGACACTGATATCGTAGCTCTCTGAATGTGCAAAATCATTCATGCTAGAATGATCTTTCTTTTAGCAAAAAAATCTTTTTCTGATGTGTTTTGCCAAAAGTCTTCGCCCAACGCACAGTACAAAGGTTCTGAGCTGTCCCTGCTGCCTTCACCCCACTACTGAACCCAAAGGGAACGCTATGTCACAAAAGGTAGACCTTTTTCCAGTTGCGACTATATTTTATCACACTTGAACAAGTTTATAAGTTTCAGGCACGCAAAATCCAAATTGTGACTGTGTGATAAATAAGAGAACTTCAAATAAGAAAAAGACCGTTAGCCAGAAGGTGCTGTGGGGCGAACAACCTCTCAAGTATAATCTGTTCTGATCTTGACGTAGCCGCAAGCTGTTTTTACAAACTGGAACAAGTTAGGTTTGAGATTCCATTAGACTGATAACTTCAGCAGATATTCGAATTAAAAGTACTTGGGAATGTAGGGGACTCGAATGTGCGACTTTATGTTCACAGAGTGTGAAGCTTGCCACTAGTCCACAAGCAGACTATTGTTAATTTATCCTGCTCAAATGTTCAGTTCATCCTTCATGAACTCCTCAACACTGTAGTAGCAGCGTTTGACAAGTATATCATATAGCTTTGTTTTCAGTGTCTCTGGGTTCATACTCAGAACATTCTTTCCTTTTAGCTTGTTATGAATTTTCATTGCCATATACTGAGGAGACTGCGCATATAGCTTTAAGCAATGAGTGGGAAGCATAAAATTGTCATTGTTTCTCGTGTTATACGTGTGATTGGAACAGTTTTTCTCGAATAACTCTAAATTGCTATGTAGAAAGATGATAATATTATAGATGTATAAGGAGGGAACTGTTAATAACTGTTGTTTTTCAAATAGTGGGCGACATGTTGTCCTTGGATGGGCAGTACACATGTTCCTTATTATTATTTCCTGTAACTTTAGTATGCGCAATATATTGCTTGAGTTTCCCCAAAAATAAAAGCATACCTTACAACTGATTGAAAGCAGCTGTGGTATGCAATTTTCCTTGTATTCATGTCTGTTGCACCAGCTAATATTTGCATAGCAAATGCAAAGCTACATAATTTGTTTAAACAGGTATTTTTATTCCAATTTAAATTTTTATATAGGTTTAACCCTAAAAACTTCGCAGAATCTACTTCTTCTATATTCTGATTTTTATGAGTTATTTTAATTTCTTGGGGCTTTGACTGTTTTATTCTGAACTGGACCATGTGGGTTTTGAGGATGTTCAATCTTAATCCATTCAGTTGGAACCATGTTTCTAGTTTATTCATTGTGTTTATTATGTAGAGAGGGATGTTTTCTGGCTCCTAGTTTTCAATTAATACAGATGTGTCATCTTCAAATAAAATAGATGAAGCATTTATATTGTTCGGTAAATCATTGACATAGAACAAGAACAAAATAGGTCCTAGAATTGGGCTTTGAGGTACACCCTGGGCTACTGTTTTCCATTTTGAATAGTAATTTGCTGCATTTGATGAGACAATCACTCTTTTTTTCCTATTTGATAAGTATGAAGTATGCCAATTTAGAACATTACCCCTGATCCCATACTTGTCAAGCTTATAGACGAGCAGTGCATGATTTACAGAGTCAAAGGCTTTTGTAAGATCACAAAATATTCCTGCAACTTTATTATGGTTGTCTAATGATGTGCTGATCTTGTCGATAAACTTGTTAATTGCATCAGTAGTACTTTTGCCACGCTGGAAACCAAATTGGTTTTCCGTAATAATATCATATTTCTCCATAAAATTTCGAATCTGCATAGCAGCAGCATTTTCAAAGATATTTGATAGGACTGGAAGGAGGGTGATGGGACGATAATTCTCCATATCCTCTCTTGACTCTTTTTTGAACAAAGGTTTCATTTCTGTATACTTCAGCACCTCTGGGAAGCTTCCTTGTTCAAAGGATTGGTTTATTATTTTAGATAGTGGGTATCCTATTATTTTACACACAAATTTAAGGGCTTTTGCTGGTATTCCACCCCAACCTGCAGAATTTTTGTTTTTTAGTTTGAATATAATTTTTTCTACATCTATTATTGAAGCTGTTTTGAATTTTGTGAGGCATTCAGAATTATGATTTAGTCCAAAAGGACATACATTGTTCTCATGATCTGCAACATTAACCTCTGGTTTCACTACATCAATGAAGAACTCATTGAAGCATTCTGAAATCTGAGCTGGATTTACAATGATCTCATCTTCAAGCTTAATTGTTCCTATTCCATGTCTAGAGGCTTTGATACGTAATTCGTGTTTTACAACTGACCAAACTGCCTTTGATTTATTCTCATGTTTTAAGATTAATTTATTATTTGTCATTTGCTTTGCTGCTTTGACAACTTTCTTAAATGTACTTTTGTACAGTTCAACATATTCAATAAATTCATTTTTTTATTATGTCTTAGTTCCTTGCAGCTGCCTTTTCTTAGCACTGGAGATTTTTATGCCTTTAGTGATCCATTTTAATTTTGCCATTTTATTAAAATAAGTTTTTTGTGGAAACATTTCATTGAAAACACTTAGAAAATCCCTTTGAAATGCTTCAAAATTTGCCGTGCATGAAATATTTTTATCAAAGTGCCATTCTGTCTCCTTGAGCTTATCATGGAATAGAGTCAAAGTTTCTTCGTTGAAGATCCTTTTTACATAAGCTTTTTTACATGGGACTTCTCTACCTGCTCTGGGTAGCTCAATGAATAATGCTGAATGATCAGAAATTCCTAGATCTAGAAAAAAATTTATATCTATCTTCAAATACGTAATTTGTTAAAATATTGTCAATGCGTGTAGCTGACTGAGCATTTTCTCTGGTAGATTCAGAAAAATTTAATTTGAAGCCATATTTTTTTATTAGTCTGTAAATTTTGATACCTCACATGTTTCATTCAAGACATTGATGTTGAAATCAGTGGCAACCACAATTTTTTTCCTCTTTCGTTACTGAGGTATTCTAACAAACTCTGAAATTTACGTAGGAAATGCTCAGTTGTTACCTTCCCTGGGATTCTATAAACTGATATTATAACAATATTTAAGTCCTTTAACTCAACACAGCAACTTTCAAAAATACACTCTTCATTAAAACAATTGAAGCCACATCTTACATGGTAATCTAAATCAGAATGAATGAGTATGCATGAACCTCCTCGTGACTTATTTATCCTACAAAAGCTGGTAGCTACCTTGAAGTTTTCAATTTTATTTAAGATTTTTGTGGTATCACTACTAAGCCAGTGTTCATTTAAACAAATTACTTGAACATTTAGAAATTCAGATAAAAAACTTGTAGCTCATCTAACTTAGAGCTTCTGTCACACGAGTATTCAGCACTTAAACCATTTATATTACAATGCATTTTATACTAACTACTAAGATCATCAATTTTATTTTTTAAAGACCTAATATTTAATAATGAGCCATCCTTACAAAAGGGTAGTTCTGGATTCTTCTGTAGCAGTCCATCAGCTTGCTCCCTTGGCTTGTATATTTCTTGGTCACTTTGATATTGTGTACTTACATCCATAGCTACATTCTTGATGGCACTGGATCTGGATGGTGCTGAAGTGATTTCCCTGGTGCCAGCCATAAAAATCACTGTTCCTCTCTGGAGCTTTCCTTGTTCTGGAAGACACACGTACAGCAGCTTGTTTGTCTTCCAGTATTTTTGGAGCTTGCAAAACTTGTGCTTCATTTCTTTTTGGCTTGAACCATTTCGTAGTGTGAGTTTGTTTTCCAGCTTGTATGTTACTTTCTGGCCTATTGGTTTTAAACCATTTCGTGATTTGACACTGATTGATGGTTATATTGTTCGCTGCATGAAAAGAACGCTTTGTTACTTCCGATCGATTTCCACTTGTCCTGGGTACTTCATTGCACCGCGAAATACGAGTAACATTTTTTTCCTTAAGTATCTCCTTTCCTAATGCATTCAAATGAAAACCGTGAACTGTATGGAGCCTTCGCTCCAAACTGTTTATCTCAATAACGTCTGTATTTACGATGTGAGTACATATTTCACATAAACTCTTGTTTGCGGCATGAATTTCACTGTTTACACACGACTAAATCGTGACGATAGGGGATATTTACAACGAGCGCATTCGTGTGAGATAAATTATTGAGGCATTTTCTCAATTCTGTGCTAGCCTTGAACGACTCATTTCTGTATATGTCATTTGATCCTCCCAGAAAATACAACATAGTCAATCCTTACACAAACTAGTTACTTCACGTAATTTTGTAAGGTTTTTCAGTTGACTTAATGGAACCCCAGGCTTCACGAAACCGTTTGTCATGTAATTGTATTTTTCCGTTAGCATTGCGGCAATTCCACGGCCGTAGCTATCGCCTAACACACATATTTTTCCGTATTTTACAATGTTAGAAGTCGGAAGTTCACCGTGCAACGGTTTGTTTACTTTTCGACTTCGGCTGGCGTGTTCATTGAATCTTCAGTAGTGAATACTCCCACAAGGTCGTTATACGTTCTAGTTTGACAGTTTTTATGCATTAAAGTTTCACTGTTTATACAATTGAAGTTTCACTGCTGCTTTGAGACTGTACTTTCTGAGTGCAGTTTTTATGCATTAAAGTTTCAGTGTCTATACACATTGAAGTTTCACTGTTGCTTCGAGATTGTACTTTCTGAGTACAGTTTTTATGCATTAAAGTTTCACTGTTTATACATACTGAAGTCTCACTGCTATTTTGGGATTGTACTTTCCGAGTGCAGTTTTCTCCCGTCATTGTTTGCCACTTGTGTGCAGAGTTCGAGTCTTCTTGCTTCTTCAGCGACTCACGTTTTTCTGCATGAAGTTTCTTTATGTCCAGCTTTAAAGCACCGATTATCATTTGTAAACTGGATATTCGTTCGTTTAGCTTCGAGATCTTGTCCTTACAATTTACACACGTATTCTTTTTACTACCGAAATTTACTTTTTTTCGCGGGGATACACGAATTATTTTTACACTCGCCGCCATTTTGCTCACTTTTATACTGTGTGATATACTTGAATCATTTCACACTGTGACAGAAACAAACAGGTTTCCTTCATTACATCAAATTTTCGTCGTAAGACATATGCTTAGTGTATAATTCAAACACACTTTCTGATACATTTCAATCGTGCTGGCAGAATACATGCTTCAACTTTGCAATCACTGTTTCGAATTTTTACGACACTTGCGTTAGCAGCTATTAAGTTCTCAAAACTTTCCCATACGTGGCAACTCCAAAACAAGCAGATCTGATAGAACATAGCAGAATACCTACTGTGCCACTTTCAGTTAGCTTATGTTCTTCATAACTACATTCATGGAATTCTAAGTCAAATGGACTGTCTACGTTTCCACCGAAGACACACTGCGCGGCTAATATTCGATTTATCTGTGATATTACAGACAATGCCATGCCATTTTGTAAGTGTAGTGCACACGATTGGCAGAATGGCTTAGTGGCTAAGGTGGTCAGTTCTAATTTGCAGGTAGGGTGTCTGAATCCTGCCACTTCTGTGAATTTTAATTCAAGGTAAGAGTTATTGGTTTAGGATGACGACGAGAATTATTACATATTCTTAAAGTATGTGCGACCATGTTACTGAAGATGTAGTGGACTCGAACGCTTGACGTTGAAACGTCCCCTTAGAAAAAATTTATGAATGACTGTGCTGATGACCTCTTACATTATTTGCTTTTCAAACAGCTGAGCAAATCTGAACGTACTCAGACATTCACTAAACTGACACACAATATTTTTAGCGCAATACAATCTGACTTTCAATAATCCCTACAAAAGAATGGCCCTGACTAACATTAACCTATACCTTTCACAAATCACTTACCTCACAAAAATCTTCGTTACTCGAACTACTGCAATACAGCGAGCGCCACTACTGCCAGCTAAATAAAAGATTCAAACTACTGAAGGCACTAACTACTGATAGGCATAGTTAGCAAATGAAAGATTTTGATAGAGAACAAATAATGTATTTACCTTAATAGTGTTCAAAAGTCATAATATATATAGCAGTTCATGACATCCATTCTTACAAATGTACTGTTTCTGATGGACACACGTCCAGATCATCTGCTCTCAAAATTCCGCCATTTCTCTCCTCACATCCACCACTGCTGGCGGCTCACCTCCAACTGCGCAACGCTACGCGCTGTTAACAGCCAACTGCCCAACACTACAATAGCATATACTCCAACAATGCAAACCAACCACAGACTGCACACAGCACAGCCAGTGATTTTCATACAGAGCGCTACGTGGCGTTACCAATAATAAAACCTAAACAGCCTACTTACAACGTTACTCTAGCCGCGCGGAGTGGCCGCGCAGTTAAGAAGGGCCATGTCACGAATTGCGCGGCCCCTCCCGCTAGACGGCTAGAGGTTCGAGTCCTCCCTCGGGCATGGGTGTGTGTGTTGTCCTTAGCGTAAGTTAGTTTAAGTAGTGTGTAAATCTAGGGACCGATGGCCTCAGCAGTTTGGTCCCTCACGAATTCACCCACATTTGAACATTCGTTACTCTACACTGCCGATCTGGCACCACTTTTTCTCTTGATGTATTGTGATTTCCGCTTGAAATTAAAAGAAAATGATATATCCTTTGTGCTTTCTTCGGTACTGGCGTTCTGCTTCCACATAAAAAACAACTTAAAATCAAGAGTCTTATGAACGACAGAATAGAGAAAAAGACAGCCAACTTCTTATGTATAATCTGCTAATTAAAAAAAAGATAAGACAAACGAATTTTCCTCTTCGTCGAGGGAAAATACAATGTTCATATACAACACAATAATTCAGTACCCTGTAGAGTTTCCGCCGGCCGGAGTGGCCGTGCGGTTCTAGGCGCTGCAGTCTGGAACCGTGCGACCGCCACGGTAGCAGGTTCGAATCCTGCCTCGGGCATGGATATGTATGCTGTCCTTAGGTTAGTTAGGTTTAATTAGTTCTAAGTTCTAGACGACTGATGACCTCACAAGTTAAGTCGCATAGTGCTCAGAGCCATTTGAACCATTTTTTGTAGAGTTTCCGTCCTCCTCTATAATTGCATTTAGCCACTGGAGAACAGAGGCAGCAAATTTCCAGATGAATCTGTTGTTCTGTGACAATTGTTCCCATGCATCATGAACTGCTTCGGACTGCCCTAGCTTGGTTGTCGGTGCTGGTCTTCTATACCTAATAATTTTCTCCATCTATGCCGGTACTTGCTCTATGGAACTGAGGTCAGTACCCTTGGGAGGCCAGTCCAAATGTTCAACCCCTCTCTCCATTGAAAACTGTTTTACATAGGTCGCTGCTTGGACAGGAGACCCTCATGTTGGAAGACTGTTCTGCCTCCCACAAATCTCTGACGAACAGAGGGAGGCATTACGTTCTCTAGTATTCCGAAGCAGTAATGACCAGAAAACGGACTGTCCAGTTGCCACTGAACGTTGCAACAGCTTGCCGATATCTGTCCCAAAACTGTGACATGCAATTCGGCGAGACCTTTGCCTCTGGAGGACATATTTGCTGTCGAATCTCGCTCCGCTTCGTCGATATACATGGACTGAACTATTTGATACAGAGGAAAACACCTTCTAGTCCGCCAATGTCTTGCAAGTGGCTGCCTTCCGTACGAAGTTTAATCTGGTAGCCTTATGTTCCTGATTCAAAATTTACTTGACTGCTGATTTTCGTCCATACCTCCCTCCCTCTTTGAGACGATGACGAAAGGTCGATCTACTCACACTTTTTTTCTGTGCTAGCCCTGAACGGATCTCCATCACTACAGTGGAGTGTACTATGTCTTGATCCTCTGTGGTAGTCTGTAGACGTTAAGACGATGGTTGACGTGGCCTTTCTCTGCAGTCCACTTCACCCAGCGATATATCATAGATTTGCTGTATCATAGGGCATGGGGAATGGGCTGACACAGTATCTATCTTCATTAAGTGCAAGAATGCGACGTTTACCAAGTACCTTAAGCTGTGACATTTCGTAAATAGGGACCTACTGACAAGGTAGGAGCATACGAAATGCGATAAAAAGTGGAGAGTACTTCCATCACCTCAGAAATCAAATTCATTCCCGATTACAAACTTTGAAACAATATTTAATAAATCAGTTCCTTGTGAATATTATTTAGAGTATTGTGTAAATGTATTTTGTCTCGATACATATTGTGTAGTAATAATAATGACACCATATGCAGAGATTAAGGATAGAATTTAGATTCACGTTATGATGCAGTTGATGTTGCTCCATCTACCATATTTTAGTCAACTGTGCTACATTCCATATTACTCCACAGAATTCCTTAACAGCTGTTTGTTCAGGTGGTGGGATGGTGGAGGAGGGAAAGCAGTGAGTTTGTAATTTGTTGTTATTGGGTTCGAATCCTGTCGCTTCTACTAATTTTAATTAGTCAAGCCCTGTCATAATGTTATCCCACAAACAATTAGAATCTGTGAACAGCACTAAATTTCTTGGAATATAGATCCAAGAAAATCTAAAGTGGGACAAGCATGTAAGCTTCATCAATAAGAAATTAAGTATCACCTGCTATTGTATGAAAGTTCTTATTGGCTGCATGACACAACAAACGATAAAAAAAATATATATTACACACATGTGGAATCACATTTTTTGGGGCAATTCACCTGCCAGTGGAAGTTGCTATACTGTCCAGAAGAGAGTTATGTGTACCATAGGAAATGCAACTACTAGAAGCTCAACCAGGTCACCTACAAATTCTTCCATTACCTTGCTTGTACATGTTGGTAGTTACATGTTTCACTAAGATAATAATGGGCACTGAAGACCAACTAGTACAAAAGAATGAGACAATTCATAAGTACAATACATCACAAAAAAATGGAACTGCAAAGCGAATATGTAAAAACAAAACTTAGAAAAAATGGACCCCCACTAGCAGCGAAAAAACTTTACAAGTTACCACACCACATTAAGACACCACCAAATTTAAGGAATTTTAAAATGGCTCTAAAAATGTATCTTTTAAATAAACTGTATCATTGTGTTGATGAATATATACAGTCTTAAACAACTTAGAAGCTAGTGAAGCTAGTTGCTTTCTTAAATCTGGATTGGTTTCTGTAGAATACTTCAGTAACATAGTGGTAGTGTATGTCATATAAACTATAAATATTTTCTAATTTTTAAATTTGTGCCCTTTGTGCAAATGCAAAAGCTGTAAACTATAGTCATCAAGATGCCACAAAAACTGTAAATATTACTCTGCATATATAATTATTTAGAGTAATTGTTGTTAATTCATAACAAAAATGTTATGATTTAATGTAAATTTGTTTCCTTTTACAAAAAAAAAAAAAAAAAAAATTGTAAGCTATCATCAGCACAATGATGCTTTTCAACTAGAAAACTGATATAAGTTCTTGAGAATAGAATGAAGACATTGACCTGTGTGTATACATTTGCTTACTGTTTTATGGATGTAAACTTATTCATGTTGTAGTAGATATACAATTCATAATCATCACATAAATTCGCATTGTCTCATCTCGTCATCTTGCAAAAATTGACTTGTCCAATATCAATTCGTAACTATGTACAAAAATGATGAAATTGACCAATCAATCAATTCGTTGAAAACGAGAATTGTTAGTTTTGTAGGACATCGTCAGTTGTAATGTTCAAAGTACACATTGTATTGTAAGCAATTGTGTGTACGGCTCCCAATGCTCGTTGGAGGAAGGCAAAGATAAACAGTCTCCCATGGTTCCCATACTATAAATATACCTCAGTTTGAGGATGAACTCAGCCTTCGCTTATTATCAGTTTTGTATTTTTAGCAGTACCATACCCTTAGATGTTAAACTAGGTTTCAACTAATAAGTTCCACAGCTACAGGAACACAATGTATGATACCTCTTAGGCAAATTGTAATGCAGTGCTATCAGATGAAAAGATCATATTGTACAAACGCTGTTTTTAAACCTCTTCCCACCAGACCATAAGCTTCTCTTATTGGGTAAATTTGTGAATGTTGCTGCATGAGATGTTTTAAGATTAAACTAAATTCCTTCACCTACAACAATGTTAAAAGAAATCATCTTAGCAGCACTAAAGCTATTAATGGTCACATTTCGCTGACTAGAGGGCGGAAAGCTTACTGACCAGAAAACTAATCTCCCAGAAGGAAAGGAGGAACGAAATGAAATCTCTCATCCTGGGAGGTCTTGTGACTTTTATTCCACTGATTACAAAATCAAGTGAAACGAACAATGAGGTTGGCAGGACGAGCACATTGTTGGTGTCGGTAAGGCATTGCAGTATCTGGGGCCTGAACTGATGCAGTGCCAGTTTAGGTCAGGAATATACAGAATCGAAAGCCGCGGCACTATTAAATTTTGCATTTTGTATTCACTGCTTGCTCACGAAATTAGTGTTGCAGTGCAGTTATAGAGGGCAATAAGCCAGCTAGGTATTTTCCGGTGAGAAAGAGGAGTGAGTTTAGTCTTCGCTACCTCCGTTCACTGAAATTGGCGTTTCACAGAGTTAAAATTTCTGGTTGGTGACTAAGTGTAAGACCTCTTAGTCGGATGTGAGTATTGCAACACTGAAACATTTTTCTACATTATTGGAGGCATACTACAGTTAGAGTTATCTCCGAAAATGTGAACTTGACCCATGTAGAATGAGTTTATTGTTACGGAACACAGTTCACCTTCTGCAGTATTTTCTTCTTTGCAGCACTCAAACTGGGTGACGGCGACCAAGTCATCTGGAGAGTAACCGGATATTAACATGCCTGGCTTTGAAAGTGGTGTTTATCGCCAGTGTTAAAATTTTACAAGCATCATTGCTAAGCGCAAGTAAATGAAGTAGAGCAACACAATTTCTGTTATGATGTAACGTCTTCATCGGTTCAATTAGTTTTAAGGTAATCTACGAATAATTAGAGGTGTTGGATATCAAATTGAAAAATATTCCCTAAACACAAAAAGAACTAAACACCTACATGTTACAGCTGCATTGCCACAAAACGCCACAACAATTTGCTGCAAACTAAATATTTACCTGTTTTTCGGCAACTCCATCTAAAAATGTCCAAGATGCATTGAATGCTTCCTTCAAGTGCGAGTGTAGCAGCAGCAGAATTAAGAAGTTAATAGCGAAAATGGCAGTAGTAATCGACAGTATCAGGACAACCTGTGTTCTGGGACACACTGCATTGTTGCCAGATGTATCCAAGACAGTGGCGATGACGTCATCCAAGTTGGCAGCATGTAGACTTGGCAGCAGCGCATGACATCATCCATTATGGCGGCCATGACATCATTCAAGATGGCGGGAAGTTTGAATTTTAGTGGGATAGTGCCACAACCCCCTCCCCCAGAAAAATGGCACAAAGTTCAAATTCCAACAGGATAATGCACCTCACCTCTGGTATCTCTACTAAGCAAAGAAAATGGCGGGAAAATATCTCACTTGGCCTACCTCCACTAACCTAAGTCACCTGACCGCCAATTCATCCTGCAAACTGGCGCCAAGTTTGAATTCCAACAGCATAATGCATCACACCCCAGTTGTCTCTACTAAGCAAAGAAAATGGCGGGAAGATATCTCAATTAGGCTACCTCCGCTAACCTAAGTCACCTGACTGTCACTTTCACCTATGAACTGGCACCAAGTTTGAATTTTGACAGTAAACTAAGGTCACTTCTCATTTTGCTGCTAATGCAAGAAAATTTCGTGAAGGAAAGAACACTTGTACTAACCTCAGTCGCCCGACCGCCACTTCCTCCTAAGGATTCGTTGGAAAAGGACTTGGACATAAGTCTTTATTTAAACAATTCCATGCAGGTGTGTTCACCACAAGGTCGGAATTCCAACGGACTTAGTACATATCACCACCACCAGAGGGCGCTCTCATGTCATCAGGTGATGACGCAAGTACCGTTATTCAAGATGGCGGCATACAATGCGTTCACCATGAGGCCTAGTACTCAGTACCAGCAGCAGAGGCTGCTGTTGTCCATTCCGTGACATAATCCAAGATGATGGGGGGAAATGGCGGGAAAACCAATCTGGAGACAAGTCTTTATTTTGCAGACAGTCTCTCCACCCCAAGATTTAGAGTCCAACTGACTTAGTGCACAATACTGCCACCAGATTGTGCTGTCATCCCTCATGTGATGTAATCCAGGATGGGGGTCTCAATTGAACGGCATTCGGCAATGAGCGAAGTATCAGAAACACACCCTGCTCGGGACGTAACACACAGCGGATCCACATTCAAACACAAACTCAGGTCTATTGTGGGTCCTGCGAACCTTCTGCGAGGCGTTCGTATACACAGACATACAGAAAACAGAGCAAACGCTCTCCGAATGTGGAGGTGACTGGATACAGTCGAGTGCGGTACTATATTACACCTCCCAAGCAGTGCATTTGGGCTAGGTGTTGTCAGCTCATTTACAATCCATTTTAGAGCACAGAATGAAATGTTATGTCATGATTGCATGGAAAGATCTGACCTAAAATCTATAGAAATGCGAAAAATGACGTGGGGATAGGTATAAATTGATCAAATATACACTGAAATGTGGGGATATTGAGGAAGTACTTGCATATCTTCTGGTTCATGCGGAATGATTTGTACATGGGAATAAGTATGCGGCAACAAGAGGAATCCAGGAAAACGTTGACATCAAAAAGAACGAAATCACAGAAGCAGTCAATTTTTTCCGTTGAGGTAGTGAATGTCTATTGAGGTACCAGTGATACATGTGAGTTGACTACTGAATTTGGTGCTTTTCAGGAGGACAGAGAACTATTCACCTCTACACTTACTTGTGTCTGCACTAAAGGATAACAGAGAGTGGATAGGTTGATTGATTGAGATAGAGCTGCAATGAGGTATAGCTTAATGGTTGACTCATTCATTCTAGAGAAGGAGAAGTTGCTGCAGGTCAATTTTTTTCCCGTTTTCTGTCCAGATGCATCAGTCCAGTGACATAGCCTGCTTTCTACTCGTATATAGCCACGTGGTCCATATGTGGATTAAAACACTGTCTACTTGCGATCATTTACAGTAAACCTGTCAGTAATCAGAGGACTTTCATCTCATGTGTTATGAAACTTGTCACAGTTCTCTAAACGAACTTTGATTTATGCAGTCCCCACCCCCTGTCGCATCTTGGGTGTAAAATCGAGACTTCAGCGTCATAACTAAGTTAGCAGTAGGAGCTTGTGAGGCGCTGCAATCCCTGTGTGCACAATTGCATTGCAGATGTGGTGTTTACAGAGTTAGTTATGGAATGACTTGTAATTTTAACATGTAGGACACTGCTGCTTTTCGTTTATCTGTTTCCATGTAGGATGTATCCCCCACTGCTAACAATCATTTGATATAGGCCTGATGCAGGCATCGAATAATTTATGAACTGTGATCGGATGTGAACAGTGGGCACTATACGTCTCCACAAAGCTATATTGTGCTTGTATCACGCAGAGCGAGTGTTTTACTGAAGTAGTTTATTTTTCGTTTTATTGTTTGATAAGACAGTTCATCGTAGAGAAACCGACAAGAAGGATGTATGTCATGACTTGTAATATATTTCTCACAATCCAATATTAACAACGCTACATTCCATACGACTGATAGGTTGGAAACGTAGGCGATCTAACATATAGGCCCGTTTTAAGTGCAGAACGTTGTAGCCTTAGGAGTGCGTGAGTTTATGTTCTCTCTCTTACCAATACCTTCCAGGTACCGATCCTAGACTCTAGAACAACACTTTAGAGTTGATAGCTTGGGTGATTTACTTAACAATGTGTCGAACTTCATCCATCTGGAAGTTCATCACATATAAAAATGAATGGTTTCTTTTTCTTCTTAACTGTCTGCTATTACATCATGGCACTTTGAAATCTCTTACTATACACTGATAAGGAGTGCTAAGCTTCTCGACATGGTCGCATCTCAAGAAATTTCGTGCACTTGGACGGGTTAGGACTCGGAAAGCTCCATTCATTCCGGAGACATGGAGTGTAGCGGTCGTCTTCTTCTGATCGGTTGCAGATTAATTCTGTAACGGTTCTGCATGGTGGGTTGGTCAATGACATTGTGAGGATGGTCTTCCACTCTCTAATTTTACCCTAAGACAGCGAGAATGCTCTATGACTCCCATACACAGAGATATGGATTGTAAATTAAGTACTATGCTCGAGGTCTTAGAAATATGTAGAGCACTGTCTGGTATACTTTGATGATTTATGTGTTCGAGAATTAACAGTGAATGGGCGTACTGAGCAGTCTTCTATCCATGTTCGCAATCATACCCGCAAAGTAGAGAAGGGATGGTTAAGCTATGATATTGAAATTGGGGAAACATGCTATCACATGATTGGCGGGTGTTTGAGTTACTATAAAACTGATATATTGTTCATGCTATCAACTGTGTTGCTTATATTACAGTATATCGGCGGTGTCTTTCCCATCCCATACGTGCATTGGTGCGCTGTTGGTTACCACATAATGATTGACTGACATTGCTTGTTTGAGCTGGGGAATGAGTTTTGTGGGTGGGTGACAGCCTCTGGGGGCTTCTAGCAGCGAAACAGTGATCGGGTACATGAGTGCAAAATGAGGAATCACTCGAACTGGAACGCAGAGCCATCTTCTATTCCATCACTGTGACAGATGAGTTAAAATGTAGAGGTCGCTTTTGAACATCAGTTTGGAGACTCTTCACAATGCAACCAAACTCTTCTAGGTTCCTTATGTTGTAAGTGTCTTTTATTTAAAATCATCCACCATGTGTCGCATTTTATGGTAGTTGCAGTAAAAAAATTATTTACACCGTGCAATGTCTAGTTTTCTGTGAGAGGCCATGGATCAGAGCATCTTAATGTCAGTTTAGAACCTGCATCAGAAAAAAATGAAATGTTTGCTGTTGTACAAAATCATGTTAGAAAACAGTGTTTGAAACAACTAACCAGGTCTAGAGGGAGCGTCTCATACGATCATTCGTCTAGAGTATAGGTGACCAAACTTTAAAGTGGTCTCTGCGGTGCCTGTATATTTAATAGGATCATGTCATACAGACAGCAGCAGTAGCAGTTTGATGTGAGGGACTGGGTACACCCCTTAGGAATGCTTGGAAGGCTGCATGCTACGCTATTCTGGGGAAGTATTCTGAAATCTCTTTTCTGCACTGGATGCCCACCGCAGTTATGCGTCATTGAGCCCGCATTGGTGCCTTGGTGACTTCTAAATCGTATGAGCTTTTATAATTCGTAATTTTTCTATATTGCAGGGTAAAGAATAATGATGATGTCATGTTGGGCTGATTGATTTGAATGGACACGGATCTGTAGTACTTGTATCTAGTTTAGGGACGTAGCACATTGCACGCATTTCTGCCGATTGCTCAAAACATGGTCCTGTTGCAGTAACTCAGGTCGTTCTGTTTCTACGAGGGGTGGAGAAGGTGTTGGATATGTCCTTCTCCAATTTCTGCTCAGTTCCAACTTAAATTGGAACAATCACATGCGTGAAGCTGTAGAAATGGGTGCGGCTGTAAGATGTATAGGGTGTGACTAAAGGCAGATTGTAATTTTACTGTAGCAGATAGGTTTGGGGAAGGTGGTTTGTATAGAGATATGAGAGTGCCTGAAATATGATTCACTTGTGGGTGTGAGCATATACATGTATGTGCTTGAACGGAAAGACCTGATTCCAAATGATGGACATAATTTCTTACATATAGTGTAACACTAGATATCTGAGAAGCTAGTGTACATTTTTCTTCTTATGACCTCAATCAGCACATCATCTACTACTACTGTTTGTGTTCATACTCAATCAGTCATCGCCTATAATTCAGCGGATATATCACGGAACCTCTGATATGATCTCAAGATGGAATGCGTTGCAAATACTAAAAAATTATCTAGTTGGGGCCGGTGTGAAGGAGTTGCAAACACAGCTTACATGCCACTCTTCTTATCCGAATCACTTTCAAAGTTAACTGATTTTATCCTGAGGTTGCATCATGGGCTTACACATTCCTATGATTCGCCGTCATGGTATTTGTCCAGAAAGAAAAAAACCACCTCATTCAGAGATAATCTCTATGACAATTTGTAAAGGGGATATAGCTTTTAATATCAATACTTGTGTGCACCTGTAGAACCAAGAGCGCTTGTGACAGTAACATGCAGTAGTTGTTGAGACCGCGTTTTTTTCTTTAACATCTGATTGATTACATCTTTCTTTCTATGACACGATAGTAGGACTCGCAAGAAGAACCTAAGAGACCCTTCACAGAACTGTTGGTTTTCAGTCAGTATTATTTCGTGTCGTAGGCAATCATTTATTGACGAAGTATTATAGTTAGTAGTAGCAGTGTGTGTGTGTGATATGTACGCATTTGAGCATGAGGTTTATAAAGTATGTGTTTGTGGAAAGGATATGCATATGCCCTGTCGTAGGGAAGGTATGGATTTAACTTGGAGTGCTGTGATAGCAAAGGGAAGAGTATGTCCAGTCGTAAGGAAGGTACAGATATTTCTATTTCCAGAGCCACAGCCTTCGGCAGGGTGTATTCCCGATACTTCGCTTGTTGCCGAATGCCATTCAATTGAGACTGCGATCATGACATCTAATTGTAAGTATAATGATAGAAAATATATGTGACTGGCTTTCCGGAATGATTCTGTGTATGCATAGCCTGTGTTGGTATTGATTCACGTTTCTCATTAACGACATCAGCTGTCTGAATGCAGTGGCCTGTTGGAGTGTAGTAATGTATCTGAGTTAACCTTACCATCCTCTAGATGACCGAATAACGAACTAATACCTAGTATGTTTTGGGTGGCTTTCATGATCAAGTGGAAATTTGAGAAGATTGTGTATGGAGGTGTGTTGGCAGTGGAGCGTTATTCCCTTCCATGTAAATTGTTCAGTTGACTGCTTCTGCACATTTCACGTTTGTGTTTAGTTGAGGGAAGATCGATTGTGGTGTGTGCATCTGGCACGTGGAAAACATGTTTGCCTGTTCTCTAGACATGGAAAAGACCTTAGCTGGCTTGTAAATTATCTGGTGATTTAGTGGTTTTACAGCATGCTGCACCTCACTAAAGTTTGGGGTTTGTAGATAAATAATTTATCTCGGCAATTATGTTGCATTAGCGATCGGTAGGATGCTGCCTAGTGCTCGATAGCGAGAAGTATTGCGAAAATGGTGTAACATTATGGCGAAAATACGTGTGTTCTTGTAATCAGTGAGTCTGGAGATGTGCACAGAAAAGCGAGCAGGCAAGGAAGGAGAGACAGTTACGCGTTTGTGCCAAGGGGAAGCAATCCCGAATTTGTAGAACAGTTCTGTGAGCGACTTCGGCACACTGACGTAAGAGGGGTGATTTTGTATGGTGGACTATATGAACTGTATGTTTACTAGATCGACACGGTACTCGGTGATATATTGCTGGGGTGGTGATCGGTTTAATGCTCCAATATTCTTGCGAATTTGGTATGTGTTTGACGATCTGTAGACAACTTTGCGAGGTTTAGTTGTCCGTGCAAAATTGTCGTCAGTGTAAAGTAGTTTATTATCGCTGAATGTCGCGTCTGTAGAAAGAAAAGGCTGGCAGTGCTTCCCTAGGACTGGCGTAACATATAGCCTGTGTGAGTGTAGGCATACGATAATTTTCTGGGTGCTCTACAGATATAAAAGATAACTGCCTGTTTGTGTAAAACGTGTGTATATTGTACTGTGAAGTTACCGTGTCTTACATGCTGTAAAACGTGTATATATTGCATTGTAAAGTTACTCATTTATTTTATGGCATGACTAGAGAGGATGACTGTGAATCCTATCGTGAGGGACGTATAGTTTCAGCACATCGATAACCGCGAGGGTATGAGAAAGATTTTTTACGTAGAAAATTATATGCGCTATAGATAGAGAGATTCGGTCCATCTACATCTACATCTACATCCATACTCCGCAAGCCGCCTGACGGTGTGTGGCGGAGGGTACCTTGAGTACCTCTATCGGTTCTCCCTTCTATTCCAGTCTCGTATTGTTCGTGGACAGTCGTCAAGAGGAGACATTACCTGTACATTGATCGGTGTCAGACTGTAGCAGCAATCGTAACATTTAATTGTAGTTACAGTGGTACATATCTTCCTGGCTTGCAATATTCTTGTGAGTCTCGTATGTATTTGGTAATCTGTAGACAACTTTGCGGGTTTCACTGCCATTGCAATTCAGCGATCTGTGTAAAGTAACCGCTGAAAGCCCTAGAAAGAATATGTGAATGGTGCTTCGATACTGGCGGCATCAGTAATTCGGCGCGTAAATTCGATAAGAGCTAATCAGAATGCTGAATTGATTGACATCATTTGTGCTGGGATAAAGGAGTCCCTACATAGTGGAGGGAACGTTTGCGTATGTTGAAATCTGGAAGGGTAACACGTTAGGAACGCTGGGATGTGACGTAAGATTAACATTGGGAACGTTGTTAGATGGCGAGCCGCCATGCAGACGTTTCACCAGGAGACGCTGCATGAGCCATGCTTGGGCAGGTATACATGGCTGAACATGTCACACATGGTCCGTTACAAGCGCTAGGGGGGAGAGTAGCCTGTGCTATTCTATCATCGGTGGTAAAGACAATGCTGGCCTGAGGTGTCTTGAGTATGGGGACTGCGCCTTGCAGTACTGTGACGTCGGTGTAATGAAGACTGTATAGACCCAACTTTCACCTGCAGCTGTGTGAGAGCGATGGCACGCACTGTCTTGCATACTGTGGTGGCATCGACCACATGCACACGTGGCACAGCTTGGAGCAATTGCGCTCTGTACAAAAGTCTTCACTCCTGTCCGATCACGTCATCATCAGCATCTAGGTGAACACATATTTGGATAGCATTTTCTCAGGCATCAAGTATGAAAGGAATGTCGCCACCTCATGCTTAAGGGTAGCTGTGCGTGGTTTGATGGCTAACGGCCGAGTCACTTTGTTGGGGCTGCCTGTACGCTCTATTGGACGGGGGTGGCAGAGGGTGCTTGCACACGTTGGTTGCATTATTTTGCAATCAGGTCTGTAGGCTGTGCTATGCATTATTTTGGCAGTTTACGAGTACTGAGCGTGTCTACATATGTGTGTACTGCATTATTTAGGAGCAGTTTGCGATTGTGTGCCGAAATTATTTGGGTAAATTAGGAGTTGGTTGCGTACCTGCAGACTGTGTATTGTGACCCTAAACACATCAAGGTGAGTGCTTTTGTGTGTGCTATGCGCTATTTGGATGGTTTACAAGTTGATTTCATGTCAGGACATCTGTGTACTTCATTATTTAGGAGCCGTATGCAGGTCTGTACTGAAATTATTTCGGTAAACTAGGAGTTGTTTGTGTGTCTGCACACTATGTATTGTGGCCCCAAGCACATCAGGGTGAGTGTTTTGTGTCAGTGTGATAAATATACTCCATGCCTAAATAAAGTGTATCAAAATAAATAGAGAACACTCTTTCCTTACTCTCCCCAGCAGCCCAGTGCAATGTGAGTCATTTTCGCGCCATTTCCCCCCTCCAGACCACCATCTTGGATTACATCACATGAGGGATGACAGCACCCCCTGGTGGCAGTATTGTGCACTAGGTCAGTTTGGCTCTAAATCTGTCTGCAAAATAAAGTCTTGTGTCCAGAGTGGTTTTCCAGCCATTTTCCCCACCATCTTGGATTACATCATGAAACAGGTGACAGCACCCTCTGCTGGTGGTACTGGGTACTAGGCCTCATGGTGAACGCATTGTATGCTGCCTAATTGAGATATCTTCCCGCCATTTTCTTTGCTTAGTTGAGACAACTGGGGTGTGATGCATTATGCTGTTGGAATTCAAACTTGGCGCCAGTTTGCAGGATGAATTGGTGGTCAGGTGACTTAGGTTAGTGGAGGTAGGCCAAGTGAGATATCTTCCCGCCATTTTCCTTGCTTAGTAGAGATACCAGAGGTGAGGTGGATTATCCTGTTGGAATTTGAACTTTGTGCCATTTTTCTGAGGGAAGGGGTTGTGGCACTTTCCCGCCAAAATTCAAACTTCCCGCCATCTTGAATGATATTATGCCTGCCATAATGGATGATGTCATGCGCTGCTGCCAAGTCTACATGCTGCCAACTTGGATGACGTTATCGCCGCCATCTTGGATACATCTGGTAACAATGCAGTGTGTCCCAGAACACAAAAAATGGTTCAAATGGCTCTGAGCACTATGGGACTTAATATCTGTGGTCATTAGTCCCCTAGAACTTAGAACTACTTAAACCTAACTAACCTAAGGACATCACACACATCCATGCCTGAGGCAGGATTCAAACCTGTGACCATAGCAGTCATGCGGTTCCCGACTGAAGCACCTAGAACCGCACAGCCACACTGGCCAGCCCCAGAACACAGGTTGTCCCAATACTATCGACGTATTTGGTAGCTTCATACTCTGCAATGACATTTCATTTCACAGTCTTAAAAATTTCTTGAAGTAGTGAAAATTTCAAAATGGCTTCAAATAGAGGCTGTGGCGGTTAAAAGCATCTTCACATCCCGTTGACATGAGACTAGCATAATTTCGTTGTCAGAAGCCTGCTGATAATTAACCAGTTAATGGAAAACAGAATTTTTTTCACGCTGTCTAATTTGTCATCATGCACTACAACATAGTCACGAATGTAGCAAATGTGGCTTCAGCTGTTTGGTGGATTTATTCCAATTTCTTAGTTGCGAGGTATGGGTTTGATTCCCCCTTCAGAAATATATTTTAAACAGACGCGAACAGATCTCCTTAACCTCCAGTAATGCCAAGTGAAGACTCCACATGATAACCATCGTATTCTTTCACTAGCAACTGGGGAGGAGGCAGTTTAGTTCAGGCCATAGCAGTGGTAGAAGTAACGGCAAACAAATTCTGCCGCCAGTGAGCTTCCTTACACTAGGAACTTTATTTAATTTAATGAGCCAATGCTCATTTAAGGTCACAGGGCTCTAATTTTATTTGAACTTTACATGTTGTAAATTTGGTGCTGGACTGGGATTCGAATTCGGATCTTCTCTTTCGTAGTATCTGACCCACATGTAATGATATAGTTCGATCATTTCGTTGTTTTCCCCAAGATTGCGTACTCCTCTAGGTCTCCATGTAAGGCCCATATGTGGCTTCGAATGCTGGTCCAGCACAAAATTCATGTTTTCATTTCAAGTCCTAGCATAAGCACACTGAACTATTAGTGATAAATAATTTTCATTGTTACTTGAAATTATATTAAACGTTTCTCGCTGCTAGTTAGATAACAGAGAGATCAGGCTCTTGACAGGATTACAGGCAGAGCACAAAAATATTCAAGTCCAAACTTGTTAACTGGTATTGGTGAAAACTTCTTTGATATTTCACCACTCTCGATGCCTGGTCACCAGTGACAAACGTTGCTGTGATTGAGTCTCGATCAGGGATGAAAGATTTTTTTAGTTACAATGGCTTGGTTTCTCTCTAGAGTCAGAACAAAAAAGTTCGACATGTTGTTTGAAGTTCAAACATGTGTACAAATAATTGCTCAATCGTGAGTACAGAGAAATTCCTGGTGATACGATGTTAATTCCGATTTTTCCACAGAGTGCTTGCTGCTATTAACCACGTTGCTTTTAACTGGTTGGCTCAACATCTTGTTCATGACACAACTTGTATCAGGAAGGACGTTACCCAAGTGTGGGGAAACCTTTCAAAGAACGAAAATGCTTCGTCTTGTCAAAGAACTTCAGGAGTCCAGATATGGTCTCCAAATCTCTTGTTCATAAAAATATTTAATATTGCCTCAAGGTTGCTGGAATGAGCTATGTGATGGAGTTGGTTAACTCTCGCTCCTTCCCTCTCCCAACCCCATCTCTAATCTTCAGGAAACTAGGAAACTCGAAAGATTTCCTGCACATCTTAAAAGAAGCTTAAGAGTAGTACAAGTGCCAGTTCCACGACGACTCTATGGGCTGTTTATGATCCATAACGAACAGGTTCTGCTTCACCTCACTGTGAGTAGTATAGGAGCCCCAATATATTACCTAGCAAAACATCTGGCATCTCTTCTGAGCCCTTTGGTAGTAAATAGTGAACATCACACTCGAAACTCAGATTTATTACAGTGACTGAAGACTTTGCATCTAAAAGAAGCTGACGTATTACTGAGTTAAGATGTAGTCTCTTTGTTCACTCGAGTATCTCTGGTGTATTCATTAGAACTTAATAGGAGCTAAGTTAGAGGAGGAGATCTTCCATCTATTGAGACATGTGCTTATCTCGACTATGTCTCCCATAGTAGCTAACCTTTTCATGGAAGTCTTCGAGGAAAAGCACTTCAGTCGGTGGTGCTGAAACCTAAATGTTTCTGGAGATATGTAGACGGCATCTTTGCAGTGTAGCTGTATGGGACAACAATGCTTCCCGAATTTCTGGAACACATTAACTCCCTCTGTCCGGGGATGTGCTTCACAATGGATGTGGAGAAAAGTGAAGACCTCCCATTCTTAGATGTTTTGGTGTGCACAAAAGAAGACAGGTCCTTGGGTCATAGTGTGTTTAATAAAGCAGCTCACACTATCCTATATCGACGAACTACAAGCTGTCATCACCTTTCTCAACGAAGTTGGGTATTATAAACTCTCTTTCATGGGGCTAGAGTTATCTCAGATGCAGAGAGCTCATCAGGAGAGCTTAGACATCTTCGCTGTGTGTGTGTCTGTGTGTACAAAATGGGTCTCTGATAAATACATTCGTAATACATTTCAACCTGCTTGCACTAAAACTCAAGAGCAGCCAGAAGAAATGGAGAAATCTACTCTGTGTTGGGTTCTCCTAAAGGAAAACTAGGTGTAAGGAGACCAGCGATATACAGTATAAGTTCCTGCGCCCGTGTCGAAAACCATACAGGGGCCAGACGTGTTGACTGTTAAGGATAGATATGCTGAGCATAGACGTCACATCAGCTTGAGTCAAGCAGAAAAGTCAGCTGTTGCTGAACACCGTATTGACGCGGGCGTCAGAATGAACTATGGAGAGGTAAAGAATGTTTCATCCAGTTCAACTTGCTGGGACACCATCATTAAAGAAGCAGTTGAAATGCGTATAACTAACGATCTGATTTATAGAGACAGGGGATTTCAGCTCAGCAAGGAATAGTAACTAGCACTGGCGTTACTAAGGGTGCGTCCACACTACTTGTGCTCACCAGACTTGTGATCGTCATACTCCCCTGTCAGGGGACTTGTCTGACTTGCCCTTGTGCTGCTTCTATCTTCTTCCACACTACTCCAGTTCCTTGCCAGGCTTTTGCTCGTAAAGATCCGCACCGTACTCGCAGTCGTGACCTGTTCCTAATTTAAAACTGGACGAAGTGGTTATAGCAAGTGCCAGCTTCCGTGTGATGCGCCTTTTAGATGAGGAAGAAGATAAAAGAAGACGCTACAAGGCCCCTAGAAATGGCATGTGGTGGATGACCACTGTTTTCAGAAGCAGAAAAGGATTAAGTGGGAGTGATTTGATGGATGACTTGGATGTTGAAAAAATACATTTCTAGATATTTCGCCTTATGTCTGCACCGTATTTTGAACATGTGATAAATTTGGTTGGACTGAAAATATCGAAGGCTGACAGCAAATTTCGGAAAGCTATACCAGTTACTGAGCGATTGGCACTTACGCTTCGATACCTAGCAACTGGCAATTCCTAAATCAGCCTCAGCTTTTTATTTAAAGTTTCCAAGCAAGTGATATCAATCATTGTTCCTGAAGTATGTGTAGCTCTTACTGGCAGCTCGAAGGAGTTTGTAAAGGTAAGTTAATAAATTATACACATTTTGTAATTAATGCACTTTTATTTATCAGTTAGTAAGCAAAAGAAAAAATACATTTAGATTCAAACAATGAGAAACAATTAAACGCAAAGATTATTAGTTTTAATTATTATAAATCAAGCAGATCCAGAAAATGTGGAGAGCCTTGTTCGGTGCTGTCGGAAATATGTCCGTTGGCAGTTGCTTTGCATCTGCTCATGGGCATGAACATGTTGAGCTGAAGCAATCGGTAAATGCGACGAGCAACTGTAGTCGCTGTTGGTTGAACTTGGTCTAGAATGTTAGAAACAGCCGCTTTCTGTTCTGAAAATCGTGTCGGAAAATTCTTGTTTAACAAAAGCACGTGCTCTTTTGTCCATAGAACGTTCACAATGTACTCTCCATAGGAGTCAAACTCGTCTCTAGTTTTAGATAAGGCAGTTTGTAGTGCATTATATGCCTCTCCTATACGAGGATCTCTGGCCCTTTTTCTCTTATTTTTTCTAAGTGAAGCAAATATTTTCGTGCGTTTGTTTGGTGTGGGTGGTAGTTTGTTGCCTTGCGTTGTTTGCTGATCTACATCTTGACTACTAATTTCTTCGCAAGTGCTCGCCGTACCTTCGTTTGTATCCATGTCCACAACCCTCTGTTCTTCCAAATCCTCCTCAAATTCCTCCTAAAACAAAGCGACGACAACAGATTGAAATAAATAATAACAAACCAAGTAAAATAAAAATAAAAAATTGCTCCAAGCACTATGGGACTTCACAGCTGAGGTCATCTGTCCCCTAGAACTTAGAACTATTTAAACCTACCTAACCTGACATCACACACTTCCATGCTCGAGGTAGGATTCGAACCTGCAACCGTAGCAGCAGCGCGGTTCCCGACAGAAGCGCCTAGAACCGCTCAGCCACACCGGCCGGCAAATAAAAATAAAGAATGGATGTAGGAATAGGGGGATATACGATAATAATCATAAAAAATTGGGAACAATTTCAAGTAGATAAGTGAAAAGCAGAATATTTGTTATAATGATTACCTACCTATTATTGATTTTAATTATTATTAATGGTCATTATTATTAGAATGTCCATTATTGTCAATGCTATTAATAATTATTTATGTTCTTAGGAGTTATTAGTTTCTATTTACTTTTTGGCAGATGCCACAGACACAACAAGAGTGGTTGCTTGTAGCAGATGAATATGAGAGAAAATGGAACTTTTCTCATTGCATCGGTGCAATGGATGGCAAACATTGCGAAGTCCACAGCCCAGTTAATTCTGGAAGCCATTTTATCGATTATAAGACGTTTTTCAGTATTGTTCTTTTGGTCTAGTGGACGCTGACTTGTTTTTTGTATGCCGCTATCGGCTGCCAACGTCGAATTTCAGACAGTCGTGTTTTTCGAAATACATTTCTTTTTTTTTTTTTTTTTAAAGAATATGCGTAACTGTACCATTGTTTTTCCTGACGATCGTAACCTCCCAGGTAGACATGAAAACGATCGTACCCTCCCAGGCAGACAGAAGAAAGTACCCTATGTTACTGTCGCCGACGACGTGTTTCCCATCAACAATCTCATCATGAAGCCGTACAGTGGACAACATCCTCGGAGGTCAATGAAAAGAATTTTTAACTTCAGACTTTCAAGAGCATGGCGGGTTGTGGGAAATGCATTCGGAAGACTTTCTTCCGTATTCTGAATACTAAGAAAGTATATATTACTACAGCCTGAGAAAGCTCAAAGTGTTGTTATGACTTGTATATACATCCATAATTTCTTCCGAAAAAGTTCTGAATTCAGACAAATTTATACCCCTGCAGGAGCAGTGGATCACGACGAGAACGGGAATTTAAAGGCAGGAATTTGGAGAAATGAGATCACTCCTGCTACAACGTTTACACAATTAGCAAACATTCCAAGACGTTCAACGCAGACTGCCCAAGACATTGAAGATGAATTCACTGCTTGTTTCATTTTCATAGAGGGATGATTGCCATGGCAAGATGATTACCAATAACTTATTAAAGAATTTTTTCAGCTACTAGCTACATATGTACTGTTGTTATTGTGGTCTTCAGTCCTGAGACTGGTTTGATGCAGCTCTCCATGCTACTCTATCCTGTGCAAGCTTCATCATCTCCCAGTACCTACTGCAACCAACATCCTTCTGAATCCGCTTAGTGTATTCATCTCTTGGTCTCCCTCTACGATTTGTACCCTCCACGCTGCCCTCCAATACTAAATTGGTGATCCCTTGATGCCTCAGAACATGTCCTACCAACCGATCCCTTCTTGTAATCAAGTCGTGCCACAAATTCCTCTTCTCCCCAATTCTATTCAAAACCTCATTACTTATGTCATCTACCCATCTAATCTTCAGCATTCTTCTGTAGCACCACATTTCTAAAGCTTCTATTCTCTTCTTGTCCAAACTATTTATCGTCCATGTTTCACTTCCATACATGGCTACACTCCATACAAATACTTTCAGAAACGACTTCCTGACACTTAAATCTATACTCGATGTTAACAAATTTTTCTTCTTCAGAAACGCTTTCCTTGCCATTGCCAGTCTACATTTTATATCCTCTCTACTTCGACCATCATCAGTTATTTTGCTCCCCAAATAGCAAAACTCCTTTACTACTTTCAGTGTCTCATTTCCTAATCTATTCCCCTCAGCATCACCTGACTTAATTCGACTACATTCCATTATCGTCGTTTTGCTTTTGTTGATGTTCATCTTATACCCTCCTTTCAAGACAATGTCTCTTCCAAGTCCTTTGCTGTCTCTAACAGAATTACAATGTCATCGGTGAACCTCAAAGTTTTTATTTCTTCTCCATGGATTTTAATACCTACTCCGAATTTTTCCTTTGTTTCCTATATTGCTTGCTCAATATACAGATTGAATAACATCGGGGATAGGCTACAACCCTGTCTCACTCCCTTCCCAACCACTGCTTCCCTTTCATAGCACTCGACTCGTATGACTGCCATCTGCTTTCTGAACAAATTGTAAATACCCTCTCGCTCCCTGTATTTTACCCCTGCCACCTTCAGAATTTGAAAGAGAGTATTCCAAGCAACATTGTCAAAAGCTTTCTCTAAGTCTACAAATGCTAGAAACGTAGGCTTGCCTTTCCTTAATCTTTCTTCTAAGATAAGTCGTAGGGTCAGTATTGCCTCACGTGTTCCAACATTTCTACGGAATCCAAACTGATCTTCCCCGAGGTCGGCTTCTATCAGTTTTTCCATTCGTCTGTAAAGAATTCGTGTTAGTATTTTGCAGCTGTGACTTATTAAACTGATAGTTTGGTAATTTTCACATCTGTCAACACCTGCTTTCTTTGGGATTGGAATTATTATATTGTTCTTGAAGTCTGAGGGTATTTCGCCTGTCTCATACATCTTGCTCACCAGATGGTGGAGTTTTGTCAGGACTGGCTCTCCCAAGGCTGTCAGTAGTTCTAATGGAATGTTGTCTTCTCCGGGAGCCTTGTTTTGACTCAGGTCTTTCAGTGCTTTGTCAAACTCTTCACGCAGTATCATATCTCCCACTTCATCTTCTTCTACATCCTCTTCCATTTCCATAATATTGTCCTCAAGTACATCGCACTTTTATAGACCCTCTATATACTCCTTCCACCTTTCTGCTTTCCCTTCTTTGCTTAGAACTGGGTTTCCATCAAAGCTCTTGATATTCATGCAAGTGGTTCTCCTTTCTCCAAATGTCTCTTTAATTTTCCTATAGGCAGTATCTATCTTACTCCTAGTGAGATAAACCTCTACATCCTTACATTTGTTCTCTAGCCATGCCTGCTTAGCCATTTTGCACTTTCTGTCGATCTCATTTTTGAACGCTTGTATTCCTTTTTGCCTGCTTCATTTACTGCATTTTTAAATTTTCTCCTTTCATTAATTAAATTGAATATTTCTTCTGTTACCCAAGGGTTTCTACTAGCCCTCGTCTTTTTACCTATTTGATCCTCTGTTGCCTTCACTATTGCATCCCTCAAAGCTACCCATTCTTCTTCTACTGTATTTCTTTCCCCCATTCCTGTCAATTGTTCCCTTATGCTCTCCCTGAAACTCTGTACAACCTCTGGTTCTTTCAGTTTATCCAGGTCCCATCTCCTTAAATTCCCACCTTTTTGCAGTTTCTTCAGTTTTAATCTACAGCTCATAACCAACAGATTGTGGTCAGAGTCCACACCTGCCCCAGGAAATGTCTTACAATTTAAAACCAGGTTCCTAAATCTCTGTCTTACCATTATATAATGTATCTGATAACTTTTACTATCTCCAGGGTTCTTCCACGTATACAAGCTTCTTTCATGATTCTTGAACCAAATGTTAGCTATGATTAAGTTATTCTCTGCGCAAAATTCTACCAGGCGGCTTCCTCTTTCATTTCTTAGCCCAAATCCATATTCACCTACTATGTTTCCTTCTCTCCCTTTCCCTACTACCGAATTCCAGTCACCCATGACTATTAAATTTTCGCCTCCCTTCACTACCTGAATAATTTCTTTTATCTCATCATACATTTCGTCAATTTCTTCATCATCTGCAGAGCTAGTTGGCATATAAACTTGTACTACAGTAGTAGGCGTGGGCTTCGTGTCTATCTTGGCCACAATAATGTGTTCACTATGCTGTTTGTAGTAGCTTACCCGTACTCCTATTTTTTTATTCATTATTAAACCTACTCCTGCATTACCCCTATTTGATTTTGTATTTATAACCCTGTATTCACTTGACCAAAAGTCCTGTTCCTCGTGCCACTAAACTTCACTAATTCCCACCATATCTAACTTTAGCCTATCCATTTCCCTTTTTAAATTTTCTAACCTACCTGCCCGATTAAGGGATCTGACATTCCATGCTCCGATCCATAGAACACCAGTTTTCTTTCTCCTGATAACGACATCCTCCTGAGTAGTCCCCGCCCGAAGATCCGAATGGGGGACTATTTTATCTCCGGAATATTTTACCCAAGAGGACGCCATCATCATTATTTAATCATACAGTAAAGCTGCATGCCCTCGGGAAAAATTACGGCTGTAGTTTCCCCTTGCTTTCAGCCGTTCACAGTACCAGAACAGCAAGGCCATTTTGGTTAGTTTTACAAGGCCAGATCCGTCAATCATCCAGATTGTTGCCCCTGCAACTACTGAAAAGGCTGCTGCCCCTCTTCAGGAACGACACGTTTGTCTGGCCTCTCAACTGATACCCCTCTGTTGTGGTTGCACCTACGGTACGGCTATCTGTATCGTTGAGGCGGGCAAGCCTCCCCACCAACGGCAAGGTCCATGGTTCATGGGGGGGAGGACATATGTACTAGTGTCTGTCTAACTGCACACATTTCAACTACCTACATATGTGACGTTTTACCTTCATTAATTCCTATTTTATTATTTTTATTTCCTTAAATAACATAATATACAAATAAAATACATATACATGTGCTTAAATATATTGTGTTAGAAAACTAAATGTTACTCATTATTATTTATTTATTGCTAGCGGAGTGTCCAGCATCCCGCAGTACGTATTCCAATCCTGTTAATCCATTTCCTCATTTCCCCTCTGCGATGTTCAGAGCTCATTTTGCATAAACCCTATAATTTTGTCACAATTAGAACATTTTTTTTAATTTTTAAAACTCTAAACTATAAGCAATTACTAGGTATATTCCTAATAGAAATAGTAGTAAGCTAAAATAAATATGAAAAAATATGTTAAGGTAAGATATGATTAATAGTTTATAAGGGAATAGCACCAAAAAATTTAAAAATAACAAACGAGCAGGGACCAAAATGTAAGCTGAGAAAGACAGAAAGTTAAGTAACCGTGGAGAGAGAACCCAAAAGGGACTGAAACCCATTAAGGTCAATAATAGGTTTTTTAAACATTTCCAAAAATAATTAGTTTTTACTTACATCTGTGTTGACTCTCTTCCACAGTTGACATTTGCAGTACAGAAATTCAAACACTTTGAAAGGGAGCCAATTTGGAGTGTTCCCTTCCTCAACCCCAGCACCAGACTTTCCCAGGCTCATTTTTCTTCTATCGGACTTTCCTGTAAGTCTTCTTTTTTAATTTGGCCACATTCATGGGGAGTTCTGTCGCAATGGAATCCCACGCTTTGCTTTTTTAAATTTTTTTGATATTGAGTTTATTGCATCCCACAGCACAGGATATTATTCATAAGTATTTATGAATTTAATGGCAAAATCGTTGGTCCAATCCATTTTAAAGAAAAACGATGTCCACAACACACAAAAAGAATAATACCAAGACCAAACTGTACGAGTGCAGTGAGCCAACTGTTCAATGCTTGTCTGCCGTCCACACCACTTGCAGAACTCGCCTCACACCCCTTTGATGTACTGACAACAGCCTGAGCCAGACAAGCCATATGCTCGGGCGGCTCACAAGCCTATTTCATGGCGAGCCCTCAGAGCCTACCTCTGTCCACATTACTCCTAAGGCTCGCCAGTCACACAGGTACATGAGTAGTGTGGACACACCTTAAGGCATAATCAACCCCCAGGTGAATGAATCCGAGTCAACACAGATGGAGAACCCGAGCCCGCACACTTCAACTGGGCACCAAACACACTGTAATAGGATGACCGGAATGGGTGACATGGTCAGGGTTGTAAGGTGTGGCTGGGTAGAAGAAGGTGGCTGTTTTTAGCAATCTTCCTCTTTATTGTTGGTTCTCCCAATACATTTTCTGGTAGCTCAGCCTCACCGCTCGTGTCGTGGTGGAGACGAGCTGATGCAAGCAGTCCGGGGAACACGACTCCGCGCTCTGTCAGTGGCTGCGCAGGTGGTAGGAGGTTAGCAGCACAAGGCCCAGCCCAGCTCGCCTCCTGCAGATGCGGGGGCTCGTGACGATGCCGGGAGTCGCCGGTGCAGCAGCGGGCAACGACCTCCACCGGCCAGTCCTTGGGGACAGTGTCACTGATGACGACAACGTGACAGCGACCAAACGCCCAATCGGTCAAACCGAATGGCAATGCCACCTCTGATGCCCTTAAATAGTGCAGGCTGCTGCTGAATCCGCTGGTTACGTGGCAGCGTGTTTATTAGAAGGTTCTCAATGAGTTGGCTAATGCAACCACACCACATGCGGCCCGCGCCTGCGTAATTCTGCTAATCCTGTGTAATTCTGCTAACCCTGCGTTCTGATGGATGCCGTGCATGTACACACATACCGACGCTCGTTGAAAAACTGTCAGCTGCATAACGCACTGGCCAGCCTTCGTCCGCCGTTTGCCGTGAAACACACTAAATCACAATTTCGCACCGTATTTCCTAAAAATAACCCCTTGTCCTCTACAACACTGACCGCGAGCACACTGGGCTGCAATTAGCTGCTGCGATTTTCCTGCATTGCGCATGGGAAGACCATGACTTCTCTGGGAGGGGCACTACATATCACTGTGCTCTGTGATTCATCTATGATGTTATAGCTCAACCACGTGGTGCCTGCATCTTTCTAGCGTGTATATTGATGAGCCACTGCAGCAACATGTCAGTAAACACCTGAAGATGGCGAGCAGCTGCCTGGCTGATATATTGTGCAGCTACCACAACATTACCTGCTGCCACACCAGTGAACCAATGACGCAGTTATTATGTTGGGTAAGGCTCAAACAGCACGAGTGAAAGTTATCATCACTGGAATCATCATTTATGTGTTTGTATATTAGCTGCTCAGCATGTTTATCGTGCAATTGGCTTTGTCAAAACATATTTTACATATTCATAAAAATAAAGTTGTCACTAATTTTTACATTATACACTACGCATATATATATTCATCTTTTTAGTAGTTAGTAATTTTTACATTGTACATACATCATCATTTTGATTCACACATAAATACACAAACTTCTTACTAATCAGAAGATTTCAGTAATAATCATTACATAGTTTACATTCAAGAACCAATTACACAGTTTTACACATTTAGTTAATGATAGTTACATTATTTTCATTGTTTATACATTCCTTCCAAATTACTTCCAAGGTATTCTTCAACTGAGTAGTATGCTTTATTTTTAAACCATGTGTCTAATACCTCCTTAAATTTAAAGAGAGTGAGGGTTTTGACTGATCGTGGTAGTTTATTATATAACTTAAGACATACGTGTTTGTGACTGTTCCCTTCTGCTATTCTTACATTTCTCCCATTTTGATTACCACCTCTTTGTAAATGACTGTGCTTGTTGCTGTGGTATTTGACCATTTTTTCCCATAATTCTGTCTAGTTTGTACACAGATTTAAAAAAATTGATCTACAGTATCAATTCGCCAATACACTGAGCCCTATACTACTTTTCAAAACATTGATTTGTGTTAATTTATCAGATGGTTTGTTTAAGTGTGCTAACTTCCTTGTCTAATAATTGCAAACTTGTTTCATGATACCATCTCTTTCTCTCTCTCTATAACTTGGTCCATTGAGTTACTGACCGGAAGTTATTTAAAACCCCTTATGTAGTATTGTTAGCAAGATTTCTATTAATAATTTCCATCAGTTTTCTTATCAAGTACAAATATACTAATTTCTGAGTTGGGCACATTATTTTTACTTGTTATTTCATGTGAGTTTACTTTCTGACTAAGCACTTTTACTTTTTCTACAAATTTGCTTCCAAAAGCTGCCAATTTAGTATCAACGTTTGTTTCAAAACCAGAAATGTGATTAGATGATAGAATCTATCAACCTCAATTTCATCTTTGACCTGTTTGATTTCACTAATGCGATCAGACTTTAGTTCAACTATGTTTGATTCCACACTTCTAATTCTTTATGCCTACCTTTGCTGCTTTCAGTTTGTACATATTGACTCAAATGCGGAACTTTTGTGTTGAAGTGTTTCACAGCTTACCAGTTTTTTTTCCCATTTTTAACCTGAACACATTAAAAATGTTCCTCGTTTCCCTATTTTCAACCTGAATATCAACTAACTGGCCCATTCCTACTAACACTTTTACATTTGTGATGTTCTCATGTTTACTGGGACTAACACTTCCTCCTCTTTTCTGATCATATTACCTACCTCTCTCTGTTCTGCTGGTCTAAATGATTCTTTCTCCATATTGACTGTTATATTTAAATCCACAATGTCAGACATCTTCTCACTGTCCCCGAACCTGTTTAGATTCCAACTTTGGCTTTAAAACAGCCGTTTTTCCTAAGGTCGGTCTCTCTCTCTCTCTCTCTCTCTCTCTCTCTCTCTCTCACACACACACACACACACACACAAAAAGAAAAATCACCTCTCATCTTGGTACATCCATGTGCACTATCATTGTTGGTTAGACCAGTTCCTGTATTGCCACCTCCATTAGTGTGCTACAATACTTACTGGAAGTTCAATTTTTTTAAAAATTTACAGTTCTTACAGTATTGTTGTTTATATAAATTTTGTTCCTGCAACATACATATACAACATAATTGGATTAAAATCCACTCAGCAAACAGTGGCAGGAGAACACACATACAAAAGGTATTACAGTTCTCAAGTTTTACTAAGCTAGTGGCTCCTTCTTTTGAAATTAGGGTTTTAGGGGAAGGAAGAGGGGTGATGGAAAAGGGTGGATGAGGTTTGGAAAAGGGGAGTAGCATTCAGAAAAGTTGCCCAGAACCCCAGGTCAGGGGAGACTTACCAGACGGGATGAGAAGGAAAGACTGATTGTTGAGGACGGTATAGGATGAGATTTGAAAACCTGAGAGCTTAAAGGTGGAAGATAGAGTAATACACAAGAGAGAGATTACTTCTAAAACATTGTGCATGAATTAATAAGAGAGAAAAGATAAGTGAGTTGTAGGTAAGAGAGGTGGGAGCGGAACGGTGAAAAATAGACAGTTCAGAAAACGAAAGATGTAGAAGATTAAAAGGGAGTGAAGAAAGGTATAGTTACCATGAAAAAATGCTGACACCAAAGATACTAGCACTAATTAAGGTCAGGTGGTTGGCAGGGACATGTTGTAGCACCAATTCCCATGTATGTGTTCTGGAAAACTGCTGTCTAGTAGTAGAGCATACTCTGCAACAAGATATCGTGTGTTGGCAATATAACACGCTGCCTATGCCCATCCATCCTAATGGATGTAAAAGCCGATGCTGATGTAAAGGCCAAACAGTGTTTACACAACAGCTCGTATATAACATGTTGTTTCACTGGTGGCTCTCACTTAGATAGCATATGTTTTGCCAGTTACAGGGCTGATATAAATGGTGGTAAGAGGGTGCATAGGGAAAGTCTTGTAGTGTGGACGGTCACAGGGGTAGGAGCCATAAGGTAAGAAGATGGAGCATGGGGTCTGACAAGGATATTGTGGAGATTGGGAGAGTGACTAAAAGCTATTCTAGGTGTGGTGGATAAAATCTCAGACAGAAGGGATCTCATTTCAGGGCATGATTTTAGAAAGTCATAATCAGCTACTTCGACAAGACTGTGGTTTCCTCTAGAGTACTAAAGTATGTGCAACATACTTTTTACAAACATTTTACAAGCTGGTTCTGAATATTGCCTGCTTTCTATGTGGGCATGTCCACCAACGAGCTGTCTGTCTGCACGAATGGCCACTGACAAACTGTGGCTAAGAAACAAGTGGACCACCCTGTTGCTGAGCATGATGCCAAACATGACATCCTTCATTTCAATGACTGCTTCACAGCCTGTGCCACACGGATCTTTCACAACAACAATTTTCTGAGTTGCGCAGGCGGGAATTTTCCCCACAATATATCCTATGTTCCCGTAACCCGCCTGCCCTCAACCTTTGTTAGTCATCACCCAAACAGGCCATTCCAGCATTAAACAGTCCTCATTCCACCATTGCATCCAGTCTTTTTACTTCTCTCCTTTTCCCGCCCCTCCCCTGTCCTCCATCTAACCATATGACTGCACATAGCTGTCCTACCCTCTCCACCTCATCCCTGCGTGTTCCCCAGCAGCAATTCACTGTCCTTCACCCCCATCCTTCTACCCCCCCCCCCCCCCACCCGCCTCCTCCTTATCCCTACCCAGTCGCCACACTGATGCTGCTACTCGCAGTGTGGCTTCAGTTGCCAGAGACTGCAGCCGTGTGTGTGTGTGTGTGTGTGTGTGTGTGTGTGTGTGTGTGTGTGTGTGTGTGTGTCATCTATTTTTGATGAAGGCCATACTGGCCGAAAGCTAATTTGTGGCAGTCTCTTTGTTGTGCCTACTTGTGACTCAGCATCTCCAGGACACGCTGAGTGGCAACTTCCCGTTTCATAATAATGTTACATTCCATCCTGGATTTTCCATTGTTTGAATTTTATCTGATGTTTTGAATTTTCCACTATCCAATGGCGATATCAACATTGCAATTCTTCACAGAGAAGGTTCTAAGTACCAGACAGGCACATCTGACACACACACGAGAGAGAGAGAGAGAGAGAGAGAGAGAGAGAGAGAGAGAGAGAGAGAGAGAGACTGTTATCTCCAGGCTCTGAGACTCCAATGTGGTGAGTAGCAATCTCAGTTGAGGTACAAAAGAGACATAGGGTAAGGAGGTGGAGGCATAACAGAGTAAGGCTGGGAGAAGTTGCTAGTTGCTGTAGTGTCACTTTTGGGAGCCTGTAGGGATGTCATAGGAACAGGATAGTTAGCTGCTAGCAGTGCAATTGGGGAGCTGTACTAGGGAGGAAAAGGGGAGACGGGAGGAGGAGAAAGGACTATATAGGGGTGCTGGAGTGATGGAAGATGTGTGTGAGGTTGGGGTGGGAGCAGGGTAGAAGATGAGGACAGGGACTAGTGAAGGGTGGGGGCATGGGGGGGGGGGGAGGGGTGCATGTGAATGATGGATGTATTCCACAGAATGTTCTGACCTATGCAATTCAAAAAAGCTGATGTTAGTGGGAAGAATACAGATAGCACGGGCTCTGAAGCAGTCACTTAAGTTAACCTATTGGCTTATACAGCCAGGTTTAAAGTCTGTTAATTACATTGCTGGCTGTGAGATGAGGTGAGCAGCTACAGCTTCTTCTTAGTGTTTCTTCTTCTCTGGTAATAGATGGCATGACATGTTATGGTATATACCATTGGAAATCTGAGAAATCAGTGTATTTGGTGGTGTATAACACACTTGATTTCTTCAAATATTTTGTGAATTATGAGCAATCGTTTTCAGATTTTGTTCGGTTTATCCCCCCCTCCCCCCAATCTCATCAAGAAAACACCCTCCAGGCATTGCATGGTGTGCAAAGCAAGGAAGAAGAAAAGTGATAAACAGTATGAGTCAGAAATGTCTAGTGGCATTGCAAACGCCTGTATTTTTTCAGCCATACCTCACCAACAAAAATTTCTAAAATAGTACTGTCTTCATTCTTCATCACTTCAACAAATAGTAAGGATAGATTTATGAAGAATTCTTACCAAAAAGTTATATAATTTTTAGAAAAGTGTTTAAGACAAAATACACTGATTTTTTGTAAATTTAAATAGTGAATATATGAACAATTATGGGGAAAAATATTAGTAAGTTAATGGTTAAGCATACCGTGTTGTACTGAGTTGTTGCCTCAGGCAGGATATGAGTAGTGGTAGTGGGAAGATATAAGGGATAAGGTCTTATAACTAGGTCTCTTACAAGAATTTGAACCATGGGAAAAGGGACTGGGAATGGGGGTGGAATAGCAATGGAACAAGATATCGTGAAAGTAGGGCAGAAGGCAGAATACCATTGTGAGAGAGGTTAGGGGGCTAGTGGGAAGGATGTTTCTCACTTCAGGACACAATGAGAGGTAGTCAAAATCAGGACGGAGAATGTAATTCAGCTGCTCCATTGCTGGGCGTTGGGTCATAAGAGAGATGCTCTTCTGTGGCTGGAGAGTGTGTATGTGGAGGATGGTACGTGACTTGGGAGACAAGGCACAGGAGATCTGTTTCTGGGCAAGGTGGGTAAGACAATTTCAGTCTGTGAAACTTCAGTGAGAACCTCACATGAAGGACAGTTTGCCACTGTAGATGTCTTTTCTAGAGTGACTAGGCTGTACGGAATGGACTTATTCATATTGAATGGGTAGCAGTTGCTGAAATGGAGGCACTGCTGGCAGTTGGTAGGTTTGATGTGGGCAGAGGTACTGATGGAACCATCCATGAGGTGGAACTTGACATGAAGGAAAGTTGCTCATTGGTCTGAGGAGGACCAAGAAAATCGAATGGCATAGGTGTTGTTCTGGAGGAATGTGGATCGGAGGTTCTCACCTTCAGTCCAGATCATCAAGAAATCAATGTATCTGCACCATGTGAGGAGTCTGTGATTGTGAGTGGCTAGAAAGGATTCTTTTAGGTGGACCATGAATAGGTTGGTATAAGATTTACATTGATACGACTACTCTACAATATAAATGATTATATATAAAAACAAAGATGAGGTGACTTACCGAACAAAAGCGCTGGCAGGTCGATAGACACACAAACAAACACGGGTTTGGTAGACAACGATGTGCATAAAGGTTAGGTGGTTGTGTTGCTGCCAAAACACGTTAAAGGACGGAGAAATTCGGGAAAATTTCGAAAAAACTGCGTGTAGTATATTAAAAGGAGTGGTATTGTAGTGGCAGATTATGAAAATGAGGCTAACAATTGTCTGACGAAGAAATAATGGCGTTAAAACCTGTGGGAAGCGGCTAAAAATGATCAGTGATGTGGGAAAAACGGAAATGGAAATAAAGGGAAAGTTATTAGAACTGGCCAAAATGGTTGTTTAAAAGGTGAAAGGAGCTGTTTGTGAACTAGAAACGGTGGATATTATAGCGGCGGTAGTGCTGAAAGCGGCAAAAAAAAAAAAAAAAAAAAAAAAAAAAAAAAAAAAAAAAAAAAAAAAAAAAAAAAAAAAAAAAAAATTTTTGGTTATGGTTTGGAAGTGGGTTACGTATTATTGAGTATATATATAGGCGGGATAAAATAGTATAGCAGATTACGGTAAAAAGGAGAAGGTGAATACAAAGTGAAACTACTGGCAAAAACAGAAAGAGGAAAATAAGACGTCCTACAATATAAATGGATAGATAAAAATCTCCTCACCAAGTGGCGGCAGGACAACACACACACAAAAAAAATTAAGTTGAATTAGAGAATTCAATTTAGAATGCTAGCATCAAATCCAATGAAAACCATATGTACCATTCTAAAGTTACATTTAGTGAAAATCTTAAAAATATGGTTTTGAGAAAAACATATTTAAAGTTTTGAGTTACAGCACACATAGGCAATTTGCCGTATCTTCAAAAGTCTAATTTTGGTGCACGCTTTTGTCTCAATCTGTCAGGCAAAAAAAATTGACAGTTTGTTAGAACTACATATTTTTCAATTATTCTATGCATGCTGATAAAAAATACATTGAAAATTACTTAGACAAAATTATTGTGCTACATGTCCAATAGCAGGGCCACCCGAATTCCTGTCAATGATCAATGTTCCAGCTGTAAGACGTCCTTCCACTTGGTGCAGCACTTACAGGGTTGTTCAATGTGGACGCACAATTTATTTCTTAAAGTCAAAAGTGTAAGGAATAAAACTTACCAGATTTAGCATTACTTTTTATTTTACTTGGGGGGAAAAAAAATCACGAAAATCACTTATACGACCAAAGTTGCTTCACTTCCCTGTGAGTATCCACTTTCAAATAACTTGTGTTGGCAGCTGGTGTTTCTTCAAATTCTGATATAATTACTGCATCTACTTCTGTAAGGGAATTTTGGAAAACTGTGTTTAGTATCTCCATTTTAGTGGCACTGTCATTGGTAAGATTACGATTACTATTGTGCAGTGGAGCAAATGGCTGGTGTCTTTTGTATAGGAGGGAGTATGGGCAGTAGACTGAATGTCCCCAAGGAGAGGGAGGGAAGGAGGGGGGGGGAGAGGGGAGAGGGGGGGGGGAGAGAGAGAGAGAGAGAGAGAGAGAGAGAGAGAGAGAGAGAGAGAGAGTGGAGGTGGGGGGTTTGCAGTAACCAGCCAGAATGGGGTGTTGAGTTTACACACTTTAGATAACACCACAGCATCATCCCCACCCCAACCCTACATTGATATCCCTGTCTGTTGCCCAATGCCTCCTCCAAGTGGTCGGTAGCAATATCCTATTTCATTGCTATTTTTATGTACTGAATTTTTCACTGTTTGACTTAGTTCCTCAGAAAGTAAATCTAAAATAAACACTACAGTACAGGTGAGTCAGCAGAGTCCTGTCTCATTCTCATTTCTGCTCAAAGAGCAGTTATAGATATGGGGAGATTCACTTTGTCTTTAGAATGTTAAGACTGCTGAATAATTTGTACAGGTGAAATACAAATAATGGTATGTGGTGACAACAATTCAATGTTCACCATATGTGTTATAACTAGAGGCCACACACACACACACACACACACACACACACACACACAAATGTAATGAAAAATGCAATGAGTATATTAATTTAGCTAAAAAATTTATTCAAAGATGGTGTTTCTTATTTACAACAATTATAAATGTATTTCATTCTCAGCAATTCTCTTTAAAAAATTTTTGTTTTTTTGTTTGTTTTGTACACATGTAACACAAGATGTAGCTCAGATTACGAGACACCTTCCCTGATAATGTTGGTAGGGATATGAATTTCCCTAAACTCTTAACTGTATTCCATGATGATTACATTCATAGTATGAAAATCATGATGACATTTTCACAATATCGGGATCAGAATGTGGATTTGGCACTGCAGGGACCACATTGTCATCTCCATAAGATTGCACAGTTGTTAATAAATTCATACATCAGTCATTCTGAAAATGCCATACAATGTCACAAAAAGGCGGTGCCTTCAAAAAAATCTTGCAATATGCTCCATAAGTAATTGTATCTAATGTTCATGGCCTTCAAGACTGGTGATATTTTTGTTACTGTCAGTTCTTTCTCGTTTCCACAGTCTCATACATGTTCCAACACACATTTAAAAAAATGAAACTCACTTCTCAGTTAAAAGCACAGATTAATACAAATCTTCACATTGCTCCTTTTTTCCCTCTCTTTTATATGCCAAATTTTTCCCAGTGTTAGTTGTTCACTTATCCATGGAGAGGTGTCAATGATCAGAATGAGTACTTGCCAGCAGAGTGAAATAACTAATATTATTGCCTGAAAACACTGTAATATATAAAATAAGACTGAAAGTGCAGAAGCTGTACTCGTCTGTTTTGTACAATCCTCTCCCTAAAAATTGAAGAATTAGCTGAAAATATCACATTTGTTACAGTAGCCCCCAGAGGTTGCTTAGAGGAATTGACATCCCCAACCACCACAACTGCAATGACACAGTACTGCCCACAACCGTGTAGCTGGTCAGGAGCATTTTTTTCCTTATCTCCCAAAGCAGGAAAATCTGTTCGAGTGATGTATCAGGATCTTCTGCTATGGATGACTAGTTTTCTGTTACCAAATGCATATTCCAGTGTCATGGAGTTCCTTCCCCCTCCTTTCTTTAAAAATGTATCTCTATTTAAAACTTATCACTGAAACAACTAATTGCAGCCCAGTGTCTGGAGACTGTGTAAGGCAGCCCAGTGACTGGAGACTGTGTAAGGTGGAAACAACTTTATGTAGACTGAAAAGGAGGAGGAGGAAAGAACTGAATAGTTTCTCACAACTGTTATCAATTTATTCATATTATGTAGTCTCATCTTTAATTTTAGGTTTCTGGGACACTATAAGCAACAGCCACTCCTGTCTTCCATTGCAAAAAAACTGAATCACCAGAATACTTTGGGATCTTAATCTTGGTTTGCGTACTTCACATTTCTAACGAAGTTCTGCAAATCGAAAAGGCTTGGCAGATAGCTTTACTCAATCAAGCTTCATAAACAAAGTCACTGCATAGGGACACCATTTCATTTAGAATTTTCTCCAGACCTCATGATAAATTGATTCCTCGTGTGACACACAAATGACATTTAAAAGCATTTATTTAACGAGAAACATGTCACTGTAAAGCTAAAATGTTTTTATACAAATACTGAAAACAGCAAGATTGGTCCTGCTGTTGCAAGTGACCTAATAAATTAATTCATTCATCATCCAAGGAGAAAGGAATATATAAAATTAAAACATTTAATATAATGTGAACCAAGTAATTAATTGTGGTTGTTCGCATAGTCGAATTTCATGCACTTATTTTTCATTCTGAATATTAAATGATTATGTGTATGTTTCACGTTCATATAAATGTTAGGTGGCACAAATGAAGAATGCATATTGCTGGTATAGAGCTCTGGTAATATTTAAAAATTGTGAATGAACACACAAAAGTAACATGAATATTCTGAAACATATATGCCACATTTATAACAAAAGTGCTTAATTTCTTAGTAAAAACTGGTGGTCTGTATTTCGCCACCTCAGGTTTACCCCGTGAAGAATTGTTGCCCTAGCTGTCCTTTCTAATTCAAGTTGCAATCGGGTCCAAAGCCACAGCAAATTGGCTAAATAATAACGTTTTGTCACAGTGGCTGTCATTGGATGGATTAATTTTTTTCCCATTTTACTTTCATTGCCATGCAGTTTCTCCTATGGTGTGTACTATATCACTGCTGTTCACAGCACCCTTCATGGCATGAATTTATAATTGTGAATTCTGGCCAACAGTACAATACAGTATCAGACTGAGCTGGCTGTCTTAACACTAGCCAAGAACCTCATCCTGCAAGGTTAACAAAAAGCCAGTGGAAGGTCAGCTTCAGTCTAACTCAAGCCGGTTACTCAAGTCAGAATTTCACACTGGTGAATGTATGATACTGCACATTAAGCTTGGGTCCGTTACTACTTCATAAACTTTTATAAGGAGTTACAGCATATATGCCCATTAGATATTATAGAACCACTTTGTGTAACTGGAATGTAACAGAATCAGACCAAACTACTACTTCATGACTTGTAAGTGTCAGTAATTAATAACATTTATTTGGGCATCACTGCTGACAATGATAGAATTAATGAATACATTACATTATTGAGTATTGAGTTAAATTATTAATGTTGTGCTGCTTGTGATTACAAGTTGTGGACTAGTATTTGTATGATAGAGCCAATGAATCATGTACATTGACCTGCAAACTATACGATATCTACTCGTAAGAAGAGGGATAAATGTTGTGTGTCTGTGATCAAACCCTATGATATCAATAGAGTGCCACGACAATTCAGTTAAGTATTACACGTTACTACAGCAGCATGTAGGGTGAACTTGGAATGATACATCAATTTTGATGGATTATATTATACAATCATTTAAAAATGGCTCCATAATTGAAACTTTGCAGCAATTGAAGCAAATTTTAATATCCAATGGAGACAATGTGCCAGAATGTTATCACTTTGATACGTTCAAAATTAACCAAATGATTATTATAAGGCATGGGAAGTTAAGCAATGGCAGCAATGTACTTTATCTCAAAATACATGGACAGCAGCAGCATTTTTGCACATTTAGTTCATCAGTTGCTCCAAGACTAAGGTGTGATTTCTACTGCCAAGCTACAGAAAAATTAGTGGAGGATATCTGGATCCTTGATCAATGGAAGCTTGTGTAGTTAGCTTACATCAAAAGTTTGATGAAATGGGAGCAGTTTTGAATAAGATGATATAACCTTCAGAACAATTATGTTTCCTTCAAGTAGTGTAGTTCACTGAGCCAAACAATTTTATTGTTGGCTCTTTTATAACCATGAAGAGCACCTACGATGGAAGTCAGAGAGCGAGGAATTGAAAGTTCATGTCCAGTCAAATGACTCGGGCAGATTTCTTTCTCTCTTACTGAAGCCAAGCAGTGCACGCCAGTTCAGAAGAGTTCTGGTGAGACTACCCAACATATGCTTATCCTCAAGCTTTGCTGCAATGGTTTCTAAAGCTACGACGAGTAGTCTACATTTAGGCTGTAAAGTCACTATCATTAGGACAATTTGAAAGTGAGATGTAGAACATCTGAAGTGAGAAATTTATCATTTGGTGCTTTGTCTTGAATGTGAAAGGTGGCCTACTTCTAACAAATCCACGGCATGGTCAACACCTTTGTTAGTCGACACATTCACAACCGTCTGAAACGCAGCTGGAGTACCAAACCTCCCTGGCATCTCTCAAGTCTCTGAATCAACTTTCTGTTCCACTGTGCCTAAAACATTCCAGTGACCACCTCCACAATGTGTCCAAGCATATATATATATATGTTGTACTGTGCCAAAATCAAAATTAAGGACAAGTAAAAGTTTAAAGAGTGATGAATCAGGCCACACGATGTGCACATCATATCAAGTAGGGTAGTGCTTCCCTAAATGCTTCGGACAATACAGACAAAAAAAGTATAGCACACAATGATTGGCAACCAATTTAATGATAATAAAAACAATTTCATGGAGTTGGTTTTGTTTCTCTGTACACTCATATCAATGGATACCTCTTCCTTATTAGTTCATGAAACACTGATCTCTTTTTTTCTAAAAAGATCGACTAGAAGAAAAAATGTGATGCAAAAAGTCTGACAGAGCACAGTCAACAGATGGTCTACTTTTGACTGCTTTATATACTGAGAAGGTGACGTGTGAAAAATGAATAGTAAAACAATTATGGCAGTCTCACAGCTTTTGTATGCACAGAGTAAGAAGCAACCAGTTGAGAAAGGCAACAACAGAGCATCTGGAGCTATGACACGGTCATTAACTCTTCCTGGTAAGCCCCAGAGCTTCCAACACATTGTCTTTGCCATCGGACAACCTGGCAGCAAGTGGCAGCGACAGGGGAGGTGGCGACGGCGTATCCGGCAGGGATAGTGTCCAGTCCTGCGAGTGCACCTGCACAGAGGCACGTGTGTCACGGGGGTTGTCACGTCCGTGGCGGAGGGCTATGTGCCGTTTGAGTGTGCTCTCGGTGGAGAGCACACGCGAGCAGCGTGGGCAAACGAAGAGACGGTCGAGACGCACACGCGCCTCTAGCATCAGCTCATGCTCTGTCACCTGTGGATGGTCACCTCCACCACCATTGCGTGCATAGTTGTGGCTGCGGTGCAGTTCACACGCCCCGTTAACGCGATGCAGGCTCAGCAGGATGCGCGCACTGAACCGCTGCTGGCAGTAGCGGCATAAGTAGCGGGCAGCACGTGCAGATCGTGATGTCAATAGGGGAGTTCCCACCATCAACTGGTGAGAGGCAGTCACCGAGGGAACCGACTGCTGAAATAGTTCCAGGCATGCTGCAGATGCCTGAACAGAAGATTTCGGAGCACTGCAGGATGACTGTGTCTTGGGTGACGGCAGTGACAAAGGGCTTCTCTCAGCACTGTCGCCTCTGTCCTCACTGCCTTCTCTGTCCGTTCCCGAGGCCTCACCCCAGCTGAGATCGAGGTACCGCCTCTTCCTGTTGTAGTACCTCCGCAGAGGCACACCGTTGCGGTGTGGCACAGAGAACCAGTCTACGCTCCCAATGCTGGACGCTGGGCTGGGAGTGCGCAACCGACGTTCACCACTCTCTGCCGTTGCCTTGGATGGCAGCTGCGATCTGCAATACATCAGTGTTCTTACTATTCTGTCTCTAAAATGATGGCCAAGCAAAAAATATGGAGTTTAATAAAACTGCCCTCAAGAATTTTTCAATCTCATAAAGATAATTAAATTCATTAATGCTTTTTTTTTGTCATCAGTCCCCTGACAAGTCTGATGCAGCCTCCACACGATTTACAGGTACTGCCTTTGACTAGTAATAAAATCCCCGTTTCCCACTGTTTAAATTTTGAATAAAAATCATGACAATGGCCAGAAAGTCCGATAGAAAAAGTCACCCCTCTTTTTGCCACCGTTCATGTCATAGAGAGCAGTGCAACAAATAAAGGTTCAGGGTGCCCTTTTGCTTTTGGAGTGGGGAAACAGCTCCTAGAAGAGGATGAATCAGCAAAAATCAATGCAGAAGGCCAGGAAAACCACTGCATTAAACACACACACTGTGTAGCCACAGGAAATGTGGTCTATAATTACTTTACTACTATCCAATGATTCATGTACATGATGCCTCTTTCAACAAAGACATTAATACTGTCAAATGGAACTATATGGTTCCAGAGACCTTTTAAAGTCTGAAACATCTGTGATGTACATATGCAGACTGAAGTGTGATGAAGGCCACGATTTGAACCCTGGTCTCATGCTCACTAAGCATATGTGCTAACCACTAGTCACTCTGGCAGAGTGGCTTTGCACAACTGCATGGACTAGCCTAGCATGCTTCCCTCCCCAGTTCAAATTCCCATTCTGTGGTACAGATTTTCATTTGTCACTTCTGTTTGTATATATACATCGTAGATGTTTCAAACTTTTAAAGGTGTCTGGAATCATACAGTCTGATTTGATTAAAGCACTTATGCGTGGGCTTAAGAGAGGATTTAATTCAATGCTGGGGTGTTATTCCAATACAGTTGGGGATCCTCTGTAATGCTGTTCAAGTTTAGGGGGATATCGAATGGATTGGAATCTGATTAGGATGTTTTACTGAGGAGGGAGGCATGATAGGGTAGTCTGTGCAGTTGTGCAAGGCCACTGTGCCAGGGTGGCATAGTGGTCAGCGCATCTGCCTAGTGAGCACGAGACCTGGGTTCAAGTCCCGGCCTTGGTACAAATTTTCATTTAAGATTCAATCTGCATATATACATTAATTTTGAATAATGAATGCTCATATTAAAATTCCAAAGAGTATTTGAGATGTGATTACTGACTAATTGGCAGTAATTAAAAGAGAATAGCTCTTTCAAAACTGACCCTCTTGAAATTGCATGAATTATGAATTTTATGCACAGAACATTGTTAATTTTAGAATTTCTGAAAAAAAAATACAAATATTTGGCACAGTTTTCAACACATAATTGTTAACTTTAACATTTTTATAAAATTAAGTAAAACTTGTAAATTGGAAAGAAAAGTATCCTTCATGATGGTAGTGTTAGTTAAAATACACAGCTGCCCATTAAAATTGGAGCACTAAGAAGGCAGCAAATAGTGAATCTGTATTTATTGTGCTTGTGCACTACAATAAGAACAATGATCATCACCATCTGTGTTTTCCAGTTCTGGCTGGGTCTGTTTAGAATGTAAGTCTCTCGATCTCTTTCTGTCTTTCCACCATGTTTCTCTCTGTATTCTGTCTTAGTCTTCTCCCTCTTCTTCACACATTCCTTCAATCCAGCAATCCATCTGTCTCTCAGTCTTCCTCTATGTCTCTTGCCTCCTATCATCATTTCATGAGATTGTCTTGGTGTCCCGCCAACTCCAGTTCTTTTAACATGTATGCACCATTTCAATCTTGTCTTATGTATGGTCACTTGCATGAGCTTCTCCCTATTTCTTTCACCATCTCATTCCTTAATCTATCCCTTCTAGCTGATCTACCCTACTCATGTGCCTTTTCTTCATTATTTAAATTTCCAATATGTACATGAGTAATGGGGCATAATACATTCGATATGACACTTGCTTATTATGAAGGTGGTTTCAAAAGTTCTCAGAATCACCATGAGAGATCAGTGCTATTGCAACAAGTTGTTCACATGATATTCATTGGACTGTTGCCTGCAAACACACGCCACATCAGTGCTCTCATAAGAGACCTGTGGCAGTGACATGGCTCTGTTGTTGTTCCTGCATAGTGATTTGTGATGATGGAAAAAATTGAGATTCGAGGAGTGATTAAGTACTTCACAAAGAAAGGTATGAAAGCAGAAGACATTCATGCTGATTTCCAGAATACACTGGCAGATTCTGCTCCTTCATATTCAACTGTTGCCAAGTGGACAAATGAATTTAAATTTGGTGGAGAGAGCTTAGATGAGGATCCATGCAGTGGTCGGCCAAGATGTGTCACTAGTCCAAAAATCATTGCAAAAGTGCATAAAATGTCACAGAGGATCTGCAACAAAGTGCATGAAATTGCTTACGCTTGCCAGATGTCATCTGAAAGGGTGTATCACATTTTAACTGAAGAATTAGAAAGGAAAAAATTATCTGCAAGATGGGTGCCGTGACTCTTGATGCGTGCCTGCACATATGTGCCGTCACCGTGGCAAAATTACACGGACCAAGGTATGCATTGTTGCCACACCCTCCTTATTCACCTGATATGGCTCTCTCAGACTTCCATCTCTTCCCAAAACTGAAAATTTTTCTTGGTGGAGGAAGATTCATTTCAAATGAAGAATTGATAGCTGGAGCTGACAACTATTTTACAGGCCTTGAGGAAACCCATTTTTGAGGTGGGATCAAGGCACTGGAACATCATTGGACCAAGTGCATTAATCTACAAGGAGACTACATTGAAAAATAAAAAAAGTTTCTTTTTTCTATTCCATTCCGAGAACTTTTCAACCACCCTCATATTTGGCAGTACATCCTTACTCCAGATCTGGCTTCTTAAACTCTGCAGAGATCCATGTCCTAGCCTCCCTCTTTCATCAATCTCCTTATGATTCCTCCCATTATCTTCTGTTATGCCCCCAGCTACTTTAAACTTTCCACTTTCTTTAGTATTCGCCCTCTGATATTAATGTCTGTTGCTACTCTCATCTCATCCTCTTTGTCATCATCACTCAATTAAATTGAAGGTGATTCGGGGGTATGCAAGACTCAGAATTTTTAGTAAGCAGAGTTGCCACCTTGGGCGGCAACAACAGTTCTAACTCACTCAGGCACTGAATGGAACTGAGTTCGGATGACATACATGGGTACGTGATTACACATTGTCTCAAACCTATGCCAGAGTTGCATGCCACAATCAGATTTTTTTCGGTGGGTGTGGGATCTGGCGAGTGTGCTGTCAATCAAACATCCTCTGTATAGGTAGATCAGGACACCACAGTCAGCATATATTCCCACATTGTATTGTTCAGACATAACATTGTGGAGACTTTGAAGATATAGCAGAGCCACTGGCCTTAATGAGCCAGAAATGTAGTGGTTGTTGTCCAAATTATCACTTATGTGAATGAGAGGTGATCATATTGAGTACCCAATGACACACAATGTCATCACACTGAGTGCTGAGCCCATATGGCAATGACAAATGAAATCTGGCAATGTTCGGTTTCCTCAAGCCTCCACACATAGACACAGCCATAGTGACGCAGTACACAGAACTGGAAATCGTCAGAAAAGACAGTGAGGTCTCTCTTCTGTGTCCTGTGTCGTCATCAGGTGCAACACTGCTGGCTCATCTCTGTCTGCTGTCACATCGAGAAACAAGACGCTGGCAGCTACGAAAAAAGCTTTTATGGACAGATGATTTATGTTAAGACAAGAGCTTACTTCCTTCCTCTTCATCAACACTATCACTGACACTTCGATACTAGCACGGTGGAGCAAGAGTAATGAGGCATATGTAAGATGGGCTTACAACTACGGACTGCCCCTGACTGGATTCATCAGTATGGTATGCTAAAATTGTGTCCTTGTATAGTATTGTAAAGCAACAAATTAAAAAGCTATTCTCCAAGATTTTGCATCTTTAAATTTTGTCAATTCTAAAATAAAGATGTGTCTAAGGAGTCAAGGCAAAGATATGATAGTGCAATAACAACTATACCCTCATCTGAAACCAATGTTTTACTTAAATTCTGGAGTGTTTCATTGACCTTATTATACCAGTTTTCAATAATTGTTCTGTGAGAAATCAAGCAATGGAATGGAACGAAGGTGTTGAAAGTTGGAAGATCCAATTTTCTACTGTTGTTGCCAAAGCTGCCAGCAACACTTTGTTCAAGCAAAGTACTTCAAGTGTTCAGGAAAACTTTTGGCATGTGGTTCCACAGAGTTGCCACCACACATACTGCCAGGCTTTCTTGCCAGTGCATGTGGTATTCACTAGATTTTTCTTAGCAAGGACGCTCTTTTGCAAAATCTGCAGTGGACATTGTAAGGATACAACCCTTACATGGGCTGATCAGCCAAAGAACCATGTTATTCAGTCAGAATGCATGTTTTGCGCAATATCATCATCATAATGAACAACAACACAAATCTGAGAGCAAGCGCGCACGCACGTACGCGCACACACACACACACACACACACACACACACACACACACACACACACACACACACACACACACTAAAATTAGCTACACAAGGCACCTACAGTTGAGACTCATCTAGAGACATCGCAATGAGCTGGTTTGTCCCAGGAGAGCGTAATAAGACTGTTGCTGTTCGACTTACAAGGGAAAATCGCCAACTTGAATTCATATTATAAGGAGAAAAAAGCAAGATATCAGCTCCAGTAATCGACCCTGCGCAAAAATAAATGTGCGCCACAATTCTGATAGTATGCAGTTATGACATTCTGAATTTGCAGCTTCTGAACTTTCACGGGCATCATTTGTTCATTTCCTCCATCTCACTGCATCTGTCTGATGCCCAAGAGCAAAGTAGTTTTTAGAGGAGTGACAGCCAGCACCCTCCTATTCATGGCATGTTGAAGGTTAGGGAAGATTAAGGGGTAGGGGGTACGTCTGCCGAACGTGTTTTGAAATGTTGTTTGAGAACACATAATATGTCAACGTCATGCACGTGTCTTCTATTTTAACTATACACAACTCAAAATCAAAATTAATATGCCTGAGCAACTGAATAATATTATAAAATGTAGTTTACAGTTTGCAATTTACAAATTAATCGTGCCAATCACATTGGAGAATAGCACAAATCCTGCCAATGTATTGCACTTCAGCAGTGTCAGCTCTTCAATTCAAAGAAATATCAACAATGATAATCCTTAAACAGTGCTACACTACTTCTATAATCATGCACTCATTCATTTCATTAACATACACTACATTCTGAATCACGACATAAAAGTGTTTGAAGCAAAGAGATCACTGGACACCTGTTACATATTAGGAACACTGTGAACAAAGCACTATTACTTATTGGTTTACTGAAAATTACGAACACAAACCTGTTATTCACTATGCTGTACATTACTACAGGCTTGGACATTAGGTGGTTGCAACTGGGTGAAGCAGGTGACAACTGGTGCCACGAAAGTTTAAAAGCTGTACATTCAGGGTGTCATAACTGCGTGTCATTAAAGTTATGGTCAAGATTTTCACTTACGGTCAATTGTTGGGGTGATATCTTGCAAGTGTGCAGTTTTCTTCTCAAAATATGTGGACAAGTTGGTGGTATTTCATTGTTGGTATATAGTAACAGTTGAAATCTTCGGATTTTTAAAGATCATGAATTTGCCTATGAGCCTTGTGCTTTGCACAAGGCTCATAGCCACCATGTTATTAATGAAGAGAAATGCAAAGTTTCACATTTTGTGAAATGGAGAAGTATGGTATCCTTTGACTACCAGATCAGTGAGTCACAACTACAGTCAGTCAATATCATACCCACATTTTGGAGTAACAATATGTGGAGAGGTCTACAAAATGGAAATCACGTAACACTCAATAACACTACCGTATTTACTCGAATCTAAGCTGCACTTTTTTTCTGGTTTTTGTAATCCAAAAAACCGCCTGTGGCTTAGAATCGAGTGCAAAGTAAGCGGAAGTTCTGAAAAACGTTGGTAGGTGTCGCCACAACTAACTTCTGCCTTCAAATATATGTAGCGCAACACAGGTATGCTTTGCAGGCACCAAGATAAATGCTGGCACCAAAACCTCTGCATCAGTAAATGAATTAAAAGAAAAGGTAGAAGAATGTAAACATTGTGCCATGTATTCTTTCGTGTTTGCTGCTATCTCATTTAAATCCTGTCTGCCTAATAAACTACGAAACTAGACCAAGACAACAGCAAACGCGGATGAATATACATATCACGTCATGTTTATATTCGTATTATTCTTATGCTGAATAGTGATACAGTCAGAAATGAAGCACGGCAATTGACTAAATTTTTAAATCTAAGGTGACTAATTTCTGTGCAGAATGTAATGTACTAAAGAGGCATCTGTAAAGATTTTCAAACGGAGAAAATTTTTCGCTGAACTCTCGTTCAGCTATTACTTGGTTCTTGTTGATCATTATCAGAGAAAGCAGCAGTGTAAGTAACAACAAATAGCAGTCTCTTGCCATTGTTTCGCTAATGAGATAATTCCTCTCTCTCTCTCTTTCTTTTTAATTGTAAGCAGTGGTAGCGCACACTAAGCAAGCCACGCCACGAGCGGCGACAGGCCGTAAACACTCGTTATCAGAATGCAACAAACAATGCATGACACAGTACAATAATGCATTTTCAGCGTAGAGTGACGTAAACACCTATAACAAAGAGAATGGCACTTATCAGATCAAAGCAAAATAAGCAATCGATTCAAACCAGACGAAGCACGTGAAAAAGGAAGGGTACCCGTATAAATACGGACAGAGTGCCTGACACATAGCAATGGCTACGTGGTAAAGCTTAACTGTTAAGCTTACGACTTGAACCAAACTACTGTAGCTGTATCTTCATCCATTTGACCTCAATTGTGTTTCACGTTACAATGGACCAACTTTGCTTCGATTTGGAGGAGCGGTCTAAAACTTTTCTCTCACCTTCAATTTTGAGTCTCAAATTTCAGGAGCAGCTTAGATTTGGGAAAATTTTTGTTCCTTGATTTTGAGTCTCATTTTTCAGGTGCGGCTTAGATTCGAGTGCGGCTTATATTCGAGTAAATACGGTACTTTTGCCCAGACTGACAAGTAGGTTTTGGGAGGATATCAGAGAAAATGTTACATAAATTGGTGTAATAAATTTCACCCTCAATACAATACTATGAAAAGGAAAGTTGCTACTCACTATACTGATGCTGAGTCACAGATACGCACAACAAAAAGACTGTCACAAATAAAGCTTTCGGCCTGTAGGTCTTCATCAAAAATAGCGCACAGACACGGGCACTCACGCAACTCGCACACACGTGGCTGCAGTCTCAGACAACTGAAGCCATACTGCACTCTGAGACTGCAGTCATGTATGTGCAAGTTGCATCTGTGTGCGTGTGCGTGTGCGTGTGCGTGTGTGTGTGTGTGTGTGTGTGTGTGTGTGTGTGTGTGTATTTTTGATGAAGGTACTACTGGCCAAAATATTTATTTGTGACAGTTTTTCTGTTGTACCTATCTGCGACTCAGCATCTCCGCTATATGGCGAGTAGCAACTTTCCTTTTTATAATTTTGTTACATCCCATCCTGTGTTTTCCACTGTTTGATTTTCACCCTCAATAAAGTTGTTGGACTTGAAACTTGACCATTTTGAGGGCAAGAAAAGATGCAGTGAATGCAGACTGAAGACTTCATCTCATGCAGCTAGGTAGGAGTGATATCATAAACCAGAGCGAGACTGGTGCAGTAAGTTCCACACTCCACAACAAACAATGGTTATCAATGGACAGTTGGCGAATGATTGTGGGGTTAGAACTGCTTGAATGTGATCATGTCTGGAAGGTATGATTACCTACCTCTGTTTAACTGAAATAATTGTCTAATTTAATTTATGTCAAACCTACTTCTGTTTAGTTGTACATGGATGCTAACGACCAATCTGTTTTGCAGTCAAACACAAGAGGGGCAAAAATGAAACAAAAATGTTGTGTTTTGCTTTTATAGTGGTTGTTCTTATGGCTCTGAATCCGTTTAAGCCTTTCTGAGAATTTATTTGGTATTTTGTGGTTAAATTAATCAATCTATTGAAAGATCAAGACCCTAGTAGAAAAAGATTTATGAAACTGAAATAAAACTGCGCAAGGCACTATTTTAAATTCAATATCACTTTGGAAACAGAAACAATTATCACATGAAAACTCTGTTTCTGTTCAGTGGTAAACAGTAACCTTAATATAGAGTGAGGGCTCTTAAATCTCTAACACCTTGCAGTTAAAGATACTGAAAATTTTTCATGGAAGTATGAGTGTGAACTAGAGCCTCTTTGTGCTCAGAAATTTGGTAGTATGCAAAATAACTGTGATATACATGAGTTCCAGCACAGTGATTTTTCACATTACTAATCAAAATGCTCTTACCTGGACTTCTGCTGGTCAACTCCATCAGGTGGCGTGAGGAACGGTGTGGGAGACAACTTCTCATTCGCTGGAGGAGTGGTGCACTGCACAAGTGGGCCAGTGGAGTGCGGGCGGTCGGTGCGGGTTTCTGTGGAGATTGCAGGTGGCAGCATCGGTGGCAGAGGGGACGGGGAGTCGGGAGGAACCGGCTTCACAGATGGCCGCTGAGGTGTCAATACAGGAGGTGAGGGCGTCGTCACAGTGGCAGATGGCACAGGCGGAGATGTCGCAGGGTCACGGAGCGGTGGCTGTGGCAGCTGGGTGCACTCTCGCAGAGCGACCCGCACACGCTCAACAGCGTCCTGTTGAACGTTGCGCCAACGCTCCACCTGCGGCTGCTCCGCCTCACCTCTGTTAACTTTGTACATTGTCGTCACTGGATGTGAATGGCTGCCGTAGTGCTGACTCACAGCCTCCATCTCCTGCAAACAGTATTGCCTCTTAATCCAGAAAAAGCACTTTATCTGCAATCACGGTTCATTACACAAGTCACCGTGCAGAGCACAGCAGCAAGATTGTCTATTATCTAATGACCTCATCTACATAACATAACACAACATAAACAACAATAACTTCATAAATCAAAGTGAGAAAACATACACAAGAACATAAGCAAATAGGACAATCGAGGCAGATGATCTCCATATCTAGCTTGGGGATTGGCATATTTATGGAATTCATTTTAGCAAATTTTGAGGCCGATGGCAAACACCTATACAAAGTGTGGCTATAGAATAATGGGACTGATACTGTCACAGAGTACATACGCATGAGCCAAAGATGAACAGCCAATATCTGTAAAGCATGAAGGCTTCTCAGTCAAGTGCAGCATCTCTGCTGTCCGCAGAAAAATCAGTGTGGCCATGGCCTTTGTTTGTGTAAGAGCTGTCATTCTGTTTTTCCAGAAAAATGATAAGTGGACATATCTTTTTTTTAAAGAAGTGTATGGCAAAGACTGTTTGTGACATATGCGAGTTTATGAGTGCTTCAAGCGTTTCCAAGACAGTCGAGAAGATGTTGAGGGTGACTTATGACTGTGATGCACTTCGACATCTAAAATGGATTGAAGAAGAAGAAGAAGAAGAAGAAGAAGAAGAAGAAGTGGAATCATCTGATTTGATCTGACCACTGGTTGTGTATCTGATCGATTCCTGAAACTATAAGATCAACAAAGAATGTGTAGCGCAAATTTTACATAACCAATTCAACATGAGAAAAATATGCGTGAAACTGGTGGCAAAAAGTCTCACAATTGAAGAAAAAGAAGCTTTCAAATTCTATTACAGCATGGTATTTCTCAGACACTGATATCATTATGTTACACACTGCCACATGACACACTACAATTGTGTCAGCAACGCAGAAGTTGACTGAGTAATACGTGTGATGCATTCACACTTTAACCGATGCTGAGAACAGAATAAAAAAATTGGAGGCATTATTTTTCATCACACCCTTGTGCATAATTGATTTCTCAGAAGCATCAATATAAAAACACTGTCCAGATTCAAAAACAAACTAAGGTATCATCCATCCATAGCTTCTTCTTGTAGTTTTCTGACATTTTGATATAGCACGTTTAATATGTTTCATGACTTCAAACTGCAAATTGGTGATGCCTTTGTTATTAAATGTGTTAATAATTGGTGCAGCTCTTCTATGGCCACTGGCGGCCTTGCGGCAGTCAACATGTTAAGAACAAGTTTAATTCTAACTTCACGCTGTTCAATTAAAGTGTCATTGATAGTCACCACTTCCCAACATAGTCATTTGCTCTTTACTTCCTTCTTCTTCTTCTTTTGGCAGATCTCTGGGTCTGTGTGTCTGCAAGATTAACATTAAAAATAATATCTGAAATAGTCTCTCACTTAGTTGCTATTTTTGTCACAAAGCTTAGCTGCTCATAACACAGGTAACTGCTGTTCCATTTCTCATATAACTGTCCACAGCAATTTGTTCGAATGGCACTGAAATATATGTATTTTCTTTACATCAGCAATTTCTCTAAAATACTGATCATTTCCAGCAAAATGACAATCTCATAAACACATCAGCACGTTAAAACCAGTCCCTACTGAGAGCACAATGCACTGTACAGATACTGCCTCTACAGTGAAACAATGTTGCTGCACCTAACAGCCAAACTGGTAATTTTGTTGTGATGGTTTGTGACCAACTTTTAAATGAAAACATTTATCAGTATTGATGTGGTAAATTTACTCAGAACGGCAGATGGCGAAAATTTATATAGTGGTCAAGGACTCCTGGTGTTTCATCCACAAAATACCTGTAAGGAAAAATTTTATTAAATTCTTCAATACTGCAAGCCCTTCCTTTTAACTGTTCCTTGTGTTTATGTATGCAAAAGCAAGATTCATTGCCCACTCTGTGAAGAATGTAATTATGAATTCATTGTGGCTTGGGTCTTGCACTATTTTGGACCATATTTCTCAGTCCTTGTTTTTACATTTTTTCCTTTTGTTTACTCCTTTTCATTCTTTATAATTTCCCAAACAAAACTATGTCCTGGAATTTAGTAAGTACTTAATTTTACATGTTACTTAGCTTATTTTAGTCTTTCCCTCCTTGTGGTGGCATGTCTTCCTATATTCAGATTCATCTAAAGATTTTGTGTGTGTGTGTGTGTGTGTGTGTGTGTGTGTGTGTGTGTGTGTTTTACAAAAATGTCTATGAAAATATTAGAGCTGTACACATACAATCCAATTACTTTCATTTATTGATTGAAAATTATCTGCTTCAGCACCTAGTTCCAATAAAATCTGAAACCACATACAGTAAATAACCAACTCAACTTCAAACACAGTATGATCGTCTACAAAGATTCGGCCTCCATTTAAACATGCACAAGATTGAGTACCTCAGAAAGTTCCATCTTCTTGAACTATTTAATTAATGAAGCTGGATAAATTCTGGTGGATAAATTCTGATATCTGAATTCTTAACAACAGAGTGACAGCTGTGTGAATGAGGATGTCTGAGCAAGAATCAAAGCAACCTGAATGCAATTCAGAGACATTACTGGTGTTCTTTGTGATAAGAAGATGCCTATCCACCTAAAATCAAAGTTATATCACACAATGGTGAGGCTTCTTGTATTATATGGCATTATAAGAAGTGCCGCTCTCTGACTGCGTGCCCTGGAAAAGCAGATACTAAGAAGATTATTAGACACGTCTCTGCTGAACCACATCAACAATACAACAGTCCGACAAATAGCTGGAGTGGCTTCAATCAATGAGAAGATACAAGAATGGAAAGTTCATTGGTATGGACACATCATTTGGACACTGCATAGCTCAGTCATCACTCAGGCTATCTCCTCACTGTTGAAGGCCAGAGGCACCAATGAAGACCTGAATTATGGTGGCTGGACAATTAAACACAGATCTAAGAGCAAGCCTAAATCCAGAGAGAGAGAGAGAGAGAGAGAGAGAGAGAGAGTGTGTGTGTGTGTGTGTGTGTGTGTGTGTGTGTGTGTGTGTCAGGTGGGAGGGGGGGGAGGGGGGGGGGGGCATGTGATGTGCACTTCCACTGGCTCAGTAGCCTAAGTCTTTCAAATGGATATTTCTTTGGTGATGTGTGTGACCCCACTCAACTCCTGTTATCCTTCTGAGAAAAGGTGACCTACAGTTTAATATGGAATCTGGTGAATCTTCATGTCACCGAGAGGTGAATGCTACATTCAAGATGGACTGAAAAAGTGCATTTTCTGACTGGGATTCAACACCATGACCTTCTGGTTTCCAGGCACATGCTTTACCATTAGGCACCAGGCCTGGCAGTAGCACCAGTTACTTTCACATAAAATGTGAAAGTTATTTTGGAGCTTTTTCGTATGGATTCACTTCAATATTCAGCTCTTTAGACTCAGCACATGTGTGTATCATTCATTCAATGGTTGCAGTTGATATACAACATTAATTATTCTGCTGCTTTTACATTTGTAATAAAATACAATGTGCATTTTATAGCTTCAGTGCAATCTCACAGGTGTAGTTTAGAGATTAGGATCATTTGCACATATCAATAGTTTGCGTATCTGCTCGTCACATATATCACAGAGAGATGGATTCTGGAAAGAGTCTGGCAACCTCATGTTTTTTTGTTGTTGTTGTCGTCTTCAGTCCAGAGACTGGTTTAATGCAGCTCTTGATGCTAATTTATCCTGTGCAAGCTTCTTCATCTCCAGGCAACTACTGCAACCTACATACTTCAGAATCTGCTTAGAGTAATTCATCTCTTGGTCTCCACGCTGGACTCCAATACTAAATTGGTGATCCCTTGATGCCTCAAAACAGGTCCTACCAACCAATCCCTTATTCTAGTCAAGTTGTGTCACAAATTCCTCTTCTCCCCAGCAGTATCAGTACCTCCTCATTAGTTACATGATCTACCCATCTAATCTTCAGCATTCTTCTGTAACACCACATTTCAAAATCTTCTATTGTCTTCTCGTCTAAACTATTTATCGTCCATGTTTCACTTCCATACATGGCTATACTTCATACAAATACTTTCAGAAAAGACTTCCTGACACTTAAATCTATACTCAGTGTAAACAAATTTCTCTTCTTTGGAAACACTTTCCTTGCCACTGCCAGTCTACATTTTACATCCTCTCTACTTTGACCATCATAAATAATTTTGCTTCCCACGCAGCAAAACTCACCTACTACTTGAAGTGTCTCATTTCCTAATCTAATTCCCTCAGGATCACCTGATTTAATTTGACTACAATCCATTATCCTCATTTTGCTTTTGTTGATGTTCATCTTATATCCTCCTTTCAAGACATTGTCCATTCCATTCAACTGTCTCGGAAAGAATTACACTGTCACTGGCAAACCTCAAATTTTTTATTTCTTCTCCATGGATTTTAATTCCTACTCCAAATATTCTTTTGTTTCCTTTAGTGCTAGCTCTATATACAGATTGAATAACATCGGGGATAGGCTATAACCCTGTCTGACTCCCTTCCTGACCACTGCTTCCCTTTCATGTCCCCAGATTCTTATAACTGTCATCTGATTTTTGTACAAATTTTAAATAGCCTTTTACTCCCTGTATTTGGCCCCTGCCATCTTCAGAATTTGAAAGATAGTATTCCAGTCTACACTGTCAAAAGCTTTCTCTAAATCTACAAATGCTACAAACTTAGGTTTGCCTTTCTTTAATCTATCTTCCAGGTAAGTCGTAGGGTCAGTATGGCCTTACGTGTTCCAACATTTATACGGAATCCTAACTCATCTTCCCTGAGGTCAGGTTCTACCAGTTTTTCTATTTGCCAGTAAAGAATTCATGTTAGTATTTTGCAGTGGTAACTCATTAAACTGATAGTTCGGTAATATTCACACCTGTCAACACCTGCTTTCTTTGGGGTTGGAATTATTATATTCTTCTTGAAGTCTAAGGGTATATCGCCTGTCTCATACACCTTATTCACCAGATGGCAGAGTTTTGTCATGGCTGGCTCTTCTAAGGCTGTAAGTAGTGCTAATGGAATATTGTCTATTCCCGGGGCCTTGTTTTGACTTAAGTCTTTCAGTGCTCTGTCAAAGGTCTTTCAGTGCTCTGTCAAACTCTTCACGTAGTATCATATCTCCTATTTCATCTTCATCTATGTCCTCTCCCATTTCCATAATGTTGCCCTCAAGTACATCGTCCTTGTATAGACCTCATATTAGGTATTGATAAATGAGATTGCTCCACATGAAAAATTTCAGTTAATTTTCAAGTCAATGATTGTCACTTAGTGTGTTAAAAACTCTTTGTCCAAGGGCTGAAAAATAATGCATATAAAAAAAGAGAGAAAAGGGCTTCATCAGTTAGTCATATTTGGTCAATCAACTTGCACAAAGATATGGGTGCAACAATTTGTGAAGATATGAATGAAATTATCGCATAGACTCAAGCATAGGTAAAGCAGGTAATAGACTCTGGTTTACTGACACGATACTGGGAAAATGCAGTCAGCCTACAAAGAAGACTGCATACGGAACACTAATGCTACACATCTTATAATACTGTTTAAGTGTGTGGGACCCATACCAAATTGGTATCTAATGTATTCACGTAAAAATAGCATGAATAGGTTCATTTCATTCATGGCACAGCATCAACAAAGTGCTGAATAACTGAACCAGTAGACATCTGAAGACAGATGTCAAGCATCTTTCGAAAGCCTACTTACAAACTATTAAGTGGGGATCATCGGAATACAATGTATAGTCCCACAGAAACTATGAAAACAAAATTGGACTAATTACAGCACACAAGAGGCATTTAATGAATCATCCTTCCCACACTCCATATCTGAATGGATGGAGAGAAACCCTAAAATGTGGTAGAATGGGAAGTAACGTCTTCCATGCACTTCACTGGAATTTGCAGAGTACATTTGCAGCTGTAGAACAGACACCGAACAGAACTATAAGCACTAATATTTGAGCAAAATAAGGCAACAGATATAGTGTCAGGAAACACTTTAGTTATCTAAACAACAAAGGGACATGTATTCCCCCCATGAACGAAAGACATTGCCTTTAGTGGTGAAGCTTGCATGCCTCCGCAATGCAGATATCCGTACCATAGGTGAAACCACAATGTAAGGGTATCTGTCGAGAGGCCAGACAAATATGTGGTTTATGAAGAGGGGCAGCAGCCTTTTCAGTAGTTGCAAGGTTATCAGTCCAGATGATTGACTGATCTGGCTTTGTAACAGAAATTACAACAGACTTGCTGTGCTGGTACTGCGGACAACTGAAAGCAAGGGGAAACTACAGCCGTAATTTTTCCCCAGTGCATGCAGCTATACTGTATGGTTAAACGATGATGGCATGCTCTTGGGTAAAATATTCCAGAGGTAAAACAGTCCCCAAGTTGGATCTCCAGGCGGGGGCCACTTGGGGGAATGTCGTCATCAGCAGAAACAAAACTGACATTCTACAATTCAGAGTGTGGAATGTTAGATCTGTTAATAGGGCAGGTAGGTTAGAAGATTTAGAAAGGGAAATGGATAGGTTGAAGTTGGATGTAGTCGGAATTAGTGAAGTTCAGTGGCAGGAGGAACAACTTCTAGTTAGGTGAATGTAGGGTTGTAAATACAAAGTCAAATAGGGGTAATGGAGGAGGGGTTTAATAATAAATAAGAAAATAGAAAGCCCACATTTACCACAGCAGTAAAAGTTTATATGCCAACTATCTCCACAGATGGTGAAGATACTGAAGAAAAGTATGATGAGATACAAGAAATATTTCTGATAGTTACGGGAGATGAAAATTTAAATGCGATGAGGGGTTGGAATTTGACAGTAAGAAAAGGAAGAGAATGAAAAATAGTAGGTGAATATGGACTGGGGAGGGGGGGATGAAAGAGGAAGCCAAATGGTAGAATTCTGCACAGAGCATAATTTAAATCATTGCTAATGCTTAGTTTAAGAATCACGAAAGAATGTTGTATATGTGGGAGAGACACTGAGACACCAGACAGTTTCAGATTGATTATAGAATGATAAGACAGAAATTATAGAACCATATTTTAAACTGTAAAACATTGCTGGGGGCAGATGTGGACTCTGACCACAGTCTATTGGTTATAAATTGTAGATTAAAACTGAAAAAACTACAAAAAGGTTGGAATTGTAGATTAAACTGAAGAAATTGCAAAAAGATAGGAAAACAAGGAGGTGGAACCTGTATGAGAGGAGAGAAGCAGGGGTTGCTGAGAGTTTCAGAGGGAGCATTAAACAATTATTGACTAGAATGGGGGAAAGGAGTACAGTAGAAGAGGAATGAGTAGCTTTAAGAGATGAAATATGAAATAGTGAAGGCAGCAGATGACAAAATAGGTAAAACAATGCCTCGTAGATATCCTTGGATATCACAGGAGACACTGATTGAATTTAACTGATGAAAGGAGAAGATATAGAAGGGCAGCAAATGAAGCTGGTGAAAGGAAATGTCAATGTCCAAAACATGAAATTCACAGAAAGTGCAAAATGACTAAACAGGAATGGCTAGAGGACAAATGTAAGGAATTAGAAGCAAATTTCACTAGGGCAAAAGGAGTCTTCTCTTTGAAATGCTGAAGGTAGCATGGGTAAAATACAGAGAGTGAAAGGCTATTTACAACCTCTACAAAAACCAGATGGGAGTTATAAGAGTCGACAGGGCATGAAAGAGAAGCACTGCTTGAGAAGGGAGCGAGACAAAGTTGTAGCCTATCCCCAATGTTATTCAGTCTGTGCATTCAGCAAGCAGTAAAGGAAACCAAAGAAAAATTTGGAACAGGAATTAAAGTTCACACAGAAGAAATAAAAACAGTGAGGTTTCCTGATAAAATTGTAATTCTGTCAGAGACAGCACAGTACTTGGAAGAGTAGGTGAGTGGAATCAACAGTGTCTTGAAAGGAGGTTATAAGATCAACATCAACATCAACAAAAGCAATACAAAGATAATGGAATTTAGTCTAAATGAATCAGGTGACACAAAGGGAATTTGATTAGGAAACGAGACACTTAAAGTAGTACATGAGTTTTGCTATTTGTGTAGCAAAGTAGCTGATAATGGCTGTAGTACAGATGATATAAAACGTAGACTGGCAATGGTAAGAAAAGCATTTCTGAAGAAGAGAAATTTGTTAACATTGAATACAGATTTAAGTGTTAGGAAGTCATTTCTGAAAGTATTTGTATGGAGTGTAGTCATGTATGGAAGTGAGACGTGATTGATAAACAATTTATAATTTTATATAACACTCTACAGAGATCAGCGATCTTACTGTGATAAAATTATTTAAAAGCAGTCTTGATCGCAGCCAATGTTAAATTCCGGCCGGTTTCGGCCTTTTCATTACGGGCCATCACCAGAGTTTGCACCATGTGGACGACGGCAATGGCACCATCGCCATAATCTAGATGGTGCAAATTCTGATGATGGCCCATAATTAAAAGGCTGAAACTGGTCAGAAGTTAACATTGGTTGTGATCAAGATTGCTTTTAAATAATTTTATACGCAGCTTCGACAAGAAAAGAGTAGAAGTTTTTGAAATTTAGTATAACAGAATAATGCTGAATATTAGATGGGTAGAGCAACTAAGTAATAAGTAGGTACTGAATAGAAGTGGGAAAAAAAAATTGTGGAACAACCGACTCAAGAGGGGATTGGGTGACAGGACCTATTGTGAGACATCAAGGGATCACCAGCTTAGTATTGAAGTATGGTGGAGAGAGAAACTGTAGAGGGAGAGCAAGAGATGAATACAGTAAGAAGATTTAGAAGGATGGAGATTGCAGTAGTTATTAGAAGATGAAGAGACCTGCACAGTATAGAGTAGCATGCGAAGCTGCAACAATAATAATACTCCAGCAGTAATTAACTGTACAATGAAACAAAACTCGGAATAATCTTATAAGAATGTAGAGTACCCTTTCCTATGCTTCAGTCACTGGAACAATAAAGAAGGATACATTCCAAAAGCCATGAATAGTATATAAATATAGAGGAAGTTATTGTGAGTCCTACTATACTTTCTTTGCTGCTACAGAAATATGGAAACAACAGATTGCTACTCACCCCATACAGGCTGAGTTGCGAACAGGCAGAATGAAGGAGAATACTACAAATATTTAAGGCTTTGGAGAAGAAGGAGAACTCATATACATTCACATGAAAACTTGTACACACACATAGCTACTATCTCTGTACACTAAGGCCCATTTTGCTCCAATATATGAAAGTTCTACTTACGAGGATGGACTTTGTGCAAACACTTAACTATTTTTAGTATTAGTTAGTGAATGACACAACCAGCCACAAATATTTTTTTAAATATTTTATTTCACTGCCATAACTTGTTTTGGGCTATTATGTCTATCTACATGTGGCTAAAATATTCAGCTACAGAAATGGTTTGACCAACAGCATATTGTCTGCTCCAACACTTCACAAGAATATTCAAGTATGTAGTGACACTTTATAAATGGTTTTATTAATAAAAATAGGCTGAAGTGCCTGCATTCATTTATGTATGATGCAAAATAGTTGTGTTAAATTACATAAGTTCCAGTATATGGCAATCTGTTTTGTTGTGGTACATGTAGTTTTCCAGGTCAATGTATAGGTTGTTGGATTCCACATCGCACACACATTGTAAATAAATTACTGTGGGGCACTTCATAACATTCACACTTGATGTTTTTGTTTACAATGCAAAGATTTTTACTGAGCAAAGATACAAAGATGATGCGTGGGATGTGCAAAATGTAACATGTTAATAACAGCAAAATTAAATTACACGTATATGTACACACATTTGTATTTACAGATATTTGACTATCATTACAGTTTATAAGTTAGTTACACGAAATATAGGGTGACACAGAATAACAGGAAAGTTTGAAATGAGTAGAAGAAGCCATGGGCAAGTGGCATCACTGTGGGTTCGTGACAGTTCGCGAGTAAACAGTCTGCCGTTTCAGTAATCATCGCTCAGTGGAATGGGCAACAGTGTGTGTTAACCACAAAAAAAGTTTTATAAAAACAATGGTAGTTTGTGTTCAAATGTGTGTGAAATCTTGTGGGACTTAACTGCTAAGGTCATCAGTCCCTAAGCTTACACACTACTTAACCTAAATTATCCTAAGGACAAACACACACACCCATGCCCGAAGGAGGACACTAATCTCCGCCAGGACCAGCCGCACAGTCCATGACTGTAGCGCCTTAGACCGAATTATAGTTTGGTAGCGCCACAGAGGGAGTTTCAATTTTTTTACAATTTAGGACGTCAAGATATCGTTCTGTTGAAAAACACAATAAAATGTTGGATTAACAACTTTGAAGAGAAGAAACCAAAGGACGACCAAGAAGTGTGTGTTCTCCAGCGAACATTGATGTTATACGCGAGTCTGTCTTATGGAGCCCATGGCATTCAATTAATAAGTAAGCAGCAGAGGTTGGAATGTCCCAGGAGAGTGTTCAGAGAATTCTTCATCTTGATTTAAAATTTCGTCTGTACAAACTACAGTCAACATATGATAACAAAAATAGACAACGATGATGAATTTCTAATCAAGTTGTGGATGAAAGATGAGTCACATTTTCATCTCACATGTTATGTGAATAAACAGAACTACCCTTACTGGGCAACAAAAATCCTAATGATATTGTATCTTTACATGCTAGTAAAGTGACAGTATGGTGTAGCGTTCCATCACATGGGATTATCAGACCGTATTTTTTCGCAAATGAACAGGGAAACACAATAACTGTCAATGTCAAACGTTGTGTGGAGATGTTATGAACTTTCATTACACCTGCACAGAACAACTTTCCAAATGTTCAAGAAGCCTGGTTTCAACAGGATGGAGTGAGATCACACATTGCTCGGCAGTCGATGGCATATGTGCAAGAATTGTTTGGGAATCGATTCGATAACATTTTCTGGTTCCCTCGATATCCAAATTTATCCGACAGATTTTTTTTTTTGATGGGGCTACCTCAAGAGCAACGTCTACACGACTCGACCAAAAACCCTGGACGAGTTAAAACAGAGATTTCAGGATGCAGTTAGCAGTATCCCAGCTGAGATGATGCAGTGGTCAATGAGGAATCGCAACAGCAGATTTCATGAATGTATTCATACAAGAGGACGCCACCTTAAGGACTTAATTTTTAAACAATGATAACGCCATCAATGTTTCGTAAATGGCAAAGTTGTAAGGTTTCAATGACTATGAATGCAATTTCTTTCCTTTATAACTTCTAGTTTTATTGGGTTGTGGAAATGTTCCTGTTTTTCTGTGTCACCCTGTACAAAATTAAAAAGTTGGATGGTGGGATGAGAGCAACATATTTATTCATCACGGTAGTTTATATTTATACAATTATATACTGATATGTTAAACTATTTTGATATCTTAAACTACTACAGAAGTACAAGTTTATATGTCAACTAGCCCTGCAGATGATGAAGAAATTGATGAAATGTATGAGGAGATAAAAGAAATTATTCAGGGAGTGAAGGGAGATGAAAATTTAATAGTCATGGGTGACTGGAATTCGAGAGTAGGAAAAGGTAGAGAAGGTAACATAGAAGGTGAATATGGATTGGGGGGTAAGAAATGAAAGAGGAAGCCGTCTGACAGAATTTTGCACAGAGCATAACTTAATCATAGCTAACACTTTGTTCAAGAGTCATGAAAGAAGGTTGTATACATGGAAGAATCCTGGAGATAATAGAAGGTACCAGATAGATTATATACTGGTAAGATGGAGATTTAGGAACCAGGTTTTAAATTGTAAGACATTTCCAGGGGCAGATGTGGACTCTGACCACAATCTATTGGTTATGAACTGTACATTAATACTGAAGAAACTGCAAAAAGATGGGAATTTAAGGAGATGGGACCTGGATAAACTGAAAGAACCAGAGGTTGTACAGAGTTTCAGGGAGAGCATAAGGGAACAATTGACAGGAATGGGGGAAAGAAATACAGTAGAAGAAGAATGGGTGAATATAATTGATGAAAGGAGAAAATATAAAAATGCAGTAAATGAAGCAGGCGAAAAGGAATACAAACGTCTCAAAAATGAGATCGACAGGAAGTGCAAAATGGCTAAGCAGGGATGGCTAGAGGACAAATGTAAGCATGTAGAGGCTTATTTCACTAGGGGTAAGATAGATACTGCCTATAGGAAAATTAAAGAGACATTTGGAGAAAGGAGAACCACTTGCATGAATATCAAGAGCTTTGATGGAAACCCAGTTCTAAGCAAAGAAGGGAAAGCAGAAAGGTGGAAGGAGTATATAGAGGATCTATAAAAGTGCGATGTACTTGAGGACACTATTTTGGAAATGGAAGAGGATGTAGAAGAAGATGAAATGGGAGATATGATACTGCGTGAAGAGTTTGACAAAGCACTGAAAGACCTGAGTCGAAACAAGGCTCCCGGAGAAGACAACATTCCATTAGAACTACTGACAGCCTTGGGAGAGCCAGTCCTGACAAAACTCCACCATCTGGTGAGCAAGATGTATGAGACAGGCGAAATACCCTCAGACTTCAAGAACAATATAATAATTCCAATCCCAAAGAAAGCAGGTGTTGACAGATGTGAAAATTACCAAACTATCAGTTTAATAAGTCACAGCTGCAAAATACTAAGCAAATTCTTTACAGACAAATGGAAAAACTGGTAGAAGCCGACCTTGGGGAAGATCAGTTTGGATTCCGTTGGAACACGTGATGCAATACTGACTCTATGACTCATCTTAGAAGAAAGATTAAGGAAAGGTAAACCAACATTTACAGCATTTGTAGACTTAGAGAAAGCTTTTGACAATGTTGACTGGAATACTCTCTTTCAAATTCTGAATGAGGCAGAGATAAAATACAGGGAGCGAAAGGCTATTTACAATTTGTACAGAAAGCAGATGGCTGTTATAAGAGTCGAGGGGCATGAAAGGGAAGCAGTGGTTGGGAAGGGAGTGAGACAGGGTTGTAGCCTCTCCCTCTTCAATCTGTATATTGAGCAAGCAGGAAAAAAGCAAACAAAAGAAAAGTTCGGAGTAGGCATTAATCCATGGAGAAGAAACAAAAACTTTGAGGTTCGCCAATGACATTGTCATTCTGCCAGAGATAGCAAAGGACTTGGAAGAGCAGTTGAATGGAATGGACAGTGTCTTGAAAGGAGGATATAAGATGAACGTCAACAAAAGCAAAACAAGGATAATGGAATGTAGTCGAATTAAGTCGGGTGATGTTGAGGGAATTAGATTAGGAAATGAGACACTGAAAGTAGTAAAGGAGTTTTGCTATTTGGGGAGCAAAATAACTGATGATGATTGAAGTAGAGAGGATATAAAATGTAGACTGGCAATGGCAAGGAAAGCATTTCTGAAGAAGAGAAATTTGTTACCATCGAGTATAGATGTGTCGGGAAGTCGTTTCTGAAAGTATTTGTATGGAGTGTAGACATGTATAGAAGTGAAACATGGACGATAACTAGTTTGGACAAGAAGAGAATATAAGCTTTCGAAATGTGGTGCTACAGACGAATGCTGAAGATTAGATGGGTAGATCACATAACTAATGAGGAGGTATTGAATAGAATTGGGGAGAAGAGGAGTTTGTGGCACAACATGACTAGAAGAAGGGATCTGTTGGTAGGACATGTTCTGAGGCATCAAGGGATCACCAATTTAGTACTGGAGGGCAGCGTAGAGGGTAAAAATCATAGAGGGAGACCAAGAGATGAATACACTAAGCAGATTCAGAAGGATGTAGGCTGCAGTACGTAATGGGAGATGAAGACGCTTGCACAAGATAGGGTAGCATGGAGAGCTGCATGAAACCAGTCTCAGGACTGAAGACCACAACAACAACAACATCTTAAACTGTAGTGGTGTGACTGTTAGGGATCCAGTCTGTGTTTGATTTATGTGAACAGTCAAGGAAATTATTTAGAAAATGTTTACTCGCTAGCTCCAACTGCTCATTGAGAATGTACTGGGTGAGCTGAGGGTGTGAATTTATGTCTCTAGTTCCTCTGAGAGGTCCATTTTGTTGCCTTTGTTATTGGTATGTAATATCTGTTAGTTGTCATTAATGGTCCAATATAAAAGTTGCGGCGATTGTCACAAATAACTTCTAAATTCCTGACTTTTCTAGGCGTAGGGGATGGCAGTTTTGGTCTGTAACACTGTACAGCCTTGTTGGTGCGGAAACTAATTTAAGCTCCAGTTGTTTGGAAAAGATTGGCAAATGGGCATGAGATTTTGCCCAAGAAGGAAATGCATGCAAATAGTTCCTTTTCTACTGCTGACTGTGAATTTACTGCAGGTGATTTATTATCTTTAGTTTTATTGTACAGGTGGTCAAGTATTTGTGGCTTACAGCAATTATTTTTAGCTACAGTTTTGATAATATTGATTTCTTTCTCCTCGGCAGATGAACTGAGTGGAATTTCATTCATATTGTTCAACATCTGAAATAAGCCATTTTGATCTGCGTCAGGTGTCATAAAGTATTGTTTAGAATTGCCCCTGGTGGTTGGTTTCCTATGAATTTCAGAGGCATGATCAAGAAAATTGATACCCTCTTTTGTCTGATGCTCAACAGTATATGAAATACAGTGAAACCCCGCTTTTACACTTTTCAAGGGACTTCAAAAAGTGGTGCAAGCTGCAGGAAAAATGTAAAATGTGGGAAATAAAAAGTTTCACATAGGATACCCCCTTGCATTTTCGCATTTTATGTATGAAGCATGTAAGTAATACATGGACTTGGTTATTATGTTATAAAAACCACTGATGTAACTGGAACCGATAACTGTCTGGGAAGTAGAAACATCTGGCTCAGTTTCATGTATCATAATTGATGTTTCTGGAAAGCCTGCAGATGTCATTCATTATTTAAATAATGAAACATTACACTAGTTACATATTGTTTCATGCTTAGCATGATGCGTTAAGAGAATTTTTTCTTGTTGTCAAGTACAAATATTTACGTAAGTATTTTGTGTAGTGTTTTCCTATGTGTTGTTATGCATCTGTTGCACTTAATATTTGTGCAAACAAAGTTGATACTTGGTGCGGTGGCTGATGGGAGTGATTGTAAATGCGAAATGCCTTTATGGCTGCTCCCCTCAGCCACCATCCCGAGTGGCAACTTTGTTCGCACGTGTAGTACTTGTCTTTTTGAGATTAGCAGTTACTCTGCGTCCTCAGCTATGTAAAAAACCACACACACACCAATTATCATGCACATTGTATGTTTGTGTAACATCACACAAAATACATACACAAGCACTGCACTTGACAACAAGGATAGATCCTCAAATGTTTCGCTCAGCATGAAAAAAATACGTAACTGGCGCTGTTTTTAAACCAAAAACATCTGAGCATGCGAAAAGTGAGTGAAGGTGTAAACTAGTGCTACAAAAAGCCAAATGACGAAACACGCTAAATCTGGTTCGACAGAGGTGTCATGACGATCACAACAATCATGAAACTGCGCATGTGCTGTAGAGACAGTTTGGAAATGGTTTTGACTGGTTGTGATATCTTTATTCGAACAAACTTATCTACTCCCATCAGCCACCACACCGAGTAGAGCTTGGCAGAGGCAGGAGATATGCCACGGACTGTTCCTACTTTTACACATTTACCATTTCAAATCAGCTGAGTAGAGCCACCTGGTGTCAAGAAACTTAACCACTTGATGTTCGTAAACACTACGTGACAACCAACGTCATGCCAGTGTCACTTTATGTCAGTTTTTTCTCCACAAATATTTTTTCATGAAGTATAAATCGTGGGAAAATTATGAATATGTAGACACAGAATTGGGTGCGAATTAAAGTTGTAGACATAGGAAATTGAAAAGAAGCAATAAAAGAGGTTGTAAATGCTGGGAAAATGTTAATTTCAGGAACCTGAAAGTGGGGGTATACTGTAGAATCATTTGCAAATGCCATGAGTAACATGCATCCCAGTATGAAATCCACTGCTGATCATTAGATGGAAGAGGGTATCAATTTCCTTCATCTTAGAATAAAAAAGTTGAATCAAAAGGACGCTTCTAAAATTCATAGAAAAGCAACCACCACAGATATAATTGTAAATAATTTTTCATGACACCTGACACAGCACAAAATGGCTTATTTCAGAACCATGTTGAACAATATAAACGGAATTCCCCTAAGTCCATCTGCCAAGGAGAAAGAAATCACTATTATCAAAACTGTAGCTAAAAATAATTGCTGGAAGTCACTAACACACTGATGTCCAAAATTAAAGCAACAAGAGGGAATTTTACAAGGTTGCATTTATTTTGCCACAGAACAGTATAAACAGGTAATAGTAAGGAAGAAACAATGTAAAGAACACAAAATGTAAATAACTGCAACATGCATAATGGTAGACAAAAATATTCTTCGTTTTTTTCCAACTAAACGGATTTGTGCACACATTCTGAAAACTGGTTAATGTGCTCAGTACAGGGTGTTACCACCTCTGGCAGCAACATAGACCTGACAATGATGAGGTATGCTGTGAATGATGTCATAAATCTCATGTTGAGGACATAACACCCATTCTCTGTGCAGAGCTGGTTACAAGTCTTGGAGAGTGGTTGGTGGATGCTGACGTGATGAAAGCTATCTCCCTAGTGCATTCCGGACATGCTCTATAGTATTCAAATCGGGAGAGTGAAGTGGCATGCAATATCTTCCGTTTCCAAGAATACCTTAACCACCCATGCACTATGAGGTCGAGCATTATTACCCTTCAGTACAAAGTCTGGGCCCACAGCACCTCGCAACAACAGTACATGATGTCCGAAGATCTCGTCACGATACCCGACAGCAGTTAAGCCTTGCTGATTCACCCATACAATTTCATGAAGAGGTGTTCAAGTGGTCAAGATAGTCCCTACCCACATCATTAGGAATCCTCCTTGATACTGCCCTCTGGGATTATGGGACTATATGGCAAACACTAACCCATGCGATAGGTGCGCTGATGTCATCGCCATCGTGGTTGTCAGTTGAGCGGAATGTCATCTACTGTACAGACATCTGTTGACAGCTTGTATGATTATATTGTGGGTTAGACAGAGGATGGAGAAATAGAGGATTGTTGCTTTAATTCTGGACACCAGTGTACTTGACCCCCTGTGCAATAAAATTAAAGATGCTAAATCACTTGCAGCAAATTCATAATCAGCAGCAGAAAATTAACTTAGACAAAATGTCATACTGCATTGTCAATCTTTCCAAAATGACAGGAGTAGAAATTAGTTTTCTCACAAATAACATTGTGTAACATAACATAACCAACAGCATCAAAACCGCCAGCCTACACCTAGACAAGCCAGGAATTTAGACGACTATCTGTGATGATTGCCCCAGATTTTATATTGGATGATTGGCAGAAGCTTCAGTATGAGATATCATGAACACATGGAAGCCTTTGGACTAAAAAATGTAAACAATCTGCAATAACCATTCACATGAGTCAATATGGACACACTGTTTCTAGCATTAATGATGACTAACAGATATTACATACCACTAACAAAGGCAACAAAATGGACCTCTCAGAGGAACTAGAAACATATATTCATATCCACAGCTCTCCCCAATACACTTTAAATGAGCAGTTGGAGCTAGTCAATAAGCATTTTCTAAATAATTTCCTTGGACTATTCACATGAATCAAACACAGGTTGGACCACTAACAGTCACACCACTGTAGTTTACGATATCAGTATATAATTGTATAAACTACCATGATAAATAAATATGATGCTCTCAACCCACCCTCCAACTTTTTAATTTTGTATTTCCTGTAATTAACTTATAAACTGTAATGATAGTCAAATATCTGCATACATAAATGTTTGTACATATATATACATAATTTACAAGATGCAACCAGTTAGCTTTGAAGTATTTTGTATAACTTTCCACTGACAAGTAAACAAAATTAAAATAAAAAATCTACTAAAAACTATTTGTCCTACTGAATGTAAGTTTACTCTCAGAGTACAAACATTTTTCTGTTATTAACATGTTACATTTTGCACATCCCACACAACATCTTTGCTCTGTTTACACCCTTTGTCAATACGAAATGAATGATATCTTTGTATCTTTGCATTTTAAACAAAAACAAAAAGTGTATAGCAGATGCACTGCTCTCAACACTGACATTAAGAATATTATGAAATGTGCCACAGTAATTTATTTACAATGTGTCTGCTATGTGGAATTCAACATCATATACATTGACCTGGAAAACCACATGGACAACAAAACAAATTGCTATCTACTGGAACTTATGTAATTGAATTCAACCATTTTGCATCATATATAAGTAAATGCAAGCACTTCAGTATGTTTTTATTAATGAAGGAACTTATTAAGTGGCACTACATACTCGAAAATTCTTGTTAAGTGTGGGGGCAACAATGTGCTGTTGGTCAAAACATCTCTGTAGCTAAAAATTTTCGTCAGCTGAAGTCCAAAACCAGTTGTGGCAGTAAAATAAATAATTTAAAAAATATTTGTGGCTGACTGCGTCATTCACCAACTATTATTAACAGTCACAGAATACACAAGACCCAACATGGATAAAATTTGTCATATTGTTTTTTGTCATTAACTACTGTGGTGAGTAGAAATCTAGTCTTTCCACATTACCGTTATTCCATCCTGTACTTTATCTGCTGCTTTTAGAGAGGCTATATTTATTCCAAAAAATGTTTGTTACCAGTTTCTTAAAATTACTGAATGTTTCTTGAAAGTACTGCAACCAGTCACCTTTTGTTTTGTTTTTCAATTTTTATCATCTATGTATGATCTTTCAGGTTTACTGGTACAATTGATTAATGGTGTACTTCCAGGTGTTATGGGTTTTTACTGTGTTATGCACAATATTTTGGTGACGAAGTCAGTCATCTTCCTCAGTTGTTGCGAGGTCCCTGTGATATTACTCGCCTCCTGGACTTAAACTAGACTGTGTACTTTTGTTAGTCTTATGCTGATATTTATAGCCAACTTTGATTCCTGGCACCTACTATGTCCTCTGATACTCTTTTGTTTTTCAGAGCTCACACTGATATTCCGTGAAACATGAATGCTCTCCGTATTTTGCAACTCTGGAGAACGTGACAGATGACGAGACTTTAATAAATTGAGAAAAGCATTATTTAAACTGAAGCCTCCATCTCTGTGTGTTGGATTTTCTGACATCTTTATTTTGATATACACTTTAAATATGCTGTCCCAGAAATCTGGCATTAGCATCCCAATATTGGTCTCTCTGTATTTTATGATATGAATGTATTCAAGGTAGTGCTCAGCAACAGCTGATTTGCTTGATTGTGTTAGTCGTGCATGTCACTGATATTCCTTGCATTTCTCCTTGACTGTTCTGGTAGACTGCCCCACTTAATATATTCCACATTTGCATGGAATGCAATACACATTCGACTTTCCGAGCCCTAGATCATCTTTAATGCTACAAAGAATAATTTTTATCTTACTTGAAGGGAGCGAAATATGCTGGATGTCATGCTTCCACAGGAGTCTACCAGTATTTGCAATTAATGGACCAGCACAAGGCAGATAAGATATTTTTGGCTCCTCTTCCTCGGTCACAGTCTCAAGCTCTTTCTCAGCAGTTCTTGATTTTGACTGCCTCACCCATTCAGTTTGATGATCCGAGTACACACTTCTTTGGACACTTTTCATAGGTGTTGTAACTCTTTTGTAAGGAACTTCTCGTCTGAAAATATTGGAGCTCTGTGGATCACGATTGAAAACATTGACAGAATTTATGTATCACAGAATATCAGTGCGAGCTCTGAAAAATGGTGCATGTCAGGAATCAAGGCCAGCTATAAACAGAGGGGGAGACCAACAATAGTTCACACTCTGGCTGGAGTCCAATGGTGAACACAAATAACAGAAAAACTTGCAGTATATGTAGACGACAGTTGGGTCAGTTGTTGTTGTACTGTGCATAAAATGGAAATGACAACTCAGCAGAACACCAGGAAGCATACCATTAATTTGTCACCTATCATTAATTAATGAAGAGATGTGAGATGGAATAGAAAATGCACTGGAAAGTGAATTAATAGATGCAGAAAAGTATTTATGAAAAATGATTAACATAATTAGAACAACCAGGCAAACAATGGAAGAAGTGAAAGAAATAATCTGAAATCAGGTAATTGGAATACAAATTCAGGAAATGTAAATGTCATGAAAAATTACTGGTAAAATCAATATTGTAGAAATCTGACAAGACACTGAAGACAAATCAACCCAATTGTGCCAGAGAGATGGTATTAGGCTGAACACACTAAATAAATGAAGTCAGTTGTATAATAAACTGCACCCTATTTATTTTCATGAGCAGCAGCAACAGGGTAGGGTATAGGAGGTGCCTTTGCAACGTCTTTCAAGAAAGAACTGTAATCCAGGGAGTGAAGGATGTGCAGTCCAGTAAGGATAAACAGAGAGTAAAGACGGAGCATTTCATGGGTGAGATAAAGCAGGAGTTAGTTCAGACTTCCTCTTAGAAAATGTGCATGGGTGTTTATAACAAAAAGGGTAACCAAAGGCTTAACAAGTGTTGTAGTTGTTAATGATTTGGTTGTGTTCAGGAATTAAAATCTGCAGTAGGAATCTCATGAAGTCAGGTGGACAGGTATGAGTGTGGAAAGAAATGTAACATACTGGGATACAAAAAGAAAGGGAGTGAAAAAAGAGCTAGTGACTGTAAAGCAGACAGCAATCCAATACACACGCAAACTGGAGCTACATGTGTTTGCATATGAGACTTTTTTATTAACATTCAGTGGTAAAGTTACATCTAGGGAAAAGTGGATGAAACTTCTGCCTCACAAGAGAAGCCTTCAGATCTATGTGATGAACAGGGCAAGATGCACAGCAGAAATACAATAGGAACTTGCAGAAGTGTTTCTCATTAGTAGCATGAGAAAATCCAAAGTCACAGAAACTAGAAAAATTGATAGGCAAAATAGAGCAATAATTGTGACATCACTGTAAGTTGGAGGAAACACTCCAGTTTAAATACATTGGTGTTAGTTTATCAAGTTGAGAAACTTTAGGAGAACACTGGATAGGGGAAAAGTAAGTAATCTGGGTTAAAAAAAAGAAAAGAAAAAAAAAGGTAAACACGAGTAATAATGTGCAATTATGTGTGAAAGTTGGAAATAAGAGACGTAAGTGCAAATTAAAAGGAGACTGAACAACTGAGCATTACTTACCTTCAGGAGAAGAAATTACAGTTACCTCATCAGACACTTTTAAGAGTTGAAAAATAAAAGCAGAGCAACATCTAGCTTTTGCAACTCTTAGTTCTTTCCTGAGGGAAGAAAGAAGGATAGGTTGGGACGGAGGCATACATCACTCAGACCCTATTGTGAGGATTCTGCTTTTGTTTATAGGCCATCACAACACGGTCTGAGTGACCTACGCCTCCCTTCCTAACCTATCCCTCTTTCCTCCCTGAAGAAAGAACTAACAAGGAACCCCTTGTGTGTGAGGTCACAAAAGGCCAATGATGTTTACAGCATTTGACACCCTATGTATTGTCTACCCCGCAAACCCAATTTTGGCTTCTCATGGCAACAGGGGGCAGGACTGGAGGTATCCAATGGTGAGCACAGCATGAAACTGTCTAGCATATCTGAACTGCTTAGTCAATGAGTAACTTGCTACAGTACTAGTGGCATTGACACAAAGCAGAGAATGGTAACAATAAACAAAGCAAACATTGCATTATATCTACAACAACACTTGCCAACATTAACATTTTGTCAGAAAAGACACCCAAGGAATTTCTTGGAGTGAGAAAGTGGAAGATGAAATATTAGCTTTTCAGCACGATGAGTGAGTGGGGTTTGTGTATATATGCGTGTGTGTGTGTGTGTGTGTGTGTGTGTGTGTGTGTGTGTGTGAGAATCCCAAATCCCGTTTCCAGCAAAATGTAGTAAAGGACAACTTTAGTTCAAGGAGTGAGTACTAAAAATAATTATGTACATGGAAGGTCATCTGCAGCAAAGGAAAAAGGGCCTTGTAGTGCATAAAAAAAACTACAGACACTCCAGGGAGACCAAGGCATACTTGTTACAAAAAATGGTGTTTGTGCATTTTGAAGATCCTCAATAAAATTTACAGTATGTGGATGATAGTGACTTACTACGTTATGCATGTCAAACTGCATGTGACATAGATTACAGTGATTTCAAGGGCACCAGTGAATGGTTGCATAAGTTCAGACAGGCTACAGAATTGTAAGATGTAAGATAACAAAGTTTTAAACAAAGCATCAACTTGATGATGCACAACAAACTTCAGAATCGGCCCGAAAATTTGTAGATGATATAAACAAACTTATTCCATCATTTAGTAAGGAATTTGTTTTCAACTTGACCATTCGGGATACGAAGAGGAAATGCTTATGAAAGGAAACCTGGAAATTAGAGGTACCAAGAGATTTGCATCAAGCTCAACTATCATCATCAATGCCTTGATGCTTTCATGCACAATTATGCTGACTGTTAATTTTAATGGTAAATTGGCTGGAAACTTATTTATTGCTGCAAGAAGTTGGAGGTGTGCTCTCCTATGATTCTTTCTCATGCATGTAATCTTACAAGAGCAGTAGGGAATATTCACGTCACAGCAAGTGGGGAAATGGGCATAAGAGAACTACAACTATGACTGCTTTTGGCCAACAGCTGGTCCTAAATTCCAGGTCTGCATATAAAAATCATACTCCTATAGAGCAAACTACACCTTCTGAAAAGTGTGTGATATTGCAGTTCATACTGCCTGGAACCACTGGATAAATTCATCCTCTGGATGTATATTTTTTCCATGCCTATAAAACATATTATTACACTATCTGCAGCTACGCCTTAAAGGATAGCCAGTTTCATGATAAGCTCTATGACACACTGTTTCACATTCAGTTGCATGCCACCATATTCGATCAGTTCCCATCAGGCTGATACACCAATACGACTTTATATTTATTCTTTAGGATTGGATACCTAGTTAAATGTCCTGTACAGTTGGTAACTCCCAAGTAGTTCACCTTCACCTTTATGATGCAAAACTCCATGATCGCTGTGACAACACTATTTCACATTCAGTGTCCACGGTGCAAGTTAACAGTTTGTTTAGAACATTTCTTAAATACCAGTGATGTCCATTTTGTGAAGTGTAATACATACATCCCATAGAAAGTTGATCTCTGCACCTTCCATGCACCCATTTTCTGACACCCTCCTGATTGATGCATGTGGTGAGTTACTAGCAGCAAGCATTTTTCCTGATGTAATTGTTAACACACTATTTTCAAATGAGTCTTATCAAAGATTGAAATCGTGACCTCGCACTCAAGGGGTTCCTCGTGAAAGTTGCAAAACCTACAGGTTGCTCTGCTTTTATTTTTCAACTTTTAAATGTGTCTCATGGAATACCCATAATTTCAACTCCTGAAAGTAAGTAATGGTCAGTCGCCCTCATCACCTTGTAATTTTATAGTTTACACAAGTGATTTTTTTGTGTGTGTGATATATATAGACACTAATAAGGGAACATGCCAAAGTGTCAATAAACGATCTTGATTAAACATGGCGGGTGTGTAGAGGGACAGAATGGTGCAATTTGTATTTTTTTGTTTGTCCCAAATTTCATTGTTGAGGGGTAAAACACACTCTGAAATGTAATTTGGCATTTTAGATTTAGAGGGAATTTCTTCAAAATGATGATACACAAAAAAAAAGTTTTTTTTGTATAAAAGCTGGTATGTAACTAATGTTCTTGAAATTGTAATAATTTGAAATTTTAGAGAATACACCACCACCAGTAATTAATTCTGAAAATCAAAAACTTTTGTTACAACATAAATTAAGGAGGTTTTTAGGCCATATACAACCTTGCATAATAAAGCTGTATCCTTGAATACCATTTTCAGAAAATAAGCTCTATATAATTTGCTGTCTGAGTATTCTAATTATTTATTTTACTCACATTTGTTTTAAATTGTTATTTTACACTTAACTTTCAAGTTCCTTTATTATTACCACTTCACATGTGTATTTTGTTAATTGAAAATAATAAGTAACTCATTATTATGATATAAAATAATTACAATAATGATAATCTGCAAAGAGATGTTTAAAATAGAATGCCTTTTCACACCATTCACACAAAATGAATGGAATTTCTTCATGTAATATGCACAATGAAGAAGACAATATAAAAAACAAAATTCAGCAGGGCTTCAAATTGTCACTGATCATCCTCAAAATATACTCATTTGCATCAGGCATATTTCAGTACATTAATAAGTCTCGACGGAGAGAACTGATTATGTACCAGTAACTGCAGCTTAACTGTATTGTTTTCAAGTGGAGACTGACATCATAATCACATAAGAGAACTAGATCTGAAAGTCTTCTCCAAAAGCTCTTCCGACACTGATTGCTGATTACATCCCATGACTGTACCTTTCCCATCCAGCCCTTTGGGATCACCAGATGAACAAGTTCTTTGCCATCCAGTATCATTCTCTACACAATTCTCTCACACTGACCACCACAAGGATCTAACAATAATTAGATATTTCTCCCTCACTGGGAAAGAAAACACCTTTCAGATGTCTTCTGACCTGGTCAGACATTTGTTTACCAGATTTTGATGCTTTCACAATAATATTTGAGGATTCAAAAAGAGATTCTCGAATTCTCAGTCCAAACTTACCATTACTTTCTTTTAAAACTATGAGAAGCCGGGTCTCAGAATGGGGTATATATGTGAGAGAGAGAGAGAGAGAGAGAGAGAGAGAGAAACATTTCACGTGGGAAAAATATATTTAAAAACAAAGATGATGTGACTTACCATAAGAATGCGCTGGCAGGTCGATAGAAACACAAACAGACACATACATACACACTAAATTCAAGCTTTCGCAACAAACTGTTGCCTCACCAGGAAAGAGGGAAGGAGAGGGAAAGACGAAAGGAAGTGGGTTTTAAGGGAGAGGGTAAGGAGTCATTCCAATCACGGGAGCGGAAAGACTTACCTTAGGGGGAAAAGAGGATGAGTATACACTCGCACACACACACATATCCATCCACACATATACAGACACAAGCAGACATATTTAAAGACAAAGAGTTTGGGCAGAGATGTCAGTCGAGGCGGAAGTGCAGAGGCAAAGATGATGTTGAATGACAGGTGAGGTATGAGTGGCGGCAACTTGAAATTAGTGGAGATTGAGGCCTGGTGGGTAACGGGAAGAGAGGATATATTGAAGAGCAAGTTCCCATCTCCGGAGTTCGGATAGGTTGGTGTTGGTGGGAAGTATCCAGATAACCCGGACGGTGTAACACTGTGCCAAGATGTGCTGGCCGTGCACCAAGGCATGTTTAGCCACAGGGTGATCCTCATTACCAACAAACACTGTCTGCCTGTGTCCATTCATGCGAATGGACAGTTTGTTGCTGGTCATTCCCACATAGAATGCATCACAGTGTAGGCAGGTCAGTTGGTAAATCACGTGGGTGCTTTCACATGTGGCTCTGCCTTTGATCGTGTACACCTTCTGGGTTACAGGACTGGAGTAGGTGGTGGTGGGAGGGTGCATGGGACAGGTTTTACACCGGGGGCGGTTACAAGGATAGGAGCCAGAGGGTAGGGAAGGTGGTTTGGGGATTTCATAGGGATGAACTAACAGGTTACGAAGGTTAGGTGGACGGCGGAAAGACACTCTTGGTGGAGTGGGGAAGATTTCATGAAGGATGGATCTCATTTCAGGGCAGGATTTGAGGAAGTCGTATCCCTGCTGGAGAGCCACATTCAGAGTCTGGTCCAGTCCCGGAAAGTATCCTGTCACAAGTGGGGCACTTTTGTGGTTCCTCTGTGGGGGATTCTGGGTTTGAGGGGATGAGGAAGTGGCTCTGGTTATTTGCTTCTGTACCAGGTCGGGAGGGTAGTTGCGGGTACTGTTGCTTGTTGGTGGGTTTGATGTGGACGGGCGTGTGAAGCTGGCCATTGGACAGGTGGAGGTCAACGTCAAGGAAAGTGGCACGGGATTTGGAGTAGGACCAGGTGAATCTGATGGAACCAAAGGAGTTGAGGTTGGAGAGGAAATTCTGGAGTTCTTCTTCACTGTGAGTCCAGATCATGAAGATGTCATCAATAAATCTGTACCAAATAGGTTGGCGTATGAGGGGGCCATCCTGGTACCCACGGCTGTTCCCTTTAATTGTTGGTATGTCTGGCCTTCAAAAGTGAAGAAGTTGTGGGTCAGGATGATGCTGGCTAAGGTGATGAGGAAAGAGGTTTTCGGTAGGGTGGCAGGTGATCAGCGTGAAAGGAAATGCTCCATCGCAGCGAGGCCCTGGACGTGCGGAATATTTGTGTATAAGGAAGTGGCATCAATGGTTACAAGGATGGTTTCCGGGGGTAACACATTGGGTAAGGATTCCAGGCGTTCGAGAAAGTGGTTGGTGTCTTTGATAAAGGATGGGAGACTGCATGTAATGGGTTGAAGGTGTTGATCTACGTAGGCAGAGATACATTGTGTGGGGGCTTGGTAACCAGCTACAATGGGGTGGCCGGGATGATTGGGTTTGTGGATTTTAGGAAGAAGGTAGAAGGTAGGGGTGCGGGGTGTCAGTGGGGTCAGGAGGTTGATGGAGTCAGGTGAAAGGTTTTGTAGGAGGCCTAAGGTTCTGAGGATTCCTTGAAGCTCCGCCTGGACATCGGGAATGGGGTTACCTTGGCAAACTTTGTATGTGGTGTTGTCTGAAAGCTGATGCAGTCCCTCAGCCACATACTCCCGACGATCAAGTACCACGGTCGTGGAACCCTTGTCCACCGGAAGAATGACGAAGGATTGAGATGCAAGGCTGGAAGTCAGAAATTCCTGGAAGGTTTGGAGAGGGTGATTTTGAGGAAGAGGAGGTGGGTCCCGCTGCGACGGAGGACGGAACTGTTCCAGGCAGGGTTCAATTTGGATGGTGTCTTGGATCATTAGGAGTAGGATTAGGATCATTTTTCTTCGTGGCAAAGTGATATTTCCAGCAGAGAGTACGAGTGTAGGACGGTAAATCTTTGACGAGGGCTGTTTGGTTCAAAGGTGAGGCCTTTGGATAGGATAGAGATTTCGGATTGGGCGAGAGGTTTGGAGGAAAGGTTAACTACTGAATTAGGGTGTTGTGGTTCCAGACTGTGTTGATTGGAATTTTGAGGTTTTGGAGGGAGTGGAGCTGGAAGTGGGAGATTGAGTAGATGGGAGAGACTGGGTTTGTGTGCAATGAGAGGAGGTTGAGGTTTGCTGGAAAGGTTGTGAAGGGTGAGTGAGTTGCCTTTCTCCGTCCTCTAGCGTGTTTTGGCGGCAACACAACCACCTAACCTTTGTGCACATCGTTGTCTACCAACCCAAGTCCAACATAGCCCAGCTGTAACCAACACCTTTTCGCCTTTTTTCACACCAGATCTCCAGTTACTTTCCAGTCCACCTTTATCCCTCCCCATATATTTTTATTTTCATTTTCATTTCAGCCTCGTGTTACACTTTCCACCTTCTAATATCATGTCACGCTCACAACACCCGCACAACGACCCCATTAAGTTTTATTTACATTCCCTCCGCAAACATGCCTTCGCCCTAGCCAGATTACGCTCCCATATTCTATTTTCTCAGGCTTGTCTGACATTTGGCGTTACCCCCAAAGGCCTTGGCATTACCCCCAAAGGCCTCACACTTAAAGTTCCCATCTCTGGCTGCAACCCTTCTTTCCATCAGTCCCTATACCAGTTTCAAACTAAACAATCCATTGCCCTCACCCACCTAATCCTTCAACTACACATCAACTCAGCCAATGAACACACCCGTCAACTCCTATCCTTAATAAAATTCCTCAATCTTTCCTCTCCCACATCCACACCGGCTGTTCAGAGCATCCTCCTACAGGCCAACCGTAAATTAGAACAGCATGCCACCCTCCACCTCAAAAAACTATCCAATCTCCTGGTTTCCCACCTCCGGTGTAAAACCTGTCCCATGCACCCTCCCACCACCACCTACTCCAGTCCTGTAACCCAGAAGGTGTACACGATCAAAGGCAGAGCCACATGTGAAAGCACCCACGTGATTTACCAACTGACCTGCCTACACTGTGATGCATTCTATGTGGGAATGACCAGCAACAAACTGTCCATTCGCATGAATGGACACAGGCAGACAGTGTTTGTTGGTAATGAGGATCACCCTGTGGCTAAACATGCCTTGGTGCACGGCCAGCACATCTTGGCACAGTGTTACACCGTCCGGGTTATCTGGATACTTCCCACCAACACCAACCTATCCGAACTCCGGAGATGGGAACTTGCTCTTCAATATATCCCCTCTTCCCATTACCCATCAGGCCTCAATCTCCGCTAATTTCAAGTTGCCGCCACTCATACCTCGACTGTCATTCAACATCATCTTTGCCTCTGCACTTCCGCCTCGACTGACATCTCTGCCCAAACTCTTTGTCTTTAAATATGTCTGCTTGCGTCTGTATATGTGTGGATGGATATGTGTGTGTGTGCGAGTGTATACTCATCCTTTTTTCCCCCTAAGGTAAGTCTTTCTGCTCCCGGGATTGGAATGACTCCTTACCCTCTCCCTTAAAACCCACTTCCTTTCGTCTTTCCCTCTCCTTCCCTCTTTCCTGATGAGGCAACAGTTTGTTGCGAAAGCTTGAATTTAGTGTGTATGTATGTGTCTGTTTGTGTTTCTATCGACCTGCCAGCGCTTTCTTATGGTAAGTCACATCATCTTTGTTTTTAAATATTACACACGGGAAAAATATATCTAAAAACACAGATGATGTGACTTACCAAACGAAAGCGCTGGCAGGTCAATAGACACACAAACAAACACAAACATACACACAAAATTCAAGCTTTGGCAACAAACTGTTGCCTCATCAGGAAAGAGGGAAGGAGAGGGAAAGACGAAAGGATGTGGGTTTTAAGGGAGAGGGTAAGGAGTCATTCCAATCCCGGGAGCGGAAAGACTTACCTTAGGGGGAAAAAAGGACGGGTATACACTCGCACACACACACACAGTCAGTCGAGGCTTGTGTCTGTATATGTGTGGATGGATATGTGTTTGTGTTTGTTTGTGTGTCTATCGACCTGCCAGCGCTTTCATTTGGTAGGTCACATCATCTTTGTTTTTAGATATATTTTTCCCACGTGGAATGTTTCACTCACTAGTACATAATCAATCCTTTTCACAAAGGCTTACCAATGTACTGAAAGACGGATGATACAAATCAGGATATTTTGAGGATCACCAGTGACAATTTGAAAGCCTGATGAACTGTTTCATATTGTTTTCTTCATTGTGTATATTATGTGAAGAAATTGTGTTCATTTTACATGCATGGTGTAAAAAAATACGTTATATTTTAACCATTTCCTTACAGATTATCAGTATTGTAAAATTTTCCATCACAATGATTTACTTGTTACCCTCAATTAACAAAATACATGTATGTGAAACAGTAAACTCAAAATCAAATAAAAAACCATGAATGTAAAATAACAGTTTAAAACATGAAACAAATATATGTAAAATAAATAATTAGAATAGTAATAAATGTTTAGATATTTTAATTAGGTATGTTAAAAATACTCCGACAGCACACTGCGTACAGCTCATTTTCCAAAAATGGTATTCCAGGATCCAGCTGTATTACACAGGGATGTATGTACTTTGAAAGCTTTTTTAATTAATGTTGTAACAAAAGTTTTCATTTTTAAAAATTAGTTAATAGTTGTGTTGTATTTTCCAAAATTTCAAATTATTGCAAAGTTGATTATACCGCTTTCAAATATCAACTTTTACATGAAGAACATTTTTTACATATCATCATTTTGAAGATATTCCCTCTAAACCTAAAATGCCAATAACGTTTCAGTTACATTTTACACTTTAGAAGTGAAATTGGGGAAGAAAAGTATTGTAGCATTTTGCGCCTTTACACATCAGCCAGGTTTCATCAAGATCATTTACTGACATGTGGGAATGTTCAGTTACGTTCTTAAGGGTGAGAAAAATCGTTCAAATGGCTCTAAGCACTATGGGACTTAACATCTGAGGTCATCAGTCCCCTAGACTTAGAACTACTTAAACCTAACTAACCTAAGGACGTCACACACATCCATGCCCGAGGCAGGATTCGAACCTGTGACCGCAGCGGTCGCGCGGTTCCAGACTGTAGCGCCTAGAACCGCTCGGCCACCTCGGCCGGCTCTTAAGGGTGAGGTATGATGGCGAGCAGCAAAGAAAGGACGCTTTATCACTTCTGATTAATGGAAATCCAGGAGTGGAAACACACTGCAAAGAGAAATGTAAATAGGAAGTAAACAGATGGAAAGAAAAGAATCTGCATCAGACGCTGAAAAGAAATAAAAGTTGACTGCATATCTCACACTATGACCTAGTACGAAGGCAAAAGCCGTGAGACAGTATATTATAAATTTGATGGATTATGAGGGATCACAGTTCAACTTTGCACAGGAGATTTTGTGGTAGAAGTCAACAGGGACACAGAAATGACGCAAACCTCAGCAGTGACAACAGGAGCATTAGGCAACAGTAGCATTAATGGAAAAACAGTGCAGCTGTGCTCACCACTGTGGAGAAAGAAAAGGTGAGCCACTCTGGTTACAAAATGGGAAACAGATTTACATCCCTTAAGTGATCCATTGATCCATGAACACCATAGAATGAGTAGACACTGCAACAATTGTTGAAGGAGGGAAGAAAGTAGAGGTAACCAGGGAAATTCAGTAGTTACACAAACTGCAATCAGAGTGAGAGCGAGCTCAGAGAACCATTACAAAGCTAGAATTCCAAGTGTCAACTGATGCACATAAGGTTCAAATGGTTCAAATGGCTCTGAGCACTGTGCGACTAAACTTCTGAGGTCACCAGTCACCTAGAACTTAGAACTAATTAAACCTAACTAACCTAAGGACATCACACACATCCATGCCCAAGGCAGGATTCGAACCTGCGAGCGTAGCGGTCACTCGGCTCCAGACTGTAGCACCTAGAACCGCACGGCCACTCCGGCCGGTGCAAATACGGAAAACCGTGAAATAATGTTGTTGATCTCACTGCTATCTGTAACTGTCAAAGACTGGTAGCAAACACTTGATTGATATCTAACTGATTTCTTCAAAGGTGAAAGCTCTTTGCGTCTTTAACCGAAATTTTCAAATAAAGAAGTTGGTTTTGATGTAGCACAGAAACACTTCCAGACCAAATATAAAACAGCTTGCTGGTCTCCTACTCTTTTCATACCAATCATTTTATTTACATTTACTCTATCAGTTGTCATCACAGAACTGGAAGGACCCAAAGTTTTGCTTTTGATTTCCTTTTCAGGAATTGTGTCTAACAATGTTAACTTTTACTACAAATCGATATCACCTTTTCTTTGCAATGAGATAATAGGTTTTGTGTAGGGTACTATCCATAAACTATTACTATGTAGCATCATATGAAATTACTGCTCCATCTGTTTTACGACACTCCTTAAAAACAATCTTTTGTAACAATTGCAATTTTTTCAGTCAAAACAGGTCAAAATATATCGAGGCAAGCAACTAGTTTTTATTTTTTTTATTTATATAAAAGTAGATTTTTGAATTAATCTGAATTACATGAATATGTAGTAACAAATTGAAATTCTGTGCCAGAACAGTACTCAAACTCACGCTGTCGGTCTATCAAGAAAATACATCTTAACCACATGGCTAGCTGAGAATGCCAACGTACTTTACTCACACTTTCATTGACACTGAAGTTTCCACGGATTATTCAAACTGTTAAATCCAGATCCTCCCCATGAACCATGGACCTTGCCGTTGGTGGGGAGGCTTGCGTGCCTCAACGATACAGATAGCCGTACCATAGGAGCAACCACACTGGAGGGGTATCTGTTGAGAGGCCGGACAAACGTGTCATTCCTGAAGAGGGACAGTGGTCTTTTAAGTAGTTGCAGGGGCAACAGTCTGGATGATTGACTGATCTGGCCTTGTAACTCTAACCAAAACGGCCTTGCTGTTGTGGTACTGTGAACGGCTGAAAGCAAGGGGAAACTACAGCCATAATTTTTCCCAAGGGCATGCAGCTTTACTGTATGATTAAATGATGATGGTGTCCTCTTGGGTAAAATATTCCGGAGGTAAAATAGTCCCCCATTTCGATCTCCGAGCGGGGACTACTCAGGAGGATGTCGTTATCAGGAGAAAGAAAACTGGCGTTCTACGGATCGGAGCGTGGAATGTCAGATCCCTTAATCGGGCAGGTAGGTTAGAAAATTTAAAAAAGGAAACGGATAGGTTAAAGTTAGATATAGTGGGAATTAGTGAAGTTCGGTGGCAGGAGGAACAATACTTTTGGTCAGGTGAATACAGGGTTATAAATACAAAATCAAATAGGGGTAATGCAGGAGTAACTTTAATAATGAATAGGAAAGTAGGAGTGTGGATAAGCTACTACAAACAGCATAGTGAACGCATTTTTGTGGCCAAGATAGACACGAAGCCCATACCTACTACAGTAGTACAAGTTTATACGCCAACTAGCTCTGCAGATGATGAAGAAATTGATGAAATGTATGATGAGATAAAAGAAATTATTCAGGGAGTGAATGGAGACGAAAATTTAATAGCCATGGGTGACTGGAATTCGAGAGTAGGAAAAGGGAGAGAAGGAAACGTAGTAGGTGAATATGGATTGGGGCTAAGAAATGAAAGAGGAAGCCGTCTGACAGAATTTTGCACACAGCATAACTTAATCATAGCTAACACTTGGTTCAAGAATCATGAAAGAAAGTTGTATACATGGAAGAACCCTGGAGATACTAGACGGTTTCAGATAGATTATATAATGGTGAGACAGAGATTTAGGAACCAGGTTTTAAATTGTAAGACATTTTCAGGGGCAGATGTGGACTCTGACCACAATCTATTGGTTATGAACTGTACATTAAAACTGAAGAAACTGCAAAAAGGTGGGAATTTAAGGAGATAGGACCTGAATAAACTGAAAGAACCAGAGGTTGTACAGAGTTTCAGGGAGAGCACAAGGGAACAATTGACAGGAATGGGGGAAAGAAATACAGTAGAAGAAGAATGGGTAGCTTTGAGGGATGAAATAGTGAAGGTATCAGAGGATCAAGTAGGTAAAAAGACGAGGGCTACTAGAAACCCTTGGGTAACAGAAGAGATACTGAATTTAATTGATGAAAGGAGAAAATATAAAAATGCAGTAAATGAAGCAGGCAAAAAGGAATATAAACGTCTCAAAAATGAGATCGACCGGAAGTTCAAAATGGCTAAGCAGGGATGGCTAGAGGACAAATGTAAGGATGTACAGGCTTATCTCACTAAGGGTAAGATAGATACTGCCTACAGGAAGATTAAAGAGATCTTTGGAGAAAAGAGAACCACTTGTATGAATATCAAGAGCTTTGATGGAAACCCAGTTCTAAGCAAAGAAGGGAAAGCAGAAAGGTGGAAGGAGTAGATAGAGGGTCTATACAGGGGCGAAACAAGGCCCCGGGAGTAGACAACATTCCATTAGAACTACTGACACCCTTGGGAGAGCCAGTCCTGACAAAACTCTACCATCTGGCGAGCAAGATGTATGAGACAGGCAAAATACCCTCAGACTTCAAGAACAATATAATAATTCCAATCCCAAAGAAAGCAGGTGTTGACAGATGTGAAAATTACCAAACTATCAGTTTAATAAGTCACAGCTGCAAAATACTAAGCAAATTCTTTACAGACGAATGGAAAAACTGGTAGAAGCCGACCTTGGGGAAGATCAGTTTGGATTCCGTTGGAACACGTGATGCAATACTGACTCTATGACTCATCTTAGAAGAAAGATTAAGGAAAGGTAAACCAACATTTACAGCATTTGTAGACTTAGAGAAAGCTTTTGACAATGTTGACTGGAATACTCTCTTTCAAATTCTGAATGAGGCAGAGATAAAATACAGGGAGCGAAAGGCTATTTACAATTTGTACAGAAAGCAGATGGCTGTTATAAGAGTCGAGGGGCATGAAAGGGAAGCAGTGGTTGGGAAGGGAGTGAGACAGGGTTGTAGCCTCTCCCTCTTCAATCTGTATATTGAGCAAGCAGGAAAAAAGCAAACAAAAGAAAAGTTCGGAGTAGGCATTAATCCATGGAGAAGAAACAAAAACTTTGAGGTTCGCCAATGACATTGTCATTCTGCCAGAGATAGCAAAGGACTTGGAAGAGCAGTTGAATGGAATGGACAGTGTCTTGAAAGGAGGATATAAGATGAACGTCAACAAAAGCAAAACAAGGATAATGGAATGTAGTCGAATTAAGTCGGGTGATGTTGAGGGAATTAGATTAGGAAATGAGACACTGAAAGTAGTAAAGGAGTTTTGCTATTTGGGGAGCAAAATAACTGATGATGATTGAAGTAGAGAGGATATAAAATGTAGACTGGCAATGGCAAGGAAAGCATTTCTGAAGAAGAGAAATTTGTTACCATCGAGTATAGATGTGTCGGGAAGTCGTTTCTGAAAGTATTTGTATGGAGTGTAGACATGTATAGAAGTGAAACATGGACGATAACTAGTTTGGACAAGAAGAGAATATAAGCTTTCGAAATGTGGTGCTACAGACGAATGCTGAAGATTAGATGGGTAGATCACATAACTAATGAGGAGGTATTGAATAGAATTGGGGAGAAGAGGAGTTTGTGGCACAACTTGACTAGAAGAAGGGATCGGTTGGTAGGACATGTTCTGAGGCACCAAGGGATCACAAATTTAGTACTGGAGGGCAGTGTGGATCCTGATGCACAGGATAGAGTAGCATGGAGAGCTGCATCAAACCAGTCTCAGGACTGAAGACCACAACAACAACAACAACAACAACAACAACAAATCCAGGTATCCTCAAATAGTGTGTGTGGGAATAGAATGACACTGCCATGGGAAACAGATCAGCAGGGGACCATGGTTTTCCCTGCCCCAGTGGATGTATGAGGACTGGAACATTAATAGTAGCAACTATGTATTTACAACTCATACAAGACAGAGACATGTTTCAGAGTTTTTCCATCCTTTGAAGTAGCCACCAGCATTGTGGATAACTCGTTGCCACAATATGGAAGTCATAGTGTGCCCTTAGTAGCACCAGTTGTGTTGATAGTTTGAGTGGAGTGGTCTATTGTGTGACGAATCTCTGTAATAGTCCTGAAGCAAAAGCCACGAAATGCTTCCTTCAATTTAGAAATCAAGTTTAACTTACAAGGGCTTAAGTTCAGGGGATGTGGTGGGTGGTGTAGCACTTCCCAGCCCATCGATCCAACGAATTAGTCACAACTTCCACCATATGCTCTCAAGCATTGTCCTGAAAAATGACGGGTGGGTACTGCAGGAAGTGTCACTGCTTCTTTCTTCTAGTTGTTCATTTTTGGTACACAACCTGTGACCAGCTCAGAAAAAGAAGTAGCAACACTTTCTGCAGGGCCAGCCTATCATTTTGCAGGACAATGCTTGAGCACATGTGACACAAGTTGTGACTGACTTGTTCCCCCTGGATTTAAGCCCTTGTGACTACAATTTGATTGCTAAATTGAAGGAAGCACTTCATGGCATTTGCTTCAAAACTGTTATAGAGATTCACTGGGCAACACTCTACTTGAACTATCAACACAACTGGCACTGCTAAGGTTATTCTACAACTTCCACATTGCTGGCAGAGGATCATCGACAATTCTGATGACTTCTCTGAAGGACAGTAACACTCTCAAACATATACTTATTTTGCATAAGTTTTGAATAAATAGTTGCCACTATTAAAGTTCTAACCCTCATGCAATACAGGCTTAATTATTTGTACAAGTGTCAAACAAAATATAAATTAACTTAAAGTGTTCCAGTCAACAGATTCAAATTTGCACATTTAAATGCATGCAAACACACACGAACACACACATGATCGTCCCTCTCTCTCTCTCTCTCTCTCTCTCTCTCCACACACGCGCGCGCACACACACACACACACACACACACACACACACACACACACACACACACAAATATATACAATATATATATATATACAATATATACCATAGCGCTGGGTCGACCAGTTTCCCCCTCTTTACCAACCATCTTTTTTGTTGTTGTTGTTGTTGTTGTTGTTGTTGTTAGTGGTAGTGGTGGTGGTGGTGGTGGTGGTGGCCTTCTATGTTGACATCTGAACCTTCACTTATGACAGACTGTGCAGATGTTGTGCCATTCACGATGGCAACTAAATGTAAATTTGTTGTTGTTGGTGTTTTTGATAAACTTAAAACAATAGACCAGTTGAAGGAAGGTGCTCATGGATCAAGTGCAGCTTGGGAATACGGAGTTGGAAATGCAACAACTTCGAATATTAAAAAGAACAGCGATGCCATTACAAACTTTCAGACTGTACCCGACAGTGAAGATAAAGTTTCCACTACAATATCAGAAAAGTGGATTTTTCTTTGTTCATATCATCGATATTTTCAACTAACTGATCACTTTCTTAGCAGATGAAAAATGAATGCTGGAAGAAACTGAAACCAGGAATGTAAGGGGAAACTGTTTAACAAATTGTCGAAAGGCTCCTTGGGCTTGCTGCCAGATTCTAAACTATCCATCACTTTCAGGAGAACACTCCTGTTACTGAGTCCTGCTGAAAACTGACTGCAAGGGTGGAAATCATCATCCTATATAGGCCTCCATAACATAAAAGAGGCATGGGCCATCCACCACAGTCGCTGCCTTCAAACACTGGGCTGGTGGCGCAGTCCTTAGCAGAATGCAGGCAGCAAGAGTACATCAACCCTCAAAGACTATTTTCCAACACTTGGGCTAGTCGCACTAAAGAGCATTCCGTTTTGATGTGGGATAGTTCAGGGTTCCATATCCTACTTAGAGGAAGACCACTGTCTAATAAATCACATTGTCTGCCAACCTAATTTTTATTGCTTATTATAATTAAATGATCACACACAAATACATGACATTAGCAAATTGAATACTAAACTACTGATCCAATTTGCAAAGCACACTGATGAACTCGATGAAATGAAGCTTAGCATTGAAAAAAAATTAAAGAATAAAAAGAAAAATTAAATGTGAACACAGCATTTTTGCCCGCCTCTTGACATCTCTTTTAAGACTTACAGTCAATGAAGGTGAGACAAAATGAAAAGGACAACACAAACACCCATTTGCCAAGCAAAGATAATCTTCAACCTGCATGTATGGGAATTGAACGTGGGGCCCCACGATCCAGAGGTACCAATGCTGTCCATTAGACCACAAGCTGTGGACTATAAGCAGTGATTTCATACACTTAGAAATGTGGAAAAACTAAGATCTTCTCCTTTATTAAAAAAAATTACACCTATTAATACTCAAAACATGGAACCAGTAGCAGATACCTAAAGATCACTTACTCAAAGGAAGGCAACACAAATGGTCACAGGCTTGTCTGACTTGTGGGAGAGCGTCACAGTTTGCCACAAAATGCTTTCAGATAGATACCAATTACCTTTCAAAAGCCTACTTGCGCAGTTGTGAAAATTAATATTAAATGAAAAATCTAGGAACACACATCAGCCCCCTATGTACTGGTCTCATGAGGATCACAAAGATGAGATCAGACTAATTACTGCACACACACACACACACATGCATTTAAGTGCTCATTCTTCCTACTCTCCAAACACAACTGGAACAGGAAGAAATCTTAATGTGCGGTGTCATGGGAAGTACCCTCTACCATTCACTTTGCACCAATCTGCTGATTAAGTACATACCAGCAGCGCGTTACTGGGAAGTTCTCATACATCTCATTTACGGTTAAAAAGATAGTTCTAATATATGAGTTAAGTACAGAGATATCTTATTGCTACATAGAGCGTAAGTAGTTATCAAGACACACAATGCCGTCTGAAGATGTACTCTATGATGCACAAGGATCTACATCTACATAGATTCTCTCCAAATCACTGTGAAGTTCATGGCAGAGGGTACTCAGCACGATAAAATATTTGTAGGTTTCTTCCTGTTCGAATTGCATACAGAATGCAGGGTGAATGATTGCTTTAACACCTCTGCGGATTCCACGTTTAGCCTAATCTTGTCATCATGGTCCCTGCAGGAGTGATGCCTGGGAGCTGAAGAACATATCTTAGATTATTTACTTAACAGTGGTTCTCAATACTTGTAACAAGCTATTGTGGGATAATTTGCGTCTATCTTCTAGCATTCGCGAGATTTTCAATATTTCTACGACCCTCTCCCCTGTGACTGTCATGTTTCACCTCTTTGTATACATTTAATATCCCCAGCTGGTTCTACTTGACAGGAGTCCCATAGCCTTCAGCAATATTTTAAGATGGGACACACAAGTGTTTTATGAGCAGTCTCCTTTGCCGACAGAGTGCAATTTCACAGTTTCCTGGCTGTGAACTGAATCTGCCATCTGTTTTACACCTGACTGACTCTATGTGAACATTTTATTTAATATCACAACAAAGTGTTACACCCAGTTACTTGTACAAGTTGACTGAGCCCAAGTGTGGCCCACTGACATTGTAATTATATGGCACTACTTTTCTGTGCTTTGTTAAGCACACAGTCTTACACTTCTGAACATTTAAAATAAGATGTTAATGTTTGCACCACTTTGAAATCATATGAGATCTCACTGGATATTTTTGCAGCTTTTTTTCAGATAGCACTTCACTGTAGATAACTGCATTATCTGCAAAACATCTGACATTATAATTAATGTTGTCTTCCAGGACACTGATATGAACAACAAGGGTCGAAACAAACTTCTCTGGGGAATGCTCGAAGTTGATAACTATCTGAGCTTCCCACAAAAAATCTTCAATTCAGTCACAAATTTTGTTTGCTACTCCATATTTACCTTTTTTAGTAAACGATGGTGTGGTACTCAGTCAAATGCTTTTTGGAAATAAAGAAATACTGCATATACCTGATAGCTTGAGTCTGTGTCTTTTCAGATATGAGAAAAGTGCAAATTGGTTTCTGGAAAAGCAATGTTTCCAGAATCTGTGCCGGTTGCGTGATGATTGTCATTCTGTTTGAGATATGTCATTACCTTTTGAGCTCATAACATGTTCTATGATTATACAACAGTTAATCAGGTTGAGCAATGAACCTAACTTAGCTGCAAATTTTGTATAGCATCTGACAACGATTTCTAACTTTTAAGTGATCTCAACAATAAACGAGGGCAGTACTTCTGTACCTTCCTTGTTGTTGTTGTTATTGTGGTCTTCAGTCCTGAGACTTGTTTGATGCATCTCTACATGCTACTCTATCCTGTGTGAGCTGCTTCATCTCCCAGTACCTACTGTAACGTACATCCTTCTGAATCTGCTTAGTGTATTCATCTCTTGGTCTCCCTCTACGATTTTTACCCTCAACACTGCCCTCCAATACTAAATTGGTGATCCCTTGATGCCTCAAAACATGTCCTACCAACCGATCCCTTCTTTTAGTCAAGCTGTGCCACAAACTCCTCTTCTCCCCAATTCTATTCAATACCTTCTCCTTAGTTATGTGATCTACCCATCTAATCTTCAGCATTCGTCTGTAGCACCACATTTCGAAAACTTCTAATCTCTTCTTATCCAAACTATTTATCGTCCATGTTTCGCTTCCATATATGGCTACACTCCATACGAAAATTTTCAGAAACGACTTTCTTATTGAAACAAAATTACTAAACAGAGTTCAGCATTTCTGTTTTTGCTTTGCTATCCTCATCTTCATTTCTGGTGTCACTTATGTGTGTCTGAGCACTAACTCTGGTGCCACCACCCACTCTTCAGGTCAGATGAGATTGGATCTGTGACAATCTTATGATGAAATTCTGCTATGGCAATCATAATAGCTTCACTCTTAAAATCCAGATGATTTTCATTCAGCACCTCTCTCTCTCTCTCTCTCTCTCTCTCTCTCTCTCTCTACAGCACTATGTTTTGTCTTACATCTATTATGCAGCAAACACTGTTTCTTTACACTAACTGTATACTGTGAATGGTCCTTCCCATTATGTATTGTTCTACTAGGTACTGAGCTATCCAAAGCTTGGTCACCTATTCTTTTAAACTTGAACTGCCTCACAAACACTGATACCAGTTTCAATGTGGTCATCCTAAAAGAGATCAGTTTTCTATCATGGCCTGACAGCACCTCAGGTTCTGATTCATACATGGATATTGACACAGCACAGTAACCCAGGCTAAGAGGCACTCACTACATATCAAGTGGTGCCCTCAGCTACAGCCCATGACCAGTATATAGGGATCTGCATTAGCAATGAAACTTACATCACAACTTACTGATTGTGGGAAACTACTGTTGCGAGTGGACTTGTATACGCAGTGCATTATTATATTGATGGACTTTGCTATTGTGTATGATGGTTCTGAATTAGTGGATGTTTGGGTAAACTATTGTGTTCTGTTTTTGAATCTAGTGGACTGGCTTAGCATGGACAGCTTGTGAACCGGACCACTTGTTGTACTGAGACTGTTATTTCCATGTGTGAATAAATCTGTGTTTTTGGATGCCCTTACGTCTGCTTTTGAACTATCTGTTCCAGGTTGTCTTCACAGCAGGTATTTAGTATCATTTTGCAGGACATCTTCCAAGACACACTCCCTTACAAAACTGTAATTACCCCATTCAGTTGATGGATAATTAAAAGTCTTCTCCAATGATGACAGTATATTGGGGAAAATACATACTAGCAAAATGAGCTTTTCTCTCAAGTTTTTGGTACTTCTATGGGTCAATCTGATGGTTAATAAACAGATTCAATTACAAGTTTATGCCCAAACTTGATACTGATTTTTCCTCACATAATCTCACATGCAGCATAAATTTCTGTCTCACTGTATTTGAGTTTCTTGTCTACAGCAACAGTTACTCCACCACCATTTTCAATTAGCCTGTTCTTTTCATATACACTTGTATTTACCCCAAAAATCTCACTGCTATCTCTTTCGGGTATTAGTGAACTTTCTACATCCAGTGTTGTATGAGCTGCACTACTCTTTAGGAGTGCTTCAAACTCTGGGACTTTGTTGTGAATCTTCGATAGCTGATCATTCAGATTTTAATTGTTTTACTATGGTGATCATTACTCTGTGTCTTACACTATTACTTGAGCATCTCCTACTGATATCATTATCTGGATTGGATGGAGAGAAGCCTAAGGCAAAAAAATCTTGTGCACGCACCACACAGCCAGCCATCTGGATAGCAGCCCCTGATGTGTAGTGCAACCCAGATCCATTTGGGAGACCCTACAATTCTCAACCTTACAACGCAAGTTCAGTCACAGCCTAGTTAGTCAAGGAGTTTATGGTTCACGTCTTCTACTTGACACAGAGTCAGAGGGCCCCCAATCAGTTCTGGTGATAATGCTGCAAATTGTGAGCTTTTTTAAATTCTATGAGCAAAACTGGTCTTTTCAGCCCTTTCTGAAAGCTGCTGGATGATCTAAGCATGACCTCAGACCCCAGACGCAAGGCTTCTTTCATTACAATGTGCACCACAATCTGTAGTTAGTTCACCCTGTTCCCTCAATGACTGCCAAAATGGCCTTCTCAACATAGTGAATAACATCTCCAGGCATACACACAAAGTGTACAAGGTGATCCTCCCCATCTCTTGCTGCTATTTCCCTGAAAGGTATCATTATTTGCCATCTGTATGAACTGCTGACAATTAACAGGCCTCTGCTCTTTTACACTTGCTTTGTGTGTTGTGGGTTACAGCAGGTTTCCTAACAGGTGATGTGAGCCTCACTAGGGGGTGTAACAACTTTAGTTCTCCTTGATCCCGGCCTCCTCTGTACAGGGTACCTAGGCCTACCACTGACACAGCACTCGCAATCAAGTGGACGAGCAGTGAGAGATCCTGTATTTTCTGTGCAGGAGATAGCCACTAAAATGATAGTACTTGAGCTACCTTTGGTATCTCTGGTACAACCGACTCTTGACATTTCACCCATTGCATCCATTTGATTTCCAGTTGCTTATGAATGGGTTCTGAAGAAAACTTTACCATTGCTCACATATTTAAAAAAAAAAACTGTCTGAGAAGAAATATCAGTATTAGAAGAAGTTGATGCAATGTTTGTCGACTTCAAAATACACCTCTGACTTCATTACCAGAAGTTATTACTTGAGAATTCACAATCCCACAGAAACTTAGAAATCTAACCAAAATATGTACAGAAAAATTCCACTCTAAGAGCAAAAATTAAAAATTTATTTACCACTGACCTTGGCACCCACTCTGGTGTAAGAGACAAGCTAACTGCAGTATCAACTGTACCTATGTCAACAAGACATGGTGTGCAGCCCACATCTCAGCAGACAACACCACTAGGCAAAATCAAACAATGGAAAATCCAGGATGGAATAACAACAATATTATGAAAAAGGCAGATTGCTACTCATCACACACAGGGCACGCTGATTTGCAGACAGGCACAAAAAGACTGCTATTCATTTGAGCTTTTGGCTAAAAGCCCTTCTTCTAAAGTAGAAAACACATACATTCACAAAGCACATCTCAAACACACATGACCATTTTCTCTGATCGCTGAGGGTTATGTGTGTGAGTTGTGCTTGAGTGAATGTGTGTTTTTCCTTCTTTAGAAGAAGGCCTTTTGGGCAAAAGCTCAAATGTACAGCAGTCTTCTGCTGTGCCTGTCTGCAACTCAATGTCTCTTCTGCATGGTGGGAAACAATCTATCATTTTCATGACATTATCAGAAGACAATACTCATATATGGGCCACAAACTGGCACTACTGCTTGTCACAACAGCTACAGAGCGATTCCTATGGGTGACACTATAGATGCCATCAAAGGACATTGTTTTCTACTCCTCTCATCGAGTCCCAATGTATCTATCTGCACATCTTATTAAGACATTATATCCAAGTTCTAATCTCAGCTCTCCAAAGACTCTCAGTGCATTACACTACTAATCTTCAAACTATATTCAAAATTACTGTTCAGTGATATATGACTGATAAGACAATACTGGAACAAATTCAGATCTTGAAAGTTACGTATATTTTAGTTTCTGTATATACTGTAAATGATAGTGTGGAAGTTTTGTTCATGTATTAAATGTTTGGAGCATTCATAGTTAGCTAGGGCCACCCCATACCAACCAATTAAAGCCACAATTTTAAGACCAATTCTTTTCATCTTAGTAATAGAAAAGGCGATTCAACACACGGTACGACTAAAGGATGTGGCATTTCTGGTTATACTGCACATACTTCAGTTCATTTGCATAAGGGGCATGTCACTTTATGAAAGCACTTTCTGCAGGCTAGGAGGCAAATCTGTGTTAGCCATAGGTTATCTGTCATTTAAGACACACAGGTCACTCATAATGGTGCGAGAAGGGGCCAGATTTTTAGGTCAATATGGGAATGAACAATATATGACAATTGGCACAGCTTCCCTTTTAAGTAAACATATGGAAAAGGGCAGTGATGATGAATTATGTGAACTAATGGGAAACCCTACCTTAACAATATCATTGTTGAAGCATATTAAAAATGCACTAAAGCTGTAAATTTAGGAAGCTACTGGTGATAGTATTGTTGCCTGGATTCCGCTGAAGATTTACAAACATTTATGAAGAGGAATCCTGGCTTGCTGAAGCCCACCAGGTGGGTTAGAATCGCGACTCCATTTTGCGATTAGCAAAGATTCCATTTGTACTGAATAATGTAGCACAGGCTGTTAACTTTGTTCCTTTTTCTAACTTCAAATTACCACAAATTGTTATTTTATAAACTTCACCAATATGAGGAAACTTCTGAAGTGGCATTCCTGTACACACAGTAGTTTTGTATGGAGACAGCTGAATGAGGTAACTCTTATAATCTTTTACAGATAAAAAATAAATAATAAAAAAATAAATAAAATTCCAACACTGGCCTTTCATTGATGACATCTCTCTAGTAAGAGGCAATACAACAGAACTTTTAACTCAAATTCACTGATTAATTAAAGCTCTCACAGTAAGTGGTCTACAATTGTGTCAACAAAGCAATATTTTTGTGCTCACCTGTATTCCCATAGGTAACAATAACTTGAAATTGAAACTGAAACCATTGAATAAATAAACAAATTTACATATCTAGAAGCCTTTTTTAATACAACAAAAATGTAAAAGATGAAACTAAAATTAGAATTCAAAACAAAAAAATAAAAACATATTGTGCTTTGTGAAATAACTTAAACACCAGAAATATCTATACGCCACTAATAAAGCCAGTTCAAATGTGTGTGTGTGTGTGTGTGTGTGTGTGTGTGTGTGTGTGTGTGTGTGTGTGCGCGTGCGTAATATGAACTCTGATAAAGTATGAAGGGGCTCCAGTGATACTCAAGATGTTGTTGTTGTCTTTAGTACAAAGATTGGTTAGATACAGCTTTCCATGCTAGTCTGACCAGCACAACACTCATCTTTGGATGACTATGCAACATACATCCATTTGAATCTTCTCATATAATCAAGTTACGATCTCCCTCCACAATTTTTACCCTCTATACTTCCCTCAGTCACTTTATCATCTATTCCTTATGCCTCAGGACGTATCCCCTTAATTAGTTCTCTACCCATCTCTACTTATCTAATCTTCAGCATTCTTCTGAAGTACCACAATTGAGGATCTTCTTTCGTTTCATTGTCTATACACTGCTTATCGTCAATATTTCACTTCCTTATATAGCTACATCCCACAAATATTTTTAGATAAGACTTCCTAACACTTAAATACCAGATGTTACAACATATCTCATTCACACAGTCACTTTTCTTGTTTTGCTTGTCAGCATTTTACACCCCTTCTACTTCTGCAATCATAATTTACATTGCTGCCCAAAAAGCAAATCTCATCTACTACTTCAAGTGTGTCTTCCAGGCACAAAATTTCACTCTTCATATCCAACCAGATTCTGCCAGCTCAGTAACAGAAACCATCGTATTCTCAAGCGTGAAGAATTGGCAACTTATCTCCACACCTTCAAAATTAATCAGAAAGATTCCACATGCGGAGATGTTTTACAATAAGAAGTTAAAAGCATGTTACTTCTTACTTCTAAAAATCAGATTTCTTTTACATTATTCAACTCTGATGTGTATGTGTGGATGAATCACCTGCTTTCACGATGTAATCCAAATTCCCTCCCGTCACAGAAGCACTTTCATTGGCACCACGCAATCGTTTAGGGGAAACGGAGAAGAAATTCTTATTTTCATGTCTTCGCTTTCGCTCCTTCGTACAGAGAAGTGAATCAATCTGAAATGAACACATCATTACGCAAAAAATTTCAGTAATATGTTCAATGGACCACTGCCTAATAAATAATTCAATACACGTTAGCTAACTGATTTTTTATTACCCGCCTAACAATATAAATTTTCCAAAAAATAACAAAATCAGCTTAAAAAAAAAGGAGAGAAACTGAAAACATTTCTTCTTAAATTCTTCAAACTTCCTAGAAAAAATTCATACTGAAACTTGATTGTACATGAACAATAGCCAAACTTGTGCTGCTAAATTAAAATATTTTTTCCTGTTGCATTTGTCTTCATGTTGAATGGGCCACACAGTTAATTACTGTGACAGCCTGCGAATTGACACAGAGAACGAAACTTTCATTATTTCAACAAATCGCGGGTGTAGAGCACTAACTCACAAGAGAAGTATTGTGCCAATACTATAAAGTTTTTTCTCCAAACATGTATCATAGTATTCTAGCATTTCTTTGGTGTACATAGGATTGAAATTAAGCAAAAAGGATAAGTGGTTTGTCTATAACCATCGGAGGTCCAATTGAAAATTTTTCTTTTGAATGGACAGATAAGTATCAAAAGCTTTTTTACAGTCTGATGTAATTTATGCTGACAGAGTTTGAAGTCGAATATGACCCTATAACTGTTCTTGGACATTTACAAGGCTTCTCAGAAGTAGTATATGAACATTTCATAACAATATAATAGAAAACCCTAAATGGGGCAGCAAGCATGAGAGAAGGAGGAAACCCCCAAGGCGTTTAAAATGGGACAGTGGCAACTGTAGGACAATGAGTCTCATTCTGCTGCAGGCATAAGGACTAAAGAGATCTCAACATGTACTTGAGGTGTGGAGTCATCATCTGACATACAAACAAAGCTGAAAATGTTGCTATTGTTTCGGACAATTTCCTCTGACTTCCCAAAGAGCTATCCTACCACCTCTCTCTCTCTCTCTCTCTCTCTCTCTCTCTCTCTCTCTCTCTCACACACACACACACACACACACACACACACACACACACAAACAAACAAACTTACACATTACACAGCTAAATTGTACAGTTGACTACATTGTACTGGTACTGTGGCTCAACTAGGGTGAGGGGAGGAGGAGAAGGTAAGGTTGGAGGGATACAGCTGGGAGGAAGAGGCAGTAAGTACATGAAACAGGTAGGTGGCATTAATAAGCCCACTCTGGCACAGGCAAGGGGAGTTGCAAATGGCACACGATCACGTTGAGCCATGGGCTGGGAGTGGGAAACCCAACAGAGGAAGAAGGAGACTGCAGCGAGCATCCTGCAGTCCTCCCGACTGCTGTCAATGTCAGCCAATGCTCCACACTCATGTCCAACCTCTCCCCCTGTTTCTCCCTCCCAGCCATCAGCAAAACCTTCCTCAACCTACTCTCCCACTCCCCTCGGCCAAGGACCCAACACGAACCCCCTCACCCCAAATGAAATGAAGGGCCAGCACAAAGTAGCTGTACAGATGTGTGTGTAATTTATTAGCGCCGAAGACTGACATCATCGCAAGCTCAGTACATTCTCACTCTCATTTATACGTCTACTGACAACTCGATACCTCAACTACATGACGAGCTGTTACCTTTACTACTTCTAATCTTTTTCTGATGCAGAACAAAATTTCGAAAGCCCAGTAACTGTCTTTGTATTTTATTTTCCTACCCACCACTACATATTTAATTTTACAGGCAAGCCATAATCCACCCACTTATTTGTTATTTTAAATAAACAAATCAGTTACTTATACATGAATAACAGCTATCATAATTTCCATCTAGATTCAATACAGATTCTGTATTAGAAGAAAATTAGGATTTTTAGTGTAAGAGCACACTGAATCTTTAAAAATTTATCTCTTCTCACATCTTTGTCTATCAGTGGAACTTATAATGCCTATCGCCATTAAATATGATGGCAAGATAAGGAACAAATTTGATGATGATGTGTTGCCACAGTCTGAACATAAAATTTTCTTCGCTGTTGCAATCTTGACACTGTACAGAAAGTTTAAATTAACCACTGAACAAATTTATAGGAATGTGGGGGGAAGGGGGGCTTACACACCATGAGCCAAATGAGATTATAATGAAACTGAAATTTAGGACTTAGGACTTGCCTAAGATTATAAGTAATTATGTACTACTAGCATTTCAATGACTCTCTAAGTAGATCATACTATTCAATAAGTTGTTATTCAAGTAAGGCCCTTGAATACTCAATTTAACTCACTGTAAGGGGATTACATGTTCAACTGAATTTGTAGAAGTTCAGCCATTCAACATCCATTTCACTCTCCATCATGATGGAGAGCCTTCAGTGATTTGCAATGAGCAAAGTTACACACTAACAGAGAGAAGCAATCACTCCCAGCTACTTGTGTAAAGTATGCTGACAATAAATTATGACCAGCACTAATCTTCTCAAATTGATAATTATGGTTATTACTACATGCTACATGCATATTATGAGGGAAACAGCTATTTCGGAAAAAGCTGCTACTACTCCTCGTCCTCTTCTGCTACTCAGATGCTTTATTCACCCTCCACTCTAAACAAATCATTTATGTACCTTTACATAGACTACCGTGAGTTGTTAATATTCTGACAAAGTCAACATCTAACTAGTATAAATATAAAACCATCAAAAATTCAGGATGGAATAACAATAACACGCAAAGGACAGATTGCTACTCACCACACAAAGGAGACACAGAGTCACAGACAAACACAATGGAAAAACAATCGCATGCACTTATGTCCATGCGGGCACACGCACACGCAACCACCCACACACCCACACCCACACCCACACCCACACCCACACACACACACACACACACACACACACACACACACACACACACACACACATCCATTGTTTTTCTCTCTCTTCATGCTTGATGTTTTCCCTGCACATCCATTGTTTTTCTCTCTCTTCATGCTTGATGTTTTCCCTTACAACAATGGTATGTTCCAGAAAACTGTCGGTGTGACCACGCCAGAGTTGTGCTAAAGTGGTTAGAGGAGAATAACAGTGAATCATATTGATGTCTTTGTTGCTAAATGCACCTGATATGAAACTGATGGAACACTTATGGCATAAAATCGGGCACCAGCTATGCATCTGAATTCAGCCCATAATTTATGGGTAGTACATGACCTGTACATAGAAACCTAGTGCCGCATACCTCCGCAAACCTGCCAAAGACTTGTCAAACCCACTCCACACAGAATCACTGATACACTACATTTCATTTCAAATGTGGACCAACATGCTATTAAGCAGGTGGTCATAATGTTATGGCCCATCAGTATATGTGTAAGTATAATCTCTTAAAAGACCCAGTGGTCATTTTATAAATTAATGAATTTTATTCTGAGAAGATAGTGGTGACATTAGTGGGAAATTGGTGTCTGTATTTGCGTTTAGCCTCTCGCACAATGTTACTTGCTGCTAGTGATACCCACTCACTTGAAAAGAATGTACAATTTAAATAACTTACTAATGTTCAGCTGCAAGAACAAGTTGGGGAGGGTCTAATGCTTATCCGTGGAAGTGATAGGAAGTTTCTGTGATGAAAAGGCATCCTTACCATTGATGTCAGATACTGAGATATTGTCTTCTGCTTGTCAAATCCATAAACAGCAATCTTCTGGGATGGAGCAGGTCGCACGTAGCACTCTCAGCCTCTTTATTGTACAGGGTGTACATAAAGTCCAGGAATACTTTCAATTATTTATTGCACAAGAACTAAACATTACATAGATGTCATCCATATTGCATTATGAAGAGAAACTCTGAAAGTTTTTTTTACAAACATTCAATATGGGAACCATGAGTGACCCGGCAGATGTCAATATGATAAGCGAATTCTTGCCATATCTGTCCCAGCTTGCCATCATCGACTGAGCTTCTGCACTAGCTCCAATTTGAATGGTTTCATAGACAGCGTCTGTCGCAGGACTTTCCACACTGTCACTGGAGCCTTTATGAGTTCACGGGATGCACAACGCACCAATTTCTTTGGACTCCTTATGAATGTTTCTCGCACACATTCCACATTCAATTCACTCACACTAGGATGTCTGCTTCTCTTTGATGGGCACAAGCAACACGTCATAACGAATTTGTTGTGCCAGTGGTAAATGGCTTCCTAGTTGCTGGCTTCTTACCGTACTTGGTTCTAAAAATCTGTTGAACAGCTGTAGCACACTTGTTTTTGTCAAACTCCAACACACAGAAAGCTCGCTCCACACCTGAACTTGCCATGTTTGTGACTAGTGCTGACTATCAGCAAATTACCAAACTACGCTGTGGTGGTATGGGGGAAAAAAACCTTTCAGGGTTTCTCTTCAAAATGACATACATATGATATCTGTACAATGTTTGGCTCTTGTGCAATAAATAACTGAAAGGTTCCCAGACTTCACGTACACCCTGTATTTCTCCCCATTCTTTCATCCATGGGTTATATATCCAAGCGTTAAGTTTAGGGACTGGTCAGATGCATTGTAATCAAAGATAAGTAAGCACCCATTGCACACTGCTTCCTTCATAAGCAGCTTCATGTCATTGGAATCCTTAGTATCATGGAACCAAAAGGAAGTTCACTGAAGTGTCACAAGACAAATGTCCTTGTCCACCTATATAGCTGGATATTGAAAGCAGGTAACACTTGTAATGAGTCGGGTATGATCTCATTTGTTCCAAACAGCATGAGAAATCTGAGGGCTCACGCAGTGGCCACCACTGCTTCTGCAATAACCACTGACGTAATCAGAGGGCAGAGCATGATCATTCTGCTTGGAGATCAAGGCATAAGGAGGATATCATACATCACCATGTAAACAATAATGTTTGTGCTGAAGTGACTGACTGCCTTTTCTGCACTGAAGCCAAGTTTGTACTCTAATTAACCTTCTAAATACCATGCAGTGGCAGAGAATGATGCAACCCCAGTGTCCGCATAAGTATGTGTTAGTCCTCAGTCCCCTCACTTTCTGTGTATAGGATTTCCCAGGTTCGTCTTTCCCCCAAGTATTAAACATGTCTGTCTCCTGTTTCCTTGTACAGTCAGTCAGAAAATATCTGTTGAACTGAAAGCATGACACAGGTGGCACTCCATGCTGCATACAGTCAATCAGGTACGTATTTACTTTGTCATCTCTCCCTTTGCATTTTCCGTTGTTTGTGCTAACTGCCACTGCATACTGCAATAAATGCAATGCACATAATTATGTCTTTGCTCCCTTTTGCTTTTCAAGGAATAGGGACAATATAAATGATGAAGTTATATATCAAATACTTCATGGGCTGCCTGAGGATGAAGATGAAGGGGTAGAGCTTCCATGTGATTTCACCAATGAAAGTGAAGTGGAGGAAGTAAGTGTGAACATGGAATGCCACAGTAGTGACTCAGAACAATCTGGGGACAAACATTCCAATCCCTTAGATGATATTCAAGGCAATGATTACAGTTTTATGTTGGAAAAGATGTGGAAACACTTTGGATAAGAAACTCCTTATAACCATTGAATAAATGAAATCAAAAAACACTATAAAAATATTGCCAGGCCCAACCCACACAGGCAGAAATATTTTCTTGGAATTGGATATATTTATGCGATTCATTCCTACAAATATGATTGACAAAACTGTTAGCTACACAAAAATCCGTATATTTCAGAATGGACATGTACAATTCAATATATAAGGGAAAAAGTTTCTAGGTTTACTTCTTCTTCGGAAATGAAACCTCTCCGTGGAGTTCTGTTATTGATCGCTCTCAACAAAAGCAGCCATGCCAATACCAAAAGAGCTCAGAAATGTAATGGTACGGGGATGATGGCTTGCCAAGCTGCATCTTCCTAAAACAGATTTATGAGGGACGTTTGAAAAGTCTGTGCAAAGTCTGAGAGATGGCACCACCGACACATATCGAGGTCATGTTTAGTTAGTAGCATCTTTGGAAAGAAAGCACACCATGTTTCAGCCATATTGGTCTATTTCTTTGTGTTTGGCATTCGTGTGAATCAAGGAAGTCAAGTGATTGTCGAAAAATGGACGAAAAAGAATTTCTTGTGGTGATTAAACATTACCATATGAAAGGCAAAATGCCTCAGGAGACTAAAGAGAAGCTTGATAAACATTACGGTAACTCTGCATCTTAGATTAGAGCAGTTTATAAGTGGTTTCAAAATTTTCGGAGTGGCCATATGGGCACATTTGATGCTGAGCATTCTGGACACCCTGTGGAGGTTATGACTCCAGAAATCATTGATAAAATCCATGATATGGTGATGAACGACAGAAGAGTTAAGGTGCGTGAGAGTGCTAGTGCTGTGGGCATCTCGAATGAACGGGTACATAATATTTTGCATAAAAATTTGGACATGAGAAAGCTATAAGCAAGATGGGGTCCACGATTGCTCACACTTGACCAAAAACGGAATCATGTGAAGTGTTGCAAGGATGATTTGCAGCTGTTCAGCAAGAATTCGCGGGACTTTAAGTGTCGTTTCATCACTGTGGATGAAATATGGATACATTACTGAGACCAAACAACAACAATCTAAACAATGGGTTACCAAGGGAGACTCTGCACCAAAAAAGGCGAAGACCATTCCTTCGGCTGGAAAGGCTATGGCAACTGTCTTACAAGATTCGCAAGGGATAATGCTCATCAACTGTCTGGAAAAGGGTAAAACTATTATAGGTGCATATTATTCATCATTATTGGACATGTTGAAAACCGAGCTGTAAGAAAACTGCCAGTGATTGGACAGCAAAAAAGTCCTTCCCCATCACGACAATGCACCAGCAAACACCTCAGAAGTTGTGGTCGCATAATTAATGGAAATAGGATTCCAACTCGTTTCACATCCCCCCTATTCTCCAGACTTGGCTCCCTCGGACTACTATTTGTTCCCCAATTTGAAGAAATGGCTGACGGGACAAAGATTTTATTCAAACGAGAAGGTGATTGCAGCAACTAATAGCTATTTTGCAGACTTGGACAATTCCTATTATTCGGAAGGGATAAACAAATTAGAACAGCATTGGACGAAGTGTATAAGTCTAAAATGAGACTATGTCAAAAAATAAAAAAGGTTTACCCCAAACACATAAGTAGTATTCATTTTTGCACAGACTTTTGAAATATCCTCGTATGTTCCTACTGAGAAGCATCAGGTTTGATGAGAGGGTGACCAGGGAATACAAGAAAAGTATGATAAATTAGCAGCAATTAGGGAGGGTAGTCTTGATCACACCATTTATGTTTCAATGACATAGGTAACCGGTTTTGGTTATTTTTACATAACCATCATCAGACCCATGGCTCCCTTAGGATGGTAGGCGGAGCTCTCGTCAGCTGCTACGAAGTCAACTGATCGTAGCAGCTGAGGAGAGCTCCGCCTACCATCCTAACGGAGCCATGGGTCTGATGATGGTTATGTAAAAATAACCGAAACCGGTTACCTATGTCATTGAAACATAAATGGTGTGATCAAGACTGAACTTTAGTCAAAATATAACATTATCTAGAAAACTTAAAATATTCACTCTGCCATCCTTAGGTAATATTCTTGTCTTTTTGTACACCAGTATGAATTATTTGAAGGGAACCATTTCATTCACTCACATGACAGAAGGAACAAAGAATATTTTATGCTTTCCACCTACCACCTCAAACTGTATGCCCAGGACCTCAATGCATGGTAATAAAAATTTATAATAAATTGAAAGGGGACAAGTTAATGCAGTTGAATCTAGTTCCACTTAAAAGAAAGCTATATGAGGCAGGTGAAACTGAAATGGTATTACTCAATGAATGAATTCATGCACACAAACTGGAAATTTGAACTGGATACAACGTGTCACATATCACAAGAAATATTACTACAGTGTTAGTCTTTATTTTAGCACTATTATTAGTTACTGTAAAATCACTGCAACTCAAATATTGTCCCCTGTAAGTAAACCAAATGGACTGTAAATGTACATCATGAGATGAATAAACCGCTATTCCACAATATGTCTCCTGCCACTCGTGAAGTAGATTTTTCCCCAAACCATGTTTGATTTCAAGTGTGTAGTATGCCTCACCTGACTCTGCTGTAAAGAAGGGGTACGAGCAGGCTGTGATGGTAGGTCTTCAGTTTCTCGTGCATTCTTGGATGAGTGCTTTCTTTTTTGTGACAGCTGCTCCTGTTGATATTTATTTGATGATCGATGGTGACTTTCCTCCTCCTCCTGTTGGCAATCAGTATGTGGAAGTTATCACACCCCTATAGCAGTGAAAATGAACAAGGGATGCTTTCCTTGCAATGGCACCACTGTCGTCATTGTCACACTGGTTGAAGTCCAAGAAAAAGTCTGAACACACCAGTGAGTATACATTTCAGAATTACTCTTGTGGTCTGTGCAAACACACTGACTTTCCATACCATTAGGATCACTGATGAGAAGATAATTTTTGTTTAATTTTCGTTCACCGTCAAATTTCTTTCAGTATTGATTTCAAAACATTATCAATTCAATATACAAAAAAGCGGATGGCAGCATAAAATAAGGTGAATCAGAATGTGTAATAAAACAGATCAAAAACAGCTAAAATGTGTTAATGGAATGGAATCAGAAGGCTTGAAAGACTGGGGTACGCACTTTGGATAATATAAGTTAATGGCATTCACCAGAGTGCCTACAAAGAAATAAAATGGAAAGAAAACATAGATCACTAATTAATCTAGAAGAAGGAAGCAGTAATGACTCACAGAGTGTTTTTAAGTATAAAGCAAAACACTGAATACAACTGATGCTTGGGGCATCTGACAGGACAGAATTTTTTTGTCTCTTTCCTACATTCAGGCATGTATAGTGAAGACACAAAAAGTCTGAAATTAACTGTTCTTTTTGGTGAAAAGAAGAAGTGAAATATCAACATTCTGTTACACTTAGTTTTCCACTACTTTGCTGCATAGTATAACTGCGATAAATCGCTGTATCAGCTACTCTAAAGAACAGCGCTATATGGATATTGCATATGAGAATGGACTAGCATTTCTTTGCACTCCAAATGTTGGCCTTCAGAGGCCTTACACTAAATGATGAGGGATTAGTGTAATTAATGCATTTTTTAAAAAAAGAAAAAAAATTATACTGATCAACCATTTGTAACTGATTTACACAGGTACATTAGGGCAGTCCTGACCTTAAGTAATTCCTCAAGAGGTAAAACTTTGCTATTCCCATCTCCTAATCATTTTCCAGTCAGGAAAAAAAAGCACAATATTTCTGCTCAGACAACAACTAGCTGGCCCCAAACACTTTTAAGTTGGAAAATAGTATATGCATTGAGTAATTCTGTTCAAAAGTGGTACACTCTTCCCCACCTCCATTATTTTTTATTCCAAGAGAAATTTATGTGGACATATCAAGAGTACTTCAGCACCCATTAAAAACACTTTGGACCCTAAGTTTCTAACAACTGTTTTCCAAAATTTCCTAAAAGGGTCATTATGTTTTTGTTAATAATGCACACAACTCCCTGCTTCCTTTCTCTCCACACGATTCAACCCCTCACCCCAGCCAACCTGCAAAACTTCAGTGAGTTGTTACATGTAATCCTAATTATAGTAACAATCACAAAATTGTGTGGATGAATTCTATACAAAATATTCAAAACCACTCAACATGCTTTTGACCACTGTATATTACATTAAGGGGAACCATGTCAACACTTCCCCAATGATTTTATCCAAATCTCGGCCAGAAATGAAAGTAACAGAAGTGTGAACTGCAACTGACACATGTTTATAAAAAAATAGCAGTGTTTGGTGCAGGATGGGTGAGACATGAGCCTTTTAGGTCAGTGTAGCTTCCAGGCAGCAGTTGGTGCAGTAGAAAGAGTATTGAATGGTAATCCAAGGGTTGGGGGTCGAGCCCCTCTGTGGCAACTTTCCTTTTTCATTTTTTTTTCACAATATATTGTTTTTATTACCATTAAAGTCAAAGCAAAATTTGGGATTATCTCCATGAGGACTCTGCAAATAACTTTCCAAGAAGTTACTGTAATTAAAGAATACGGGACTTTTGTACCCAGTTAGTTTCATTATGACCTTCCGCAGCTAATGCCACATCTATTTTTTATGCATCTATTTTTATCTCAAGTAAAGAATTGGATCAGAAAGTTTCAAAGCTGATTTTATCTCATCTAGAGAGAAGAAATCACATCCTGACAAGCAAGCATCAAAATACATTCCATTGCATACTGCCCACCCTCACCAATATTTGGTGAAATGATGTGTTACATGTCATTTATTGCCAAACTGTGCAATGAGAGAGAACCTTTTATGTTTTAGACCAGGTACGTTTTTCTACAAAAACTTCAAAACAACCACGTAATTGTAAAAATGCGGTGTTTAGGTGTTTATAATGTGCGTAGGATGCTGAGAAAATTATTGCTTCCCCTGTCTTTATGCCAAATATCACCACAGAATGTATAAATATGATTTTTTTTTACCAAGTATTAGCAACAATTAAACTATGCTCTGTGCAAAATTCTACCAGGCGGCTTCCTCTTTCACTCCTTTCTCCCAATTATTATTCACCTATTACTTTTCCTTGCATCTGATTCCAGTCCTCCATCACCATTACATTTTTATCTCCCTTAACTAACTGAAAAAAATACTTTATCTCATCATACATTTCTTCACTCTCTTCATCATCTGCAGAGCTAACTGGCATATAAACTCGTACTGTTGTTGTGGGTGCTGACTTTGTGTCTACCTTGGTTAGGATAATACATTCATTAAGCTGTTCCTAGTAACCTACCTGCATTTCTATTTTCTTATTCATTATTAAGCCCACTCCTGCATTACCTACATCTGATTCTGTATTTATAAATCTGTATTCACCTGATCCCATATCCTATTCCTCCTGCCATTGAAGTTCACCAATTCCCACTATAACTTTAACCTATCCATTTCCCTTTCTAAATTTTCTAACCTTCTTGCCTGATTCAGTAATATAACATCCCATGCTCCGATCTGTAAACGCTGGTTTTGTTTCTCCTGATGATGACATTCTCATGAGTAGTCCCTGCCAAGAGATCTTAACGGGGGACTACCCATCTACATGAGGATGTAGATGTAATCCCCTGTTCAGATCTAAATATATATCTACATGGCTACTCTACAAATCACAGTGACGTGCCTGGCAGAGACAACATCGAACTTCTTTTGCACTAATTCTCTATTTTTCCACTCTCGAACAGAGTGGGGAAATAATGAATATCTGTATCTTTCTATGCAACCTCTAATTTCTCTTAGTTTATGATGATGATCATTTCCCCTATGCACGTCGGTGCCAACAAAATAGTTTTACAATCAGAGGAGAAAGTTGGTGATTGAAATTTTATGAGAAGATCCTGTCACAACGAAAAATGCCTTTGTTTTAATGATTTCCACCTCAAATCCCCTATAATTTCCATGACACTCCCTCCCCAATTTCTCAATAATACAAATGTGCTGCCCTTCCCGGAACCTTCTTAATATATTCCGTTAATCCTGTTTGGTAAGGATCACAGGCCATGCAGCAGTACTCCAAAAGAGATGGATAAGTGTAGTGTATGCAGTCTCTTTAGTAGATCTGTTGCATCTTCTAAGTGTTCTGCCAATAAAACATAGTCTTCAGTTCACCTTAACCAACAACATTTTCTGTCTGTTCTTTACAATTTAATTGTTCATAATTGTAATTCCTAAGTATTTAGTTGAATTTAAGGCTTTTGGATTTGGCTGATTTATCATGTAACCACAGTTTAATGGATTCCTTTCAGCATTCATGTGGATGACCTCACACTTTTTATTACTTAGGCTCAACTGCCAATTTTCGCACCATACACATATCTTATCCAAATAGTTTTGCAATTGGTTTTGACCATCTGTTGACTTTACTAGACAATAAATGACATGTGTGACTCTTCAGGCTTTCCCGGCAGATATCTTGTAAATAGTCTTCACGGGTGTGCCACCGGATGACGTTGTGCAAATCCCACAATATTTCTTCGGAGCAACTGTCCAACACCATCAGGTGGTTGAACCTCGCTGGTGGCTAGGTACGACTGACAAGATCCACATGTCGACACCGCTGTATATAGAGCACGCACGTGAAGATTGCGCAGGCGCGGAAACCACGCATGCGCAAAAATTGCAGATAGATGGCTCCAGACTCAAACGCCCTCTGCCGGGAGACGCAGAGCAGCCATTCTGCGCGTGCGCTGACGCTGTACTGCCTGGAATGCTGCATTGGCTGCTGTTAAATCACGACGAGAAAGCAAAGAGCTTTTGATAATAGACCCATCATAGCTTTGGCAGCATATTAGTAAACACAGCGTCAGCCACCTGATCAGGTTCAACCACCTGATGATGTCGGACAGTTGCTCCGAAGAAATATTGTGGGATTTGCACAACGTCATCCGGTGGCACACCCGTGAAGACTATTTATAATAAATGACATCGTCATAATCTGCAACCCACTTAAGATGGCTATTCAGATTGTCTCCTAAATTGTTTATATAGATAAGAAACAGCACAGGACCTATAATATTACCTAAGGGAACACCAGGTATCATTTCTTTTTTATTGATGACTTTCTATCAATTACTATTCATCATGGCCTCTCCGACAGGAAATCACAAATCCAGTTGCAAAACTGAGACAATATTCCATAAGAACGCAATATGAATTCAAGCCTCTTGTGAGGTACAATGGCAGAAGCCTTGTGGATATATTTACAGAATACTTTACCCAAGATGAAGCAATCTTGAAAGAAGGCTGTATCAATGAAAGAGACCAGGAGATACCTGTGGGTTCAGATTGATTATATCATGGTGACACAGAGATTTTGCAAGCAGATTTTAAATTGTATGACATCTGCAGAAGCAAATGTGGACTCTTGCCATAATGAATTGGTTATGAACCATAGATTAAAACTGAAGAAATTGCAAAAAGGTTGGAAAGTAAGGAGGTGGGGACCTGGGTAAGTTAAAATAAACGTAGGCAGTTGAGTGATTCAAAGGGAGCATTGGGCGACAATTGACAAGAACAGTGAAAAGGAATACAGCAGCATAAATGGGTAATTTTGAGAGAGGAAACAGTGAGGACAGCAGAGCATCAAATAAGTAAAAAAACAAGGCCTAGTAGATACCCTTCGACAACACGGGAGGAACTGAATTTAACTGATGAATGGAAAAAATATAAAATGCAGCAAATGAAGCAGGGAAAAGGAAATACAAATGCCTAAAAAATGAGATAGACAGGAAATGCAAAATGGCTAAGTAGGAATAGTTAGAACACAAATGTAAGGATTTAGAAGCATGTATCACTAGTGCAAAGACAGACGCCACCTGAAGAAAAATTAAAGATGCCTTTGGAGAAAGAGAAAATACTGCATGAATATCACAAACTCAGATGGAGTACCAGTGCTAAGCAAGAGAGAGAAATCTGAAAGAAGGAAGGAGTATATAGAGGGTCTATACAAGGGAAACGCACTTGGATGTTGGCTGGTTGGTTTAAAAGAGGGGGAGGGACCAAACTGCTAGGTCGTTGGACCCTCGTTCCGAACAAGATAATTCCACAAGGGTGGGAGTAAAATAATCAAGGCATACAAAACACAGCTGGAAGAAAGGAGAAAACCACAAGAATGACAGAAGGGCAACAAACACAAAAATGGACAATATTGGACAAGAAAACAACAGAGACACACAAGAAATATGTAGAAGAGATCAAAACAAAAGAGCAGATTACCATGGCTGGCTGACCATGAGAACAAAAAGGAGAAGCCAGCCACTCTGAAACACATTCAAACCTCCACCCTAAAAGCACTAGGGTGGACGACTCAGAGGGACAAAGGTCATGCGATAAAACTTAGATTGAATGATAAAACGCACCCTCGCAAATAAAATGTAAAACTAAAGCTGTTTGACTGGAATACTCTCTTTCAAATTCTGAAGGTGGCAGAGGTAAAATACAGGGAGCGAAAGGCTATTTACAATTTGTACAGAAACCAGATGGCAGTTATAAGAGTCGAGGGACATGAAAGGGAAGCAGTGGTTGGGAAGGGAGTGAGACAGGGTTGTATCCTATCCCTGATGTTATTCAATCTTTATATTGAGCAAGCAGTGAAGGAAACAAAAGAAAAATTCGAAGTAGGTATTAAAATCCATGGAGAAGTGATAAAAACTTTGAAGTTTGCCGATGACATTGTAATTCTGTCAGAGACAGCAAAGGACTTGGAAGAGCAGTTGAACGGAATGGATAGTGTCTTGAAAGCAAAACAAGGATAATGGAATGTAGTCGAATTAAGTCGGGTGATGCTGAGGGAATTAGATTAGGAAATGAGACACTGAAAGTAGTAAAGGAGTTTTGCTATTTGGGGAGCAAAATAACTGATGATGGTCGAAGTAGAGAGGATATAAAATGTAGACTGGCAATGGCAAGGAAAGCATTTCTGAAGAAGAGAAATTTGTTAACATCAAATATAGATTTAAGTGTTAGGAAGTCATTTCTGAAAGTATTTGTATGGAGTGTGGCCATGTATGGAAGTGAAACATTGATGATAAATAGTTTGGACAAGAAGAGAATAGAAGCTTTCGAAATGTGGTGCTACAGAAGAATGCTGAAGATTAGATGGGTAGATCACATAACTAATGAGGAGGTATTGAATAGGATTGGGGAGAAGAGAAGTTTGTGGCACAACTTGACTAGAAGAAGGGATCGGTTGGTAGGGCATGTTCTGAGGCATCAAACGATCACCAATTTAGTATTGGAGGGCAGCGTTGAGGGTAAAAACTTGTAGAGGGAGACCAAGAGATGAATACACTAAGCAGATTCAAGAGGATGTAGGTTGCAGTAGGTATTGGGAGATGAAGAAGCTTACACAGGATAGAGTAGCATGGAGAGCTGCATCAAACCAGTCTCAGGACTGAAGACCACAACAACAACAAAAAACTGCTGTTGAGGCATTGTCGCCCAACACTGAAGGTAGGGTCCTGGGAAAGTTTAATGTCTGCAGCACAGCGGCTAAAAGTGGGCAGTCCAGCAAGAGGTGGATGACCGTCATTTGTGAGCCACAGCAATACCAAGGTGGGTCCTCACGATGGAGGAGATAACCATGCATTACCCACTTATGGCTAATGTGGAGCTAGCAGAGGAAAACTTATTTCCTGCGAGAGGACTACATGGAAGACTTTCACACATTCACAGTCTCCTTAATGACACACAGCTTGTTGTGCGTACTGTTATGCCATTCGGTCTCCCAAAGCCAAAACACCCTGTGGCGTAACAGTGAATGCAGGTCAGTTTAGAAGATGCCCATCTCCAGAAGTGGTTACCTCATAGCCTGTTTGGCCAGCCTGTTGGCAAGTTCATTTCCTGGGATTCCAACATGTCCTGGGGGGTTCACACAAACGCCACTGAACGACAGGGCAATTGCAGGGCATAGATTGATCTCCTGAATGGACACTACCAAATGATGGTGAGGGTAGCACTGGTCAAGATGGTAGAACCGTTGTCATAGCGGCAGCATAGGTTGACATCATATGTACAGAATGTAGCCTCTCACATTTTCTCTTAGCCTCAGTGTAGGTCAGCCGGTTCAGGGTCTTATATTCCATTATTTTTCTTTCTTTCTGGAGAATACTGTAGTCTGGTGAGCAAGGCAAATGATGCTCTCTGCAGTTGGTACAGATGGGAGGTGGGGCACAGGGAGTATTGGGATGTGAAGCACGTCCACAATCCCGACAGGTGACACTGGAAGTACAGCAGGAGGACATATGGCCGAACTTCCAGCACTTAAAGATCTGCATTGAGGGAGGGATATATGGCTTTACGTCACAGTGACAGACCATCACCGTAACATTCACGGGTAATGTGTCACCCTTGAAGGCCAAGACAAAGGTACCAGTGGTACCCCTTTTATCCCTCGGACCCTGGTGGATGTGCCGGACGAAATGGACAACTTGCCACTCTAAATTGGCCCACAGCTCAATGGCAGACTGCAAAAGAAAGTCCGTGTGAAATATGATACCCTGGACCGTCCTTAGGATCTTATGGGGCATGACGGAAACAGAAACATCCCCCTGCTTCTCACAGGTGAGTAGTGCCTGTGACTGCGCAGAAGATGCTGTTTTGATGAAGACCGACCCTGACCGCATTTTGGACAAGCCCTCCACCTCCCCAAACTTGTCCTCTAAATGCTCCACAAAAAACTGAGGTTTCATTGACAAGAAAGATTCCCCATCAACTCTTGTACATACGAGGTACCAGGGCGAATAAGCTCCGCTGCCATCATTAGCCTGGTGTTGCTCCCAGGGTGTGGCCGAGGGGGGAGGGGGAGGGGGGGGGGTAATGATTTGGGGTCGTATTTCTTAGCACTGAAGTTCGACCTTGATCGCTTAGAGAGTGCTGGTGGTGGACCGTCAGCAAGAGATAATGTACTACACTTCATGGCATGCCACCTGCCCTTATGCCACCCATTCCGACCAGGGGCCCTCCCCACGGGTGCCACCTAGCTGCAGCAAAAGCCATCTGGCACAATGGCCATTGCTGGGAGTCCTGATGCCACAGGGTGACAGGCATCTACTCCTTGGCATATGTGGGGAGTTAACGGCGCAGGCATCAGCAGAGCAATCCCTGTGTCGTCAGGGGGCTACAACCAACAGAGTACAACGTGGCCCCACCACAATGGACTGGCTACCATGCTGGATATCAGGAGCAAATGAGCTAAGAAGTCCATTATCATTGACAGTGCAGAAAGTGATACTGCACAGGGGGTGGAGGAAAATACACCAAGGAAGGTGACCTTGCCCAACAGCTGGAGAATGAGCAGAAGTGCAGATCCAAGTCAACAAAGGATGCGAGAGGTCTCAGTGCATGATGGATACTATGCACTATGTAAGGCGCCATTCCTCAATTGGCTCGCTCTTCAGGAAAACTTTGAAAAATGGAGGTCAAACCTTACAGGGGACCATCACATAAAGGCGAAGACATGTAAGACTCCTTTTAGTTGCCTCTTATGGCAGGCAGGAATACCTTGGGCCTATTCTAACCCCCAGACCTGCAGGGGGTACTTGAAGGTAATGTTACAGAAATGGAAGAGCACGTAGATGAAGATGAGATAGGAGATACGATACTGCAAGATGAATTTGACAGAGCACTGAAAGACCTAAGTTGCAACATGGCCCCAGTAGATGAGATTCCGTCAAACCTACTGATAAGACTTCAGAGGACCAGCCATGACAAAACTCTTCCGTATGGTATGCAAGATGTACGGGGCAGGTGCAATACCCTCAGACTTTCAGAAGAATATAATAATTTCAAATCCAAAGAAAGCAGGTGCTGATAGGTGTGAATATTACCGGACTATCAGTTCTGACAAGCCTGGTTACAGAATACTAACACAATTTTTTTACAGAAGAATGGAAAAACCAGTAAAAGATGACCACAGGGAATTCCGGAATAATTTAGGAACACATGTAGCAATATGGACCCTAAGACTTCTCTTTGTAGGCTTAGAGAAAACTTTTGACAATGCTGACTGGAATACTCTCTCTGAAATTCTGAAGGTAGCAGGGGTAAAATACAGGGGCTGAAAAGCTATTTACAATTCGTACAAACAACAGATGACAGTTATAAGAGTTGAGGGTCACGAAAGAGAAGCACAGCTTGAGAAGGGAGTGAGACAAGGTTGTAGCCTATCACCAATAGTTTTCAATAAAGGCAATGAAAGACGAATTTGGAGTAGGAATTAAAGCACACGGAGAAGGCATAAAAACTTTGAGGTTTATCAATGACAATGTAATTATGTCAGAGTCAGCAAAGGACTTGGAAGAGCAGTTGAATGGAATAGACAGAGTCTTGAAAGGAGGATATAAGATGAATATCAACAAAGCAAAACAAGAATAATGGAGTGTAGATGAATTTTAAATCAGGTGATGCTGAGGGAATTAGATTATGAAGCGAGAAACTTAAAGTAGTAGATGAGTTTTGCTATTTGGGGAACACAAAAACTGATGATGGCCGAAGTAGAGAGGATATAAAACACAGACTGGGAATGGCAAGAAAAGGATTTCTGAAGAAAAGAAATTTGTGAACATTAAATATAGATGTAAGTGTTAGGAAGTCTTTTCTGGAAGTATTTTATGAAGTGCAGCTACATACATAAATGACACATGGACGATAAAACAGTTCGACAAAAAGAAAACAGAAGCTTTAGAAATGTGGTGCTACAGAAGAATGCTGAAGATTAGCCTGTTAGATCATGTAACTAATGAGGAGGTACCAAATATAATTAGCAAAAAAGAAATCTGTGGCATAAGCTGACTAAAAGAAGCGATCAGTTGTCAGGACACATTCTGGGGGATCACCAATTTAGTATTGGAAGGAAGTATGGGGGTTAGAATCATAGATGGAGACCAAGAGATGAATACAGTAAGCAGATTCAGAAGGATGTAAGTTGCAGTAGTTCGGAGAGGCAAAGGATTGCACACATTATAATAGCTTGGGGAGCTGCATCAAACCACAACAATAATCTGATTTTACATAGAAAGTTTTGATGTGCACCTTTATAATCTCTTCCTGGAAATTTATTTGCAATCCCAAATTTTCTCTTGTCTTTCCTTTCATTGCTTTTACGAAAATTTTAATAAATACAATGAACTAAGCATGATTTTCATTTGTGTTTAGAGTAAGTAATGTAAATACTGAAAATAAAATTAAAAATTCTGCAAGGGGAGTCAACCTCACGATACTCTGATTATCTGTCTGTACTAACTTACAATGTGCCAACTGCTGCCTGCCAACTGCAAAAACATAAATGGCTTGCGCATCGACTGAACTGTGACAAAAATGCTATTTTTTCCAAATGCTTAGCCACCTGGAGCTCTCACTTCACTAATTTCATTTCTGACCGAGCCCTGCATATACCATACATTTAGATGAAATAGTTGATGACGAGTAGCTGTGGTCCTCTTTTAAGTCCAGCCACCTGTGTAAAGGAGGTAAAATTAACCTCGCTTCCCCAGTGCAGTTCAGTAGAAGTCACTGTGGCCCCAATTGTGAACAGAATATTGTGACTTGTGTGCACTTTGTGTTCAGTCTGTCAAGATGCCTACCAGCATCATTTCAACCTCAAACCACATGTGCAATTCACTTTACTTTGCGTGGGAAACTGACAGTCAAATCGGTGTACGCCATAGGGAAGTCGTTCCGACATGCAGCCACTACAGGAGACACAAAACACTGTAGATCTTCCTCATAGTGATCACCCTTAGGAAAGAACTGTGTACTGCCTTTACAGAAGAAACTGTGAGGACTTTATTGACCAAGGCAGTACACAATCATCTTGACACAATCGAGTTGTTCTTTGAGCATAAATTGTGAACAACAGTAGAAACCCCATGCAAAGTAGTGTTACAAAGAAGGTAGGTACAGGAGCTCATGGAATGGAACCTGGCCCAGTGATGTTGGATTTCCTCCATTGATGAGTAACAGATTTGTCTGAGGACGGGCGACTGTTGCATAGATAAGTGGAGGTGGACAAGCACTTATGCACATCAGTGGCATGCAAGTACTGAATGTTATCTCACAACAGATTTTGAATTAAAAGAAGTGCATTTTCAAACAGACTGCCTTATTTTGGCTGTTGTATTCTTTTCAATTCTCAGTAAAATACTTAGCTTCACAAGGATTATGCTTTCAATTCCTTTGGTCCGTCACTCTCAGTCCACACATGTTCGCAGGTGACAAACTTTTCTTTTGAACAGTTTACATTCCTGTTCATAGGATTATGGTTAATATCAGTTAAACCTAACCCTCATGAAACGAAAGAATCATACAGCGAGGAGGTATCATAAAACTGATTAACTTTGTTGGAATGTGAACTCTAATTCCATATATTATGTCATCAAAAATAATTAAATACATAAATAAAAATAAAAAATAAAATTTTTGGGTTTCGATAAGCACATTTTTCACCCTCAGCAGAATGAAAAGCAACAAATTTCCAAGAATATTTTAAGGTCTTTAGTAATATTGCACAATGCAGATTAACAGCAGTATAATACACTGCAATTTATTTGTTCTTATTCTTTTCTTCTAAATCTGTAATTAAACAAGGTGTACTTACAGAGTGGACTGGAGAAAGGCTCCTTACTTACCTTTTCTTTTTTCTTCTTTTTTTTCTTCTTCCACTTTTGAGAGTCATATGAATTTGGCAGTGCTGGTTGCTTCGTGGTCTGCTGCTGCTCCACAGTCCCTCCAGACAGTTGGCTTTTAGCTCTTTCTGAGGAAGATTTTGCAGTGGAAGTTACTGTCAATGGTGATTTCCGAACGCTCTTTTCAGTTTGTGAGCTTGCTTTATAGTATTTCTGTTTAATCTGCTTTGGCTTCTGTGAGGTAGGAGAGGCAGCTGTGGATTCAGCTGGAGTCACAGGACGCTCGGCGACAACTGCGTGTGACCGGTGCTCTTTCCTCCTCTTACTTGACTGTGCAACTGTACGTGACGTGGCAGTGGTAGTTGCTGAATTTGTTAACTGCTGATCGGCCTCTGAGTGTGTCTGACCATTTTGTACAGAGACACCCTTCTCATCAGTGCCTACAGGTGAGCCTGCTGGTAGCCTACCTATTTTTGCTGACAGTTTATCACGTAACACTTCTAGTCTATTTTTCTGTTGCTCATGTTGGACTTGTGGCTGCTGTTCGTGCTGCTTACCTGGAGCAGGTGAATGTGGAGGGGCAGTAGGCAAACATGCTGCTGCAGATTGACAGAGATGTGTTCCTGTGGGTTTTGTCTCCACCTCCCCTTGCTTCTTCTCTTGTTGCTTAGGCTCTGTTGAGCCACGTGGGGGACTAATGAGTGCAGATGCTGCTAACAACTGGCTGATGGCCCCTCCCGGTGATTCCGTTTGTGCCAACTGTTGTTTCTGTTCCTGTTCCTTTGGCACCACAGGAGTTTCTGTGGGAGCAGAGGTTTGAGACTGTGCCGACAGATGAGTGGTTGCTGCTGCTGGAGGTTGTGCTTGCGCATGAAAAGAGGCATTAGTTACAACCAGGAATGCTGGAAACTTGAAGACTCCATCTTGTAGTTTGGCTGGTATCACCTGATGCTCAGGATGTCCAGAACCACGTGTCGGCAACACTACTCTCTGCTGTCTATTTTCTTGTTGCTGTGGTTGTGCTGAAGCACGTAATAGTGCAGGAGGTGTAGTGGGTGCAGCAGGCAATGGCCACGTAACAGATGTAGTCAGGGGAGCCAGTCGCGGTTGTGCATGGTCTGTGGAAGGTGCCGAGGGTTTGGGAGATGCAGAGGGCGGGGCCATTGCAGTGGACACAGGTGATTTAGAGCCACGGCGCTGTCCAGCAGATGGAGATTTCGAACTGGAGCGAGAGCGAGATCGAGACCGTGTGTTGGACTGTTTCCGTGATGATGAGGTCTGTACAGTCGAGGGGGACTGCCCACCAGATGAGGATCTTGCAGGGGATGGAGAGTGTGCAGCAGCTCTGCTGGGGTGTGAGGTGATACCGGAATGTGTGACCGATGGAGTCACCGCGCAGGTTACGGGGGAAGGGTCAGATTGTGTTGTCACAGGCATTCCAGGTAGTGCAGTGGATGAGACTGGTACAGAGCTGGTGGGTAAAGCTGCAGATGAAATCCTTTTAGAGGTTGTTGACAGAGTAGCGGATGGGATAGGCATAGTAGATGGGGGAGGCGCAGTAACTGGGATAGATTCAGAAGATGGAGGAGGCACTGCAGGTGTAGCAGGCGGAGCAGCTGAAGGAGGCACGCGGGCCGAGAGCTGTGAAACAGGTGAAGCTGCTGCAACAGATGGGGTTGGTACAGCACTCTGGGACAGTGCAGCAGCTGGCAGTGGTGCATCAGCTGAAGATAATTTGCTGCCACATGGTTTTCCCTGGAAAGACTCAACAGTTGTTCCTTTTGGATGGGCAAGAGTCAGCTGCCTTACTTGGTCCTGTGGCTCAGTTACAGATGAGTTGCATTTTGCAGAACTGGAAAGTGGTGCCACCACTGCCTCTGTGGTGGCTCCTTCAGGTTTGGTCCTCGTCACATGCCATGCTTGTTCCAACTGACCAGGTTGAGCTGTGATATGTGATGAGTCACTGTTCAGAAGGGGTACCAGATGACTTGTTGCACCAGATGTAAGTTTGTTTTGGTCAAGCAATTGCACACGTCCCTCAGATTCTGTCGAGTTAGATGATGTGTCGATATGTGGAGTTTCTGCTGACAGTTGCCTTGTGCCTCCTCCACATGACTGGTTTTGCGGTACTTGCTGAGTGGGCTCACATTGCACAGGATTGGACACATCCGACAATCTCTGACTGGCTGAGGAAGTGCTTAAAGTAGGCTCCTGTCCACTGGCTCTTGAAGAATGGTGGTCTACCCTCTGCAGTGTCTCCTGTTGTTGTAGACCTCGTTCCTTCATCCGTTGCTGCTCCTGTTGGCATAATTTTTGTATAAGCACTGAATGTCAAACTGCAATTCAGTGATACAGTATGCTTACAAATTATTGCTGATCACTTATGGCTAGAGTTTCAACAAAAATGAAAATTGCTTAATATACATTTGAAGTTTTAATGCTGTAGCTGCTACACACTCCATCAATATGGAAATGTTCATGTACTTGAAAAACAAGGCAATGTTACTGACTGATCACTGAATGCACTGGATAACGATGGAATAACTGTAGCTACAAATAACAAGACAAATATATGACAAGTTTGATACTGCACTTTTCCTGTGACAAATTCGAAGTGCTATGGGCAATAAACAAAGCATATCTCACAAAGAATAAGAGCATATTGGAGGCCAAATTCAGAAAAAACTGCAATTAGTGCAAAAAAGATTGTCTTATGGAGAGGGAACTTGCATTGGAATACCTTACAGCCGTAAATACTAAGAACAACAATCTGGCAAAATGACCTATCAGTCTAAATTTGTGTGTCAGTTTCATGAAAGCAAGTCTGTGCGCCTCCACATAGCCCCAAATTTCCCCCCTTGTGATGAAAACTCAACTTCATTTCTGCATATAAATATTATGTTTCTGAAACATAATGTTGATGATCTTGGCACTCTACTAAAAGACAAGAAAAGAATGATTTCAGGTGTTAATGAACATTGGATCAGAGAAAAAATATACTCGACATCAGGTTTTAATTTAGTTCCAGGTTACTATAGACTTTTGCGAATATGTACAAGCACTGATTTATTTTATTTATTTATTTACACGTCATGTTCTGTAGGAACAAACTGAGGAGCAAATATCCAAGGTCATGATACGAAAGCCAATAACAGATAAAAATAAAATGTTTATGAACCCGAAAAAATGTCAAGCCATAAGTTTCAGTAAATGCAGTCAACAATATAACATAAGAATCAGCTTAATTTTTCACAGAATTCCTCAACAGAATAGGAGGAGTGACCCATGAGGAAACTCTTCAGTTTCAATTTGAAAGCACATGGATTACTGCTAAGATTTTTTAATCCTTGTGGTAGCTTATTCAAAATGGATGCAGCAGTATACTACACACCTTTCTGCGCAAGAGTGAAGGAAGTCCGATCCAAATGCAGGTTGGATTTCTGCCAAGTATTAACTGAGTGAATGCTGCTTATTCTTGGGAATAAGCTGATATTGTTAACAAAAAAATGACAGTAAAGAATGAATATATTGAGAGGCCAATGTCAAAATACCCAGACTCGTGAACAAGGGTCAACAAAAGGTTCATGAACTTACACCACTTACTGCCCGAACTGCCCATTTCTGGGCCAAAAATATCCTTTTAGAATGGGAAGAGATATCCCAAAATATAATACAATACAGCATAAGTGAATGAAAATAAGCAAAGTAGACCAATTTTCATGTCAAACGATCACTTGCTTCAGATACCATTCGAACAGTAAAAATGCCAGCATAAATTCTTTGAACAAGATCCTGAACATGGGCTTTCCTCAACAGTTTATTATCTATCTGAACACCTAGATAATTGAACTGTTCAGTTTCACTAGTCATATGACCTTTCTGTGAAATTAAAATGTCGGGTTTTGTTGAATTGTGTGTTAGAAACTGAAAAACTGAGTCTTACTGTGATTTAGCGTTAGTTTATTTTCTACAAGCCATGAACTTATGTCATGAACTGCACTGCTGGAAACCAAGCCAATGTTGCACACAACATCCTTTACTACCAAGCTAGTGTCATCAGCAAACAGAAATATTTTAGTTACCCATAATACTAGAGGGCATACACTTAAATAAATACGAAACAAGAGTGGCCCCAACACTGATCTCTGGGGCACTCCCCATTTGATTATACCCCACTCAGACACAACATCACAGCCATTCTTGACACTGTGAATAATGACCTTTTCCTGTCCGTTGCTAAAGTGAGAGGTGAACCAATTGTGTGCTACTGCCTGTATTTCATAACGGTCCAACTTCTGGAGCAATATGTTGTGATCAACCCAATCAAATGCCTCAGTTAAATCAAAAAATATGCCAACCAAAACATTTTGTTTAGCCCATCCAGTACCTCACAGACAAAAGAGAATATAGTATTTTCAATTGTTAAATGACTTCTAAAGCCGAACTGTTGATAGTAAAATATTTGATATAAAATGATCAGTTATCCTTACATACACAGCCTTTTCAATACATTATCCCTTTCTCCCTCTTTATAAAGCGGCTTTACTACTGAGTACTTTAATCGTTCAGGAAACTGACCATTCCTAAAGGAAAAATTACAAACATGGCTAAATACAGGGATAATATGTTCAGCACAGTACTTTAATATTCAGCTAGGCACTCCATCATATCCATGAGAGTCCTTAGTCTTCAGTGATTTAATCACTGACTCAATCTCCCCCTTGTCTGTATCACATAGGAGTATTTCAGACATCAATCTCCGAGAGGCATTTGCCAAGAGAGTTATATGATTCCCTGTAGAAACTAAATTTTTATTTAATTCACCAGCCTTGCTCAGAAAATGATTGCTAAATACTATATCTGATTTATCAGTAACAGAAATATTTTTACTATGAATTGACTTTATATTGTCGACCTTGTGCTGCTGACCAGACACTTCCTTCACAACTGACCATATGGTTTTTAATTATATTCTGTGAATCAAGCTATTCTATTTGTCCACCACATACTCTTTGCCTTCCTAATAACATTTTCAAGCACCTTACAATACTGGTTGTAAAGGGCAACTGTAGCTTGATTGTGACTATTTCTAACATTTTGGTATAATTCCCCACTTTGTTCTACATGATATCCTTATCCAATTAGTCAGTCACCCAGCCTGCATTTTACTGCTAGTACCCATTCGAATGTGCTAATGGAAAGCAACACTCAAAGAGCATGAGAAATGTGTTAAGGAAAGCATTATATTTGTCATCTATGTTATCAGCACCATAAACATCCTGCCACTGTTGTTCCTCGACGAGTTTTAAAAAAAACTCTCTGTTGGATTAACTTTATTACATAGTTTGTAATTAGATTGCTATTTGTGAAAAGTGTAACACCAAGAAGGAATTACACAAGCAGTGCCACGCTTGGTGGAAATGGCAACAGGTGTGCAAGCAATACGTGGTAAGTTTTGCTGTGAGATGGGGTACACGTAGGCCAAGCAGAGCCCTCTCATGTCAGTCCGACAGGGTCAGCGTTGTGCCTAGTGTAGTCAGTGCAGAGCTGCCACACAAGGTGGAAACAATAAAGTGATTGCCAGTATGCCTCATCGATGTCAAAGGGAGCCATACTGACATGTGAGCGAGATCAAATAGGGCAGAATGATCAGTCTCCGGGAAACGGGGTTGTCATACCGTGTCATTTCAGCTCACACAGGGCATGCTGCTACGGCAGTGATGCATGTGTGGAAGCAGTGGATAGAGGAAGGTCGTACATAGCGACAAGCGGGAACTGGACCATGAAACATGACCACAGCATGGGATGACCGTCATCTTGTCCGCATGGCCATTACGGACCATACAGCGTCGTCTACAGTGTTGGCTCATCGCTGGAGTACTGCAACAGGTGTGAAGTTGTCTGCATCAATGGTTTGTCACTGTCTGTTGCAGGTTGAACTGGTTGCAAGCATGCCATTACATCGGCTTCCATTGTCCAGAAACCACAAGCTCCTCCGACTGCAATGGGCATGTGAACACCGTCACTGGGGTGCCGAGTGAAAACATGTTATCTTTTAGGATGAGTCCCACTTCAATGTGTCCTACAGTGATGCCCGCATATGTTTCCGGCAGTACCGTGGTGAACACAACCTGGAGGGCTGTATTGTGGAGCAGCATAGTGGACAAACACCAGGTGCAATGGCTTGGGGTGCCATTGGTTACAACAAATGATCTCGCCTCGTCTGTATTGTGGGCACTTTGAACAGCAATCGGTACCTAAAGGAAGTTGTGGAGCCTGAGGTACTCCCTCCTGCTTCAGGCATCTCCACAGGCCACATTTCAACAGGACAATGCCCAGCCACATACTGCGAGGAATGTACAGACCTTCGAAGAGCAACGGGTACCATTGCTTCCCTGGCCTGCATTTTCCCGTGACATGTTGCCCATCGAACATGTCTGGGATATGGCTGGTCGGCACCTGGTGCGTAACAGTCTTCCAGTAACTGGTGTCATGGATTTGTGGGCTCGAATACAAACTGCATGGACGGAAATCCCTCAGGAACATATTCAGAACCTTAGAGATCCAATGCCATGGCGTATAGTAGCTCTAATTACAGAGCATGGTGGACACACGACATACTGAATAATAGGGCTCAAAGGACAAGTGCAGATTTGAAAATCATTTGTTACTTGCCATATACCTAACCGGTGGTATTAAATAAACTGAATCATGTATTTCCTTCTTGGTGTTGCAATTTCCACAAATGGTAGTGTATATGCGACATATGTTTGAATACAAAACCCTTTTAGTGTTAAAATTTGTACATTATGGTCTGAAAGACCATTCACCCTTTTACTAACAGAGTGCCCATCTAGCAATAAATAATGAATAAAAATATTGTCTATGTCTGTGCTACCGTTCCCCTGCACCCTAGATGGAAAAAAAAGTCTGCATCAGATCATATGAATTTAGGAGATCTGCCAACATCCTTTTTCTTGCACAATCATATACAAAATTAATATTGAAGTCATCACATATAACTAATTACTGGTAGTTCCTATAAAGTGAAGCAAGAACCCTCTCTAGCTTGAGCAGAAATGCTCTGAAGTCAGAATTAGGGGACCTATAAACAACGAAAATTAGAAGTTTAGATTCATTAAATCAACTGCCCTTGCACAACATTCAAATACCTGTTCAGTGCAGTGCCATGATATGTCTATGGACTCAAATGGAATGCTGTTTTTTTAGGTATATGGCCACTCCCCCACCCCACAAGGCACTCCTTGAAAAACAGGCAGCTAATCTGTATCCTGGTAAAGGAAGCCTCTGAATTCTCAAATTATTTAAGTTGTGCTCTGATATACCAATAATTTCAGAGTAAACATCTATAAGCAGTTCACTAACTGCTATGCTTGAAGTATATAGTGCTGTATGTTAGTTATTTGTGTGCTGAAAGTGTATTTGTAGCAGCTGTCATTCTATTGTCAGTAGTAAAGTTCACAACTGTTTCTATATAACATTCTCCTGATACTGATGCGGAACAATTTATACTTTGGAAAAATCCATTCTCTATTATTAAAAATATAAAAATAAAATAAAAAAAATATGCCAGATACCAGATACTAATTTTTTTGCTGATTTGAACTTATAACTAATAAAAAAAGGCATACAGGAAAGTTAATTTGCTTAACACATTAGCATCTCATTGCAGACCAACAAGGCATCTTTCCTGCCTTGATAGTTCTATTAGAAGGGTAAAAATGGCCTCAAACTAAGGTACTTAATGTTGATAATCTGTCAAACCAACAAGTTATATGGATCAAATTAACAATTAAAAAGTCAGAGGAAGATTATGGACAGTTTCATTATGTTAGGCAACTAAATGATAAGAGTACTAACAGCTTCAGGGATACAGTTAAGGTACTGAACTGGAATAATGTTATCACTACTCCAAACATTTTGGTGATTTACCAGTCTCTCGAAATTTTTGATACTCCTGCCCAATGACCATAAAATGTATAAATCTAAAGCAAGGAGACATAGGCACAAAATGTTACATAAGTGGTTCACACATCATTTGCAGAAACTAAGATTGTTAGTTATGATCAATCATAATAGGATAAAAAGTGAAACTGCAGCCAAAGTAGCTTACGTTAGCTTGAAAACATAATACAAATCAGAAATTGGCTCAGTGCACGTTAATAATAAGACCTTTGTTAGTGGTCATTTTTCAGAATATATAAAGAAGACAGTGGCTGTTCCCCTATACAAATTAGCCAACAAAACCTATATTATTAATTATCAGCCAACTGCTCTGGTTTCTATAATTACCAATGTTACATACAGCAGCAAGCATGTCTGTACATGTCAATTAATTATACACTCATGAACAAAAGTTTTACATAACCTCGGTTCTGTGAGTTCCGGAACCTGTACAGAAAATTGGAATAGATATCAACATAAACATCATTTCTGCCCTTTTTACTGTTCATGAAAACCACAAATTGCATGTTGTGCCACCATACAGTGAGACCTTCGGAGGTGATGGTCCAAATCACTGTACACACTGGTACCTCTAATACCCAGTAGCATGTCCTCTTGCATTAATGCATGCCTGTATTTGTTGTGGCATTCTATCCACAAGTTCATCAAGGCACTGTTGGTCCAGATTGCCCCATTCCTCAACAGCGATTTGGCGTGGATCCCTCAGAGTGGTTGGTAGGTAACGTTGTCCATAAACAGCCCTTTTCAATCTATCCCAGGCATGTTCGATTGGGTTCATGTTTGGAGAACATGCTGGCCACTCTAATCGAGCAATGTCATTATCCTGAAGGAAGTCATTCATAAGATATGCACGGTGGGGGCAAGAATTGTCGTCCAAGAAGACGAATGCCTTACCAATATGCTGCCAATATGGTTGCACTATCAGTCAGAGGATGGCATTCACGTATCATACAGACATTATAGCACCTTCCATGACCACCAGCGGCATACGTCAGCCCCACATAATGCCACCCCAAAACAATAGGGAACCTCCACTTTGCTGCACTCTCTGGGCAGTGTGTTCAGCCTGACTGGGTTGCCTCCAAACGTGTCTCCAACGATTGTCTGGTTGAAGGCATATGCGACACTCATTGGTGAAGAGAACGTGATGCCAATCCTGAGCGGTCCATTCGGCATGTTGTTGGGCCCATCTGTACCACACTGCATGGTGTTGTGATTTCAAAGATGGACCTCGCCATGGACGTCGGGAGTAAAGTTGTGCATCAGGCAGCCTGTTGCGCACAATTTGAGTCATTAACACAACATTCTGTGGCTGCACAAAAAGCAGTACTCAACATGGTGGCATTACTGTCAGGGTTCCTCTGAGCCATAATACAAAGGTAGCATCATCCACTGTAGTAGTAGCCCTTGAGCAGCCTGAGCGAGGCATGTCATTGACAGTTCTCGTCTCTCTGTATCTCCTCCATGTCCGAACAACATCACTTTGGTTCACTCCGAGACGCCTGGACACTTCTCTTGTTGAGAGCCCTTCCTGGCACAAAGTAACAATGCAAATGTGATTGATCCGTGGTATTGACCGTCTAGGCATAGTTGAACTACAGACAACATGAGTCATGTACCTCCTTCCTGGTGGAATGACTGGAAGTGACTGGCTGTCGGACCACCTCCATCTAATAGGTGCTGCTCATGCATGGTTGTTTACATCTTTGGGCGGGTTTCGTGATGCCTCTGAACAATCAACGGGACTGTGTCTGTGATACAATATCCACAGTCAATGTCTATTTTCAGGAGTTCTGGGAACCGGGGTGACGCAAAACTTTTCTTGATGTGTGTTTCCTGACTATGTCTCAGTATGGTTTCAGGCCCCAAATGTCAACAGTCAAAGATACTGAAGGTATTATTTCTTTTGACCAAAGCTTTTTTGGATGAAAATTACCTAAATGAAGCCACACTAATTGTCATACTAGGTTGGGTTGATTTGGTGGAAGAGAGCAAACAGTGAGGTCAATGGTCTCATTCAATCAGGGAAGGACCGGAAAGGAAGTCGACCGTGCCCTTTCAAAGGGACCATCCTGGCCTTTGCCAATCATACTAGGGCATTTGATTGTGTAAACAATAAACTATTACTACAGAAACTGGAGCAATATGGCATTATTACCTACATTACTAAAATGCTATCCTGGAACCCACAACCCAGTACCATTTGCAGCATAGGGGCAACAAAAACTTGATTTCCATTATTTCGCATGTTTATTTACTGAATTTAAAATGCTGTCATGATCTGCTCAGAAAAAGGTATAATCTCATGATAAAAGTTTAATGCAATAAAATCAATATTACTGTTAGAAACTGTGTTTTTATCTTGAGGCAGCATAACTGATGGCCAGGAAATATCCATACTTCATTCATCCAGTATTTGAGCACTCAGCAAACTGCAACAAACTTTACACTTAATTTCAAATCCATACAAAAAAATTTCTCGCAGACACCCCCCACAAATCGATGAAAGGAAAAAAGTTTATCGCTTACTATTCTTTTGTTGTCCATGCAGTAAAACTACAGCATCAGATGTGACATTTCAATTTATTACTTCTTTACTCAACACTCTTCCTGCTTTCCACATAGAAGAAAAGTATAACAAACAAGTATAGCCTAAAGCAATCTGCACATTGACGTAATACTCATCGAGAATCTAGGTAAATAGATCTAAAACCATATCTCAGAAGCCACAGTAGAGTTATGAATAAATAGGTATATATCCATTTAATATATTAATATATTACCTCCACAGGCACAATGTCTCTCACTAAACCTCTTTAAAAAGAAAATTCAAAAATGGCTGAAAGACAAGACTTTTTACACACTTTAAGAATTTCAGAACTGTGCAGAAGATACTCTAACTTACTAAATAATCCCAAGAAAGGAGAATTAAATCAAGAAAATAAGTAAATTACAGGGAAAAACTGCTGGTCTTTGCTTACCTTCACAAGGCAGAAATAATTGTACCACCAGTGGACACACATAAAAGAGATGCACTACCTATGTTTCAAAGCCAATAGCTGTTCCATTGCACAATGTTAAAAAGATCGAGAGGGGAGACAGCCACCTATTCTGTCTACCCTCACTCTACAAGCAACTGAAATGAGTACGTCACAATTGGCAGACGGCTGAAATCTAGCAAATAAATATGGCACAAACATAAACATTAGGCTATGGTACAGGCTGATCTGTTACCACAACTTTTATTTGGCATTCAATTTCATTGATGTCACCACCTCACAACCAACTATTACCTTTCATCTTAACCTAGCACTTGAGCTACTCTACAGATCAATCTATCAGCACAAATGCATCAACCAATCTCAGCCAAACACCAGTTGAACCATACTCATTTTAGCAACTAATCTCATTATCTCCTCTTCACTACAGTTGGGTTTCTCTCATCCTGATGACTGAGTAAATCTGTTACACTCATTGAAGGGCCAGAAACAAACTAGAAACATGACAGCAAGTACCAGTATGCCTCATTGACATCAAAGGGTGCAACATCAGCATGTGAAATAGTTCAAATGAGGGAGAGTCATTGCTATCTGGCAAATCGCTTTGGCCTAGAAGCAATCAGCAATGTTGAACCACAGGTTTCTATTTTGGATTCCTTGTTGCTTCTGCTATACATGATGATTTTTCGCTTGCATTGTCAGAAAACGTTATGTTTGTCTTTTCTGTGTATCATATAGTTATAGAAATAAAATGTAGTGCAAGTTTTCTTTATGAAAAGGGATTTAATGAAATCATCTACAGTTTGTGTAAAACAAATTAATCGTCATCAAATTCTGACAGGACTCGGTACATATTATTCAGTATTTGCCACAGAACTACACCAGTTACAACATAGTCTATTCAAACAATGAAGTAAAAGACACTGAAAGTGTGAAGTTTTGGGGACTAAAGATAGATTGCAACCTTCACTGGAAAATTCATACTTTAGAATTAGTAAAGTGTCTTAATTCAAGTAGATTTGTCACCTGCTGTATGCATGGTTTGGTTTCCTGATGTAAAAAAAGCTAATGATTTTTGGGGAAACTCAACTAACAGGGAGGGTAAAAAAAAGTGTCTCCTGCGAACTCCATCTGGTGCTACAGTAGAGTTGGCGAGAGAAGATCCCTGAAGTGACATGTTGGTTTGGTGCAGCTCCTTCATGCACCTATCCCAACCAACCAAGTAATGTTATTTTGCATAAATCTCTACATAATCACCTCAATGTTGTCACAGCTCTACATCTACACTTATTTTCTTCAGACCATCATTAAGTGCATGGCAGAGGGTACATCCAATTCTACCAGTTATTAGATTTTCTTCCCATTCCTCTCACATATAAGGTGCGGGAAGTGATTGTTTGAATGCCTCTGTTTGTGCAGTAATTATTCTAATCTTATCCACATGATCCCGAAGTGAACAATATGTAGCGGGTTGTAGTATATTCCTAGAGTCATCACTTAAAACCGGTTCTTCAAACATTGTTAATAGATTTCTCAGGATAGTTTACATCAATCTTCAATAGTCTTTCAGTTCAGTTCCTTCAGTTTCTCTTGACACTCTCCCACAGATCGAACAAATCTGTTACCACTCATGCTTTCCTTCTGTGTGTATGTGCAATATCCCCTGTTAGCCCCATTTTTACGGTTCCTACACACTCGAACAGTGTTCTAGAACCAGTCACATGAGTGATTTGTAAGCAATCTCACTCATAGACTGATTGCACTTCCACAGTGTTCTGCCAATAAACCAGACTACCACTCCTTTACCCAAAACTGAGCCTATGTTATCATTCAATTTCATATCCCTACAAAGTGTTACACCCAGGCATTTATTTGGCCAACTCCAACAGTGACTCACTGATATCATAGTCATAGGATATTAATATTTTTTTCATTCTGTGAAGTGCATAATTTTACATTTCTGAAAGTTTAGACCAAGCTGTCAATTTCTGCACCAAGTTGAAATCTTAACAAGACCTGACTGATTATTTTATACAGCATTATAAATAACTGCAACATCTGCAAAAAGCCTGTTTTTACTATTAATATTGCCTGCAAGGTCATCACCTGCCATGTTATCTGAGAGCACTAATGCGCTGCTTCCTGGACTCGGGTAGGTGCGTCGGCTCCGGATCGAATCCACCCGGCGGATTAATGGCATGGGCCGATGTGCCGGCCAGCCTGGATTTGGTTTTTAGGCGATTTTTGACATCCCACTAGGTGAATACTGGGCTGGTCCCCACAACTCTTTCATGGTTTACACTCTAGACACAGACAGCTGGGGTACACTGATTCCATCCCGGGGAGAAAGAGGGGGGGGGGGGGCGGTATGGGGTGGCAGCAGGAAGGGCATCTGGTCCCCCTTTTCAAATTAACCATGCCAAATCCGATTGTAACAATGCCGACCCTGCGAAAAACTATGGGACAAGGCACAAGCAAAAGAATAAGATTGTCTGCAAGGTCATTAATATACAACAGGAACAGCAATGGTTCCAACACACTTCCCTGGTGCACACCAGAAGTTAACTTCTATAGGTGACAATGACTCTCCATCCAAGATAACACATTGCGTCCTCCCTACCAAAAAGTCTCAGTTCAGTCATAAATTTCACTTAATACCCCATATGATCACACTTTTGACAATAAGCACTGCTGTGGTACTGAGTCAAATGCTGAGTCAAAATCAAGAAATACTGCATCTACCTGACTGCCCTGATCCAAAGTTTTTAGTATGTCATGTGAGGAAAGTGCGAGCTGTGTTTCACAAGATCAATGTTTTCAGAATCCATGCTGATGGCACTGAGGAGGTCATTCTGTTCAAGATCCCTCATTCTGTTTGAGCTCAGAAAATGTTCTAAGACTCTGGATGTCAAGGATATTGGATGGTAGTTTTGTGGACTACTTCTACTACTCTTCTTGAGATGGGTGTAACCTGGATTTTTTTCCAAGAAATGGGAACGATTTTTTGTTCAAGGGGTTTATGACAGATTACAGTTATAAGAGGAGTTAATTCAGTCACAAAATTCAGTACAGAATCTTATAGGGATTCCATTGCGTCCTGGACCTTTGTTCAAGTTGAACGATTTCAGCCATTTATCAACACCACTGACTCAATGAACAACTGCGGTTTTTGCCAGTAACCATTTGTGCTTAGCAGTTGAAAGCCGGGAAGAGTGTTGCAGGCTGCCACGAATCATCTCTCATCGACTGTAGTACAATTCTAGCACATCCTGCAAAGGCCTTGTCTACTATTCGAGACCACTTTAATATGTCATAGCTGCATCTTTAAATACAGTCAAGTTCTTGATAATAAACAACAAAGTTAAGGACTTTAGTCAGTACCTTTTCGTTCCCATACTGATCTGCTGCCTGGCCATGGATGTAGCTGAGCGTTCACCATGTATGTTGGGCAAGGCAATTAGTGCGACATCCCAAGTTCATTGTGAGGCCAATATTTCTCATGGACCTTGAGCCAACCTGAATGATCTTGCTAATTGCTGTCTGATTTAAAAACCAATGTTCAATGCAATTTGAAAGTTGTCACCTTCACGAGTATATGCAAATACATATATGTACCAAATATATACATTGTCAATCAATGTGTATGTTTATTTACTTCCTCTCCATATATTGCACTCTAATAGTTCTAGACATAAGAGGAATCATGCCACCATGTCTGAATGGTATGTTTAATCTGTTCATACAGGTCAGTTTTAATGGTGTCCGCCCCCGGTAGCTGAGTGGTCAGCGTGACAATGTCAATCCTAAGGGCCCGGGTTCGACTAGTGGCTCGGTCGGATATTTTCTCCATTCAGGGACTGGGTGTTGTGTTGTGTTGTCCTAATCATCATCATTTCATCCCCATTGACACGCCAGTCACTGAAGTGGCATCAAATTGAAAGACTTGTACCCGGTGAACGATCTACCTGACAGGAGGCCCTAGTCACACGACATTTACATTTTAGTTTTAATGGTATCAACAAACTGTTATATACAATTACATGATGTGTGTGCATTAATGCCCCTAGAAGTGGCAATTAAAATTTTAATTTGTAACTTTAAAATTATTTTAATGACCAGATATGCTTTTTAGACTCCTATGTGTGAACACCCGAAAAAGCAGCAGATATTTGCCACAGTTTAGTGTTGTTAGAGTTTTTTGCATTACAGCGTTTTATATTATGCTTCAGGAGGTAGTTTCTAGCAAAACACACACTGATGGGGCTTTGACTTGCTCAACAAGAAATAATGTCTCTTGCTGTTTAATCTTAAAATGTACCTAACCAGAGTGTTTATATTAACTATGCACAACCAACTTACTCCATTTTATTTATGACAGTGGCTCTAAACAAACCCCAATATTCGTAATGTGTGGCCCTTGCCTATGTAATGTAAGTTATCCCACTGGACGTTGAATCTGTTAAATCTTATTATATGGTAGTGTAACACAGTGTATTTCCACAGCCCTAAAGATACTTGCATTAGTAAAGTGGAACGTGCAAAAATAAAGAAGTAGTTACGTGTGACTTGTGGCTGTTCTACAATTTTAATTTCTAATGGTCACTGTTCCGCTGCAGGCAAATGCCTGCACTGGCTAAAATTGTAAAACATGGTAGTAGACCATTGTTTTAAGACATAAAACCAATGAGCTATCTTGCATTTTATATGTAGCACAGTGCCTGGAATGACCTTTGGTTGTTTGGTTGGTTTAAAAGTGGGGGTGGGGACAACAAACTGCTAGGTCATCTGTCCCTCGTTCCAATTAAAATAGTTTCACAAGGGTGGTAATAAAATAATCGAGACATACAAAACACAGTTGAAAGAAAGGATTAAACCTCAAGAATGAAAGAAGGGCAAAACACACTAAAATGGACAAAATTGGACAAGAAAACCACAGAGCGACGCAAGAAACACATAGAAGAGATCAAAACCAGAGAGCAGATTACCATGGCTGGCTGATCATGTGAATAAAAAGCAAAGCCAGCCACTCTGCAACACATTAAAACCTCCAGCCTATAAGCACTAGGGTGGAGGACACAGAGGGACAAAGGACATGCACTAAAACTTAGATCAAATGATAGAACCGACCCTCAAGAATAAAACATAAAACTAAAGCTGCTGTTGAGGCACTGTCACTCAATACTGAAGGTAGGGTGCTGGGACAGTTAAAAGTCCGCCACAGAGCAGCTAAAAGTGGGCAGTCCAGCAAGAGGTGTACGACCACCATTTCAGAGCCACAGTGACACCAAGGTGGGCACTTGTGACAGAGGAGGCATTAGCCACGTATGGGCAATGCAGAGCCGGCAGATGACAACTCATTCCCTGCAAGAAGACAGCAAGGAAAACTTCCACACATTCTTAGTCTCCTTAATGATACGCGGTTTGTTGTGTGTAATGCTATGCCATTCTGTCTCCCAAAGCCAAAACAACCCTGTGGCATAAGACAGAATGCAGGTCAGTTTCAGAGATGCCCATCTTCAGAAGTGGCTTCCACATAGCCTGCTTGGCCAGCCTGTCAGCAAGTTCATTGCCTGGGATTCTGACATGTCCTGGGGTCCACACAAACACCACTGAATGACGGGACCGTTCCAGGGCATAGACAGATTCCTGAATGGACACTACCAAAAGATGGCGAGGTAGCACTGGTTGATAGTTTGTAGGCTGCTCAAGGAGTCAGTACACAGGAAAAATGACTCACCAGGGCATGAGCGGAAGTGCTCAAGAGCACGAGATATGGCCACCAGCTCTGCAGTGAAAACACTGCAGCCATCTGGCAAGGAGTGCTGTTCAATATGTCCCTCATTAACGTATGCAAAGCCTATGTGACCATCAGCCATCAACCCATTGATGCAAACCACTTTATGGCCCCAGTACATGTCGAGAATCGAGAGGAAGTGATAACGAAGAGCTGCAGGGTTAACGGAGTCCTTAGCGCAATGCAAAACGTTCAGAAGAATCTGCAGCCTAAGTGTACAACATGGAGGTGTACATGAATGGACCTTGAGGAGAGGTGGTAACGGGAAGGTCTCTGGTTCAGACAGAAGGGTGCAGAAGCAAACCACAATCATACGCCCTGACCTGGGCTGCCGATGCGGGAGATGAACCGCAGTGGTTTGGAAAAGGAGACAGTAATTTGGATGCACAGGAGAACTATGAACACATGCAACGTAACTGACCAGCATTTGTGCACGCTTAACCTTCAATAGAGGGACTCCGGCCTCCACCAGGACACTGGTCACTGGACTCATTCTAAAAACTCCCGTCACTAGGCGAATGCAACAGTCGTGCACTGGGTAGAGTAAATGCAATGCTGAGGGCACTGCCGGACTATAAACCAGACTCCTATAGTCAACACAGAATTGAATAAGGGCTCTGTAGAGCTGCAGGAGTGTAGAGCAATCTGCACCACAGTTGATGTTGCTCAGGCACCGGAGGGCATTGAGTTGCTGCCAGCACTCCCGCTTAAGCTGACAAAGGTGAGGTAGCCAAGTCAATTGGACATCGAAAACCAGTCCTAAGAATCGATGTGTCTCCACTACAGTGAGTGGATCGTCATTAAGGTAAAGTTCTGATTCAGGATGAATAGTGCAATGCTGACAGAAATGTACGACACCTGACTTGGCAGCTGAAAACTGGAAGCCGTGGGGTAGAGCCCATGACTGTGCCTTGTGAATGGCTCCCTGTAGGTGCTGCTCAGCAACACCAGTACTGGACAAGCAGTATGAAATGCAGAAGTCCTCCGCATACAGAGAAGGTGAGACTGATGGCCCTACAGCTGCTGCTAGACCATTAATAGCCACTAAAAATACACACACACTCAATATGGAGCCCTGCGGAATGCCATTCTCTTGAATATGGAAGGGGAACTATGAGAGGCACCGACTTGGACACGGAAAGTACAGAGCAACAGGAAGTTTTAATTAAAATCAGGCAAGGATATGATGTCGCCAGGTCATGTCGTATGCTTTACGTAAGTCAAAAAAGATGGCAACCAGATGTTGGCACCTGGATAAGAATGTTCGGATGGCAGACTCTAGGGACACAGGATTAACAGTGGTAGAGCGAACCTGGTGGAAGCCGCACTGACATGGAGCCAGTAGGCCATGTGACTCCAGGACCCAACCCAACTGCCGACACAACATACATTCCAGCAGCTTACAAAGAGAGTTGGTGAGGCCAATGGGCCAGCAGCTATCCACATCAAGCAGGTTTTACTGGGTTTGAGCACCAGAATGATAGTGCTCTACCGCCACTGCCATGGAAAGATGCCATTGTATCAGATCCGGTTGAAGATGACGAGGAGATGTCACTTGTCGTCAGACGAGAGATGTTTAATCATCTGACTGTGGATCCGACCTGGCCCATGAGCTATGTCAAGGCAATGTGCAAGGGCTCTGAGGAGCTCCCACTCAGTAAATGGGGCGTTATGGGGGTTCACTGTGGGAGACAACTTTCCTTTTCATCTGTCATTTGAGGGTGCAAAAGGCTGGGGGGTAATTCTCCAACACAGAGGCTCGAGCATAGTGCTCAGCAAAGTGCTTGGAATTTGCGTTTGCGTCAGTAGATAACACGCCACTGATGTTAATTGCCAGGGACACCTGTTGGGTCCGGTAACCAAAAAGACGTCTGATGTTCCTCCAGACTTGGGAAGGTGACATATGGCACCCAATTGTCAACACATACCTGTTTCCGTCGTTTTATAAGATAGCTAAGGCTGGCACGGAGCTGATTAAAGGATATTGGGTGCTCTAGGGAAAGGTGCCGCTTATATTGCTGTAGAGCTCGCCAACGCTCTTTAGTTGCCTCAGCGACTTCTGGCACCCACCAAGGGACTGTCTTTCACCGGGGTCACCATAAAGAACAAGGGATTGCATTTTCCACCACAGAAATGGTCGTTGTAGTGACCTGCTCAATGACAACATTGATGGCACCATGTGGGGGAGGGGACTGTCTTTCACCGGGGTCAGCATAAAGAACAAGGGATTGCATTTTCCGCCGCAGAAACGATCGTTGTAGTGACCTGCTCAATGACAACATTGATGGCACCATGTGGGGGAGATTCAAAGGTGGCAGCAGAGGTGAAGGCTTCCTAGTGTACCTTGTTTAAAGCTTATGGGCATAACGCTGGGGGAGTGACAGGAAGATGGGGAAGTGGTCACTACCACACAGGTAGTCATGTGCTCTCCAGCGGATAGATGTGAGAAGGCCAGGTCTGCAAACCGAGAGATCAATGGCCGAGTATGTGTCATGTGCCACACTGAAATGTGTGGGGGGCACCTGTATGCAAGAGGCAGAGGTCGAGTTGTGAAAGTAAATTTTTGACCTCACTACCTCGGTCAGTAACCATGCCGCCACCCCACAAGGGGCTATGTGTGTTGATATCTCCCAAAAGTAGGAAAAGTTTAGGGAGTTGATCAATCAGTGCAGTCAATACACTCAGGGATACTGCACCATCTGGAGGGAAATAAATATTGCAGACAGTTATTTCCTGCAGTGTCCTTATCCTGTCAGCCACAGCTTCAAGAGGGGTTTGAAGGGGCACGGGTTCACTGCATAGAGACTTCAGGACATAGACGCAAACTTCACCTGACACTCTATTATAGTCACTATAGTTTCTGTAATACACCTTACAGCCGCAGAGGGCAGGGTCCGCTTTCGTGGGGAGCAGGTTTCCTGGACAGCAATGCAGAAAGCAGGTGTAAAGCTTAACAATTGCCATAGCTCAGCCAGGTGGTGGAAAAAACCTCCGCAATTCCACTGGAGGATTATGTGATCATGAGACTGGGAAGGCATGAAACACTCAATGAGGCAGTCTGCGCCTCAGGGACATCTGCTGCTACCAGAGGAGTACTTGTGATAGACATCCCTTGTGTCTGACGGCCCAGCAAGATCTAGGTCCTCAGTGGACGCCAGAATCTTCACCTCATCCTCAGACACAGAGCTTGTAGCTAGTGGTGGTGTGCATGCCACTGCAGTGCCTTGGTTCTTGGGGGTCTTTTTCTTTTTTGGTTTCTCTCGCTGCTCCTTAGGTTTGTCTGGCTGGGAGGGTTTCACTGATTCAGTCTCAGGGACTGAGGAGGACCGTGAAGCTCTACGATCAGCTACCTGTGGTTGTTTCAGCAACTTGCAGGTGTCAGATATGCCGCTGATAGGAACCGGGGAAGGGAGTGACCCAAGGGATCCCTTCCTGGCAAGAGGAACAGAAGAAGACTTACACTTCTCTGGCTGAGAAGTGGGCCCTGATGTCCCTGATGGTTGAGGGGTGTTACTTCTGAAGTAGATTGCGCAGGAGCAACAGCTCTGAGAGCCAACTGTACGCAGAGTAAAGGAAGATGGTAAAACCGTAGTCATAGTGGCGGCACACGTTGACGTCATATGCACAAGATGTAGCCTCTCATATTTTCTCTTAGCCTCAGTGTAGGTCAGTCAGTCCACGGTCTTGTATTCCACTATTTTTCTTTCTTTCTGGAGAATCCTACAGTCTGGCGAGCAAGGCAAATTGTGCTCTCTGCAGTTGACACAGGTGGGAGGTGGGGCACAGGGAGTATTGCAATGTGAACAATGTCCACAATCCTGACAGGTGATGCTGGAAGTACAGTGGGAGGACATATGACACTTAAAAACACCACATCGGGGGAGGGATATATGGCTTTATTTCACAGTGTTAGACCATCACCTTGACCATCTCAGGTAATGTGTCACCCTCGAAGGCCAAAATGTAGGAACCAGTGGCAACCTGATCATCTCTTAGACCCCAGTGGAAACGCCAGATGAAACAGACACCTCGCTGCTCTGAATTGGAATGCAGCTCATCGTCAGACTGCAAAAGAAGGTCCCTGTGAAATACGGTACCCTGGACCATATTTAAACTTTTATTGGGCATGATGGAAACAGAAACATCGCTCAGCTTGTCACAGGCGAGTAGTCCCCATAACTGGGCAGATGATGCTGTTCTGATCAAGACCGACCCTGACCATATTTTGGGCAAGTGCTCCACCTCCCCAAACTTGTCCTCTAAATGCTCCACAAAAAACTGAGGTTTCATTGACAAGAAAGATTCCCCATCAACTCTTGTACATACAAGGTACTGGGATGAATAAGCTTCGCTGCCATCCTTAGCCTGGTGTTCTTCCCAGGGTGTGGCTGGGGGGGGGGGGGGGCAATTTGGGGTTTTATTTCTTAGCACTGAAGTTAGACCTTGACCGCTTAGAGTCTGCTGGTATTTGATCACCAGCAAGAGATGACGTACTATGCTTCATGGTGCGTCATCCGCCCTGATGCCACACACTCTGACCACTGGCTCTCTCCATGGGCACCACCCAGCTTCAGCAAAGACCACCTGGTAGGATGGCCATTGCTGGGAGTCCTGATGCCCCAGGGTGACGGGCAACTACTCCTCGGCATACGTGGGGAGTTAATGGCGCAGGCATCAGCACAGTGATCCCTGTGTGGTCAGGGGGCTACAACCAACAGAGTACATGGTGGTTTCACCACAATGGACTGGTTACCGTGATGGAGGCACAAATGAGCTAAGAAGTACATCATCATCGACAGCACAGAAAGCGATACTGCACAGATGATGGAGGAAAATGCACCCTGGAGGGTGGCCTCGCCCAACAGCTGGAGAATGAGCGTTGACGAAGGATGCAAGAGGTCTCAGTGCATGATGGACACTATGTACCATGTAAGGTGCCCTTCCCCAGTTGGCTCACTCTTCGGGAAAATTTTGAAAAATGGAGGTCAAACCCTATAGGGGACAATCACATAAGGCCGAAACATGTGAGACTGCTATTAGTCATTTTTTACGACAGGCAGGAATACCTTGGGCCTATTCTAACCCCAAGACTCACAGGGGCCTGGAGTGGCCTTTAGCATGGTTTTTAAGGTGATATTTGTATATATAGGGTGTCCATAACTGAAGTTCCAGTTACAAAACGCTGTGGACTGAGAAGTACTGCTGAAGATGATGTAAAATTTGAACAGTTTATTATTGATCCATAGAGAAACGTCATGGGGAAAAAAAGATGAAGATTTTATCTATAGCAAGCATCATAATATGCACAGCAACAGACACACAGCACACAACGTTTCCTTAATTTGTATCCCCCCCCCCCTCCCTCCCTCCACGTCCCCAAACACACACAACTGCAGTCGTGTGCGCAAGTTGCGTTTGCATGAGTGTTTGTCTCTGTCTGTCTGTCGTCCACCTTTGACGAGGGCCTTTTTGGATGAAAGCTTATTTTGTGACAGTCTTTTTGTTGTGCCTATCTGCGACTCGGCATCTCCACTATATGGCGAGTAGCAGCTATCTTTTTTATAATACTGTAACTTAGAATCAAATGCAATATGTCATTTTATTTGGACTTTTTAGGGCACTTCTGATTATGTGGCTAGCTTTAAGACTCTATTATTGTATAAAAAGTTGTAAATAACGTTGGCCATTAAGTGATGTAGATATTTGGTTGGTTGGTTGGTTTGGGGAAGGAGACCAGACAGCGAGGTCATCGGTCTCATCGGATTAGGGAAGGACGGGGAAGGAAGTCAGCCGTGCCCTTTCAAAGGAACCATCCCGGCATTTGCCTGGAGCAATATAGGGAACTCACGGAAAACCTAAATCAGGATGGCCGGACGCGGGATTGAACTGTCGTCCTCCTGAATGCGAGTCAAGTGTCTAACCACTGCGCCACCCCGCTCGGTAGATATTTGGGATTTCCATGGTAGGGAGGACCAAACTTATAAAAGGTGATGGCTATCCTGCTCGTTCACACTTGGATGGAGTTGAAGACGCAGGACCTATGCTGGTTTGGACAGTGATCATGTCATACAGTTTTAGGGGATAGAAGTTTTTCTGTGATGATGGTCGTGACACTTAGAAATATTCTGTGCGGTAGCTCAGTGGGGACTTGGAAAAATTTACAATAATCAGTGCTCTGATTTATTCTGCCAGTAGTTTGGTAGACCTTGCATTTTAATCTTAAGCTGGTTAAAAGCTAGAGTGATCTTATATCAAGTCAAACTATAACTCTGTCTGTTTCTATTTAGCTGGGACACTGTTTATTTCAGCACTGATCCACACTTAGAATGATTCCAGCATGTGACTACTGTACTTCTATTTTGTGTGTTTAGTATTTGAACTTGAGCACATGTTGTGTTTCCCATATTTTAATTATATAGTGAGCTTACAATCCACTATATGGGGAGCTCAAGCAATTTAAATCCATTTAATTTTGCTGATGAGATTAATTACCAGTCTGCATTCAGTGTATGACAATCCACTCACTATATGGGGAGCCAAGCAATTTAAATCCATTTAATTTTGCTGATGAGATTAATTACCAGTCTGCATTCAGTGTATGACAAACGATAATAAAGTATTATTACTGAACTTTAAAACTTACAGTTGGTGAACATTATTTAGATTACTGCACCTATATTCAAACTAAGATTGTTTAATCTGGTTTACACATCAGGAACAATTTATTACTTTATTTAAGAAAAGTCTACAGCTGCAGCATCCCCAAAGGCAATGCAGAGACAGCAAAACAAGTTTTATTTCAAAATATTCGCAGAACTATTGGCAGTATTATGACTTAAGAACTCCTGCTGAAGAGATGATAGCAGTGTACAGGATCCTAAAAGGCAAATGGCACCTACTCTATTAACAGTGCCGTGAGTGGCCAGACATACCTGCTGTAGGTTCATCAACCGCAAGTACTCTTGGTGCCGCGGACAAAGACGGTGTGCTTTCCGCGGAGGTGCCATTCTGCTCCCACCTTCGAAGGTAGAGGAGGAGGTAGAAACAGCAGACGCAGAGGCACAGCTAGACACAGAGGAGGTGTCAAAGCTGGTAGGGGTCTTGCATCGCCGGTACGGGTACGGTTGCTTCTGGATCTCGGCAAGGACCACCACTTCATCATCATCGGCACACTGCAACAATCAAACAGGGCAAGATGAGCTACAAGCAGCCTACTGGATTGCCACAGTTGGACAAAAACGTTGAAAACCTGTCCATTTTGGCAAATGATTGCCTCTGACGTAATCATTGCATTCATATCATTAAAACATCACCTCCAAGATGGAGTTTAACTTCATGTGTGTATATAGTAAATTAAGAAGAATACATGATAAAAATTTTAGGTGATCTGGGGAGTTTACCACAGGTGATAAATTTAGGATACCGGGCTGGATTCTCTGGCAGCAGCTACAGTTCTACCTCCGCAGAGTCTCACGTAAAACAGCTCAGATAACTTATACAGGAATGTTGTTCTGTGCAACTCCAGTGCTGTGCCAAAGTTCATCAATGGCAGTGACTGGTGAGTGGTAGCGTGCTAATCTCTCGGCAACCCATGACCAGATGTTTTCCGTTGGTGAGAGATCAGGAGCACATGCTGGCCCGGGATCAGTTGAACACCACCTGTATTGAGGCGGTCAGGTCAGCTTGAACAACATGCAGTCTCGTTTTATTTCTTTGAAAGATAACATCACAGATACCTTGAGGATACAATAGACAATGGCCTTGGCACACCAGAAATGTAATGCCTGCTGTCCAAACTACCAGCTATGCGAACCTGAGGTGACTGTTGTGTAATCACATGCACCCATAATGTCATGTGATATGTAAGGTCAGTGTGATGGTGATGCATAGAAGCTATTAACATTCTCTCTCCTTGCACCCTCCACAATGGATATATTCAACATGACGACGTACACAGAACCAGGACTTGTCTGAGAAGACGACATGGTGCCACTTATGTAAACAATTTGTTGTCAAGTGCACCACTTTCTATGTAGATACTTGCCTTGCTGCAAACAAGTTCATTACCTGGCTCAGCAAACGTTAAGTGGCTGTATGATCCTGTACAGTCGAGTGAACAATATGTTGGTCCTCTTAGGTGTTATTCAGATGGAGCTATTAAGATCCTGCATGGTGGTATGGCCCTCTCGAATCTGTCTATTCCGTATTTGCACAAGTCGTGTTATTCCAACCAAAACGATAACAATACCATAAAATTATAAACCACAGCCCTCGGGTGCCACTATCCCGTTGCTGTCTTAATTCTGCAATGTGGTGGCAGACTTTCTTTGCCTTACAAGAGGCATAACACAATCTTCTCATAAGCAACCAACATTCAAATACTATTTCTGAATAAGCAACCGGTTGTGTAAACTTTCCCTACATACAGGATGTAGATGGCATTCTTCCAACACAACTTGTTTGGTTGCTCTGAAATGCTAATGATTTCCATATCTGAGCTTTCATTGTGAATGGTCGTATATAGTTGCAAAGTAGTACTACTAACTCTTGAGAAGCATCAAAAACAGTCAAGTGGGCCTCAGCCAATATAATACAGACCATAATCGCAGAGTAATATTTTGATGTGAAGTTTAGAGGCCAGGGGAATCATTATTTCATGCCATACTTATCTAACCAACTGTGTACATTTTCAGCCATTTGTCTGGGTGCATTATTAGTCTGTTTTCCCTCAGGGAAAAAGTTTAGATCTTACTGCATAGTTTTATGCAAAAAAACAGATTTCCACAGAATATTATTCCCAATCACACTGCCAAACCAAAGTGCACAAAGTAAACAATCTTCTGACATTTTGATAGAAAAAAACTAGCATTCATTCACATGTAGAGTAGAAGTTACTGAACTTCACAACTGACAACCTGCAAAATGCAGTTCCCAATGAGTTTTAAAAAACACTGAACATTCTGTATTAGATGGCATATTTACTGTAGGCTTGTGGTGGATTAAAATCTTGATTCGTGGAAAGGAGGATCTCTGGCCTGTGAGCCAGTGGGAAGTTAGTATGCTCTGTAGTATGTAACGATTACTCTACTCATATATATTGTGCTTAGCAATAAATAGTATCATGTTGTGTCACTATTCCGCTATCACACCTCCAGTACCCCATTTCCAACAGTGGTGACCTAGAATTTCCACGTCGCGCTGCGATTTTGCTGTTAGCCAAAAATCTGTCAGTTTGATAAGGCCATCGACATGGCTACCATTACAAACAGCTCAACTACACTGTTCCTTCGCCAATACCTCACTCAGAAAAGTCGACATCATCTCTCAACATGTGCTCATGAGTGCCATGGACATTCCTATGCAAAATCGCAAAATGTCCGCGAAGATTTGGATGATACTCCAGTGCGGAACGACATAGCGACAATACCTTCATTGTTCGCCGCATCTTCGGACCAACCTCGCATTGCCGCCGATGTCCAGCAGCGAACTGTGTATTCCTGGAACTTGAGACAAAAGTAGTCCAGAGAATCACAATAAACAACGACCAGCGGCCTCCGTTAGAAATGTTAATCCAAGTGCATTCGAACTTCGGACAGGGCAAAACGTGTTTTCCATTGCTAGTGATTATGAGCGTTATGACACTCGCATTAACGACCTGAACCATACGGATGCCTCGCACAGTGCCGTGATGGCTGAACAACAATGGCCCGCGGCAAACCACAGTCATTCTGTTTTGTCATCCACCGGTCAACGAACCACGGGATCAAGGTTTACGAGGGGTGTTTGAAAAGTCCGTGCAAAAATAAAAACTACTTATGTGTTTGGAATAAACCTTTTTTACTTTTTGACATAGTCTCCTTTTAGACTTATACACTTCATCCAATGCTGTTCTAATTTGTTGATCCCTCCCAAATAATAGGAATTGTCTAAGTGTGCAAAATAGCTATTAGTTGCTGTAATCACCTGCTCGTTTGAATAAAATCTTTGTCCCACCAGCCATTTCTTCAAATTGGGGAACACACAGTAGTCAGGGAGCCAAGTCTGGAGAACAGGGGGGATGTTAAAGAGTTGGAATGCTATTTCCATTAATTTTGGGACCACAACTGCTGAGGTGGTGCATTGTCGTGATGGAAAAGAACTTTTTTGCAGTCCAGTCGCCAGCATTTTTCTTGCAGCTCTGTTTTCAAATGGTCCAATAACGATGAATAATGTTCACCTTCTTCTTCTTCTTCTTCTTCTTCTTCTTCTTCTTCTTGCGTTACGGTCTCTGTAGGACCACGGGTAGCTCCTTCGTGGATTGCATTTTCCTCTTCTCCCAGAACCTCTTCATTCTTTCTCTTCTCCTCTCCCGCTCTTCTTCCGAGATCTTCAGTTTCCGTTTCTCCTGGCGGCTCCACTGGTGACATTCTAATCTTTTCCTGTATTCTTCTCTGTCACTGATCTCTGGCATATTTGTTGGTGTATATTTGTTCCTCCAATTTTCCTTTCCTTCGACCTTGATCCCCAATTCCAACCAGTCTTTCCGAAGCTGAACAATCCACTTGGTTCCTGTCTTACCCCTTGTCCCCTGTTGTTTCCCACACTCTCTTTGTCATTCTGTTCATACTCATCCTAACTACTTGCCCAGCAAACCTTGCCCTTTTGAGTCTGATTTCCCCGGATATTGTTCTTGTTCCGATACAATTCTTCCCTACGTCTTTGCATCCACCTCTCTCCAACTCTTTTGGGACCTAGTATTTTTCTCAGTATTTTTTTCTCTTCTTTCTCTAGTTGTTCTGCCCCATTTCTTCCTAGTGTCATCGTCTCAGCAGCATATAATACTTCATTCCTCACTGTTGCCTTGTAGTAATATTCATCTGTAATAGTTTTACCCTTTTCCAGATAGTCGATGAGGATTATCCCTTGCGAATCCCAAAAGACTGTCGCCATAACCATTCCGGCCGAAGGAATGGTCACCACCTTTTTTGGTGCACATTCTCCCTTGGTAACCCATTGTTTAGATTGTTGTTTGGTCTCAGGAGTATAGTAATGTATCCATATTTATTCCACATTGAAGAAACTATGCTTAAAGTCCTGCGGATTCTTCCTGAACAGCTGCAAACCATCCTTGCAACACTTCACACAATTCCGATTTTGGTCAAGTGTGAGCAATCGCAGAACCCATCTTGCGGATAGCTTTCTCATGTCCAAATGTTTATGCAAAGTATTATATACCCATTCATTTGAGTTGTCCACAGCACTAGCAATCTCTCGCACGTTAACTCTTTTGTCGTTCATCACCATATCATGGATTTTATCAATGATTTCTGGAGTCGTAACCTCTACAGGGCGTCCAGAATGTTCAAGCATCACTTGTGCCCATATGGCCACTCCGAAAATTTTGAAACCACTTATAAACTGTTCTAATCAAATGTGCAGCTAGATGTGTAGCTGTCTACTGTACATCACTGGCCATAAATACTGTCGCAAACAATAGACTATCAGTCAGTTCACAACAGATCTGAATCACTGGATATACTACGGATTATGAGCAACTCACCAGGCACATGCTACTGATGGCCAATTACAGGGCTATTTGCAAACATAGATGTGCAAAACAGTTTATCAAAAGTATTTGAATTCAAAATGCAAATACTTGGTTATTCTTTCTATTTCAAATGTAATTACAAAGTGGTTTTAAATTAAATAAGTTAAATACAAAATGCAAAATAGGTATTTTCAAAATACCTTTATTCAAATAAAATACCTGTAGCCAGTGAACATTTTAAATGCTATTTATTTCACTAATTTTAACACCATTAATTGTTCAAATCTTTCATGTTCCATCTATGGTGGCCTCATTATTATTCCACCAAAGGAAAACAGTCATTCAACAGGACCAGAACTTTGTTGTCATTATCTTTTAAATATCATAACGTGTCCAGATCCATTGTAGTGTGGGCACTATCACTGGCTACAGAAGGATCAGACTCCTCAACAACATATAATAAGATTTAAACTTTTCTATATTCTATCAGAACGCTGCAAGTTTTTCCCAGCTTCTTCTTTTTGTTTCATCTTCTGCACTTCTGAAGTAATAAATTTTTTAAGACATTCTCTGTTTTCCTACCCATTTCATTTTGGAAGAAGAAAAAAAGGGTAAGATACGGATGCTAATATGCCATCTTTGCTTCTGGTTCCTCTATTTTATAGAATTTCTCAAGACATCTATAACTATTTTTAATAATTTCTGTCAGCACAACACAGAATATAAGGTTATCAGCTTGCAAGCTGCTTAGCATTCTTCTCATTCTAATTCATTGCAGCAGAAGACATCCATAGAAGGTATCTTTGTCCCCGTCTTAACTTCTGATGCCATCAGCAATAGGTTTTCAACAGCTCATGTGGTCATTAGGACATTGTATTTCAGAATGAAATTTTCACTCCGCAGTGGGGTGTGTGCTAATACTGTTACTCTGCCACCAGGTTTCATTTATAGTATCCTTGACTGGGAGTAGATCTTTAATAGAATCATAATACACATTCCATGGTGTTGTACACAGTGTAACGCCCCAAGGACAGAAAAACCCCAATTACCAAACTTTGTGAAAACTTAAAGTAGGGAAGTGAGTCATCTTGACAGTGGCAACAACTATTGGTGATAAAAAAATTAATTACACTGATAATGTTTTGATTAACAACTATAACACTTAAATACTGTGAGTAACATACAAAAGAGGAGATAAAAGGAAAGGGTTGTCATGCATTAGGGTCAATCCATTTAAAATCACCCAATAAGAATAAAATTTGTTGCTCAACATTTTTGATTTTCTTGATTTTTTTTATCATGAGTTCCCTATAGACAGACATTCACAAAACATTGTTTTAAAAATTTTTATAAGTCATAGTTTTTTTCTGGCAGCAATTTTTACAATAGCGGTTGGGCAAATTTTAGTGGAAATCCACGTTTGCAGAAAGTTTAATTGCCAAGTTATTTTAAAAGATATCAGAATAATTAAAAGCCAGTGTGATCAGCATGAAATGAACTTCAGGCATTTTTTTTTTTTTTTAATTTTGCTACCATGTAAGAGAGTCACTCAAACTCTTTCTGTGAAGACTCTGAAAAAATTTATCAATCTTCACTTTTTAAGGCCTTCAATTTTCATGAAGGAAAAGAGACTCATTAATAATATGTTATCTCTGTGTTGTGTAATTACATAACTACCCGCAGTAAAAGTTGCAGTCCTGAGAATGCACTCCTGTTTTTTATACAGCTTTTCAAAAATGGCCAAAACCCTTCTAACGTCAATTTTCGCAGGTCAATATCTAAAAAGGCACTGAATGAAAACCAAGTGAAAATTTTACAGAATGTTCTTTATTCTCATGGGAATATCTCACAAAAAAATTATGACTGAGACTCAACTACATTGAGAGTAATAGAGCAGCAAATTTCAGTAAAAACGCTACCCCTCTACATGCTCGTGCAGTGCCAAGTTAGCAAACAAGGGCTTGAAATTATTTCAGTTGACGTTGGTCAAATGATGTTTAAATCATTACATACAATAAATGATCAAATATTTCTACTTTTAAATAACAATGGGCAGAGATAACAATTGGTAAGAGTTCTAATTCTTAAAATTAACGGTACATTTGCTGTACTACACTTGCGTACAGTATACACATAATAATGTTCCTCCATGGCTACAGATTTAAAACTTCAGTTGTAACTACCTGCCAGCTGCAATTTTCAGTTATGTTGTGTGTTCTACCAGACACTGTTGTGAGTTCCAGTGGAGTCAGCTTTCGTACTATTTTATTTGCAGGCACCCAAGCAGTGTCATTTTTGGAAAGTTGAAAGGCAGTTCTTGGACCGGAAGGGTGAAACAAATGCACTAAAACATCATTGCTATCTTCACTTTTCTCTTCAATTTTTTCGAGCCACCACTTCTCATCATACATACAAACAACAAAATCGTTATTTGTAAAAGATGATACATTTGTAAAAAGTATTGAAGTTTGATGATCATCGAAGTTGGAGCCTTTGGAAGTAACAAAACATCTTATTTGATTGTCACTTATGGGAACATATCTGTGATAGCTTCTTGTTCCTTTCAATGGTAAACAACAGCAAATCTCTCGGTCAGCTTTGTTTTGATTTGTTCAATTTCAGTTTAAGAAACAAATATATATCTAACTCCAGTAATATTCTGTTGACAGTATTTGAACAAATCGTGTGGAGCCAGGGTCTGTTCTGTGTAAGGTCTTTGAAGGGAAGCTCGTGTAACTTCTCTTTTTGTTGTTCCGCCTGTCCTATCGCAAGAATTCTTTCCGTGTGATGGGGCAAAGAAATTCCACCCTGCTGGTAAACCAAAATCATTTTTGTGTTGGCAGATATTAATGAAGTTTTTCTTATTTTTGTACTGGCTGCTTGCGCCATCACTAAAGTAGATTATCTTTTCAACATTACGTATGATATTCTTAATTTCTCTAATGAGGTGATATTGAAATGCATACACAGTCGTGGTACTATGTTCTAAGTGGTCACTAATTACACAAATAGATTTGCAACACATGTTGTCTTCTTTTTTAAAGTAGATGACAAATGGATGCAGTATCGCCTGTGCATTAGTCCAAAGAAAACTTTGAATTTCATCCTGTACTGTAAATGTATAGTTTTCCGCAAAATCACCAATCACTAAACAGTGGGTTTCTTTCAGGTTTTCTTTTGTTTCCTTAAAATATTGAACTTGAGCTTTTGAGATAACGTGATGGGATTTTAAAAGCACCAGCTTATCGACAAGAGACTGTAAAAATTCCTCACTGGGCATTATCTGTGTAATAAGCTCAATTCTATTAGTTTGTACCCATTACTTGAAAACAACTTCATCAGGCAAGATGTCAAGTTCATTTTTTAAGATATCAAGTAGGGTATCTGGTCCAGGACATCCTGCACGTATGTCAGCATACATTTTTCATTATCAATATCACATACCATGAAAGCTATCAGGTCTTTATAATTTGCATTAAGCTTTGCTCCTTCCATCATAAACTTTGTGTTTTGATGATGCTTGCAAACGCATACAGTATGAGTTCATGATGAACCCGGAAGAATACACCACTTTGGTCATAGAAAAGAAAATATAGGGCGGCCAATTTTGTTATCTGGACATTTTTGTTTATAGAGGCTGTAGAGCTCATTCAGCGAGAGAAGAATTAACCTTTTCTGCTTCTGCACCTTAACATTGTCAATCACAGTTGAAACACATTTCTTTTTACCAGGACACATGCGACTATTGTCATCATCCTCGTAAAATTCTTTAACACTATTAATAACAACTTCATTTATTTTGTTGGACCTTGTCTTTTCGAAAGATGTGGTAAGATGCCTTGATCCATAACTAGCTGCCTAGTTAACTTCACCATGTATTCAGATACACCAAATTCCTCGATTATTTTTTTCTTTGACCATGATCTTGGCAAGACACTAATTATCTTAATTTTGTCATCTTTACTGGAAACTTTAAATTTTTCTTTCATTTTGGTAATAAGTGTATCATACTCACTTTGTACATTTTCTGTACTATTTCCATTCCAAGCATCTAAGTCATTATGGAAAGATTCTTCCAATTTTCGCTTGACAGCACTTGCAATTTTTTCAGTTTTTCTTTGTAAAGCTGATAGTCGCTGGTCTTTGTTGAGCTTTGTTATTTTACGTAAAGGAGATAATTCCAAAGTTTCACAGATTGATTCTACTTGATGCAAAGGATCATCCTCAACCAATTCAAAAGGCCCAGTAAGAAATTCAGGATCATTCTCAACACTAATTGCCACTTTTTCAGCTGGTTTATTTACAAATATTCTTGATGCGCAAGTTGGGCATAGAGCTTGTCCAGGAATTAGGTTAATATCCACATTTTTTTGTTTAGGTGTTCAACTAGTATTTTACGCAAACCATTTTTAACTGGCTTTTTGTGAGTACCAAATGGGTCACAACACTTTTTACCAAAAATGTGGTTGTATTTGTCTAAATATTTATCTTTGTGGTAATAACAAATATTAGAAATTTCTTTCGAAATTCTTAATTTTAACAAACATTGTTCTTCAGCTGGCAAGTCACTCATTCTTATCAATTCTTGATGCACTTTCGTCATGTAGTGTTGTTTATGGCACTGTTCACTAATTAGTTCACCCACAAAACAACTCATTTCAATACTTGAAAAATCTACTATTCTTGAAAACAGTTGAAGATGGGAGGCTTCAGATCTACACTTACAAAACTCTTGTTCACTTGTTTATTGTCTTGGGTCCTGCAAAGAAAGTAATATGAAAAGTAACTCCAATTGAATTCACAACAGTGTCTGGTAGAACACACAACATAACTGATAAACTATGCGATGAAATATCGTGTTTGTTTAACTCCCTAATGAAAATTGCAGCTGGCAAGTAGTTACAACTGAAGTTTTAAATCTGTATCCATGGAGAAACATTATTATGTGTGTACTGTACGCAAGTGTAGTACCGTTAATTTTAAGAATTAGAACTCTTACCAATTGTTATCTCTGCCCATTGTTATTTAAAAGTAGAAATATTTGATCATTTATTGTATGTAATGATTTAAACATCATTTGACCAATGTCAACTGTAATAATTTCAAGCCCTTGTTTGCTAACTTGGCACTGCACGAGCATGTAGAGGGGTAGCGTTTTTACTGAAATTTGCTGCTCTATTACTCTCAATGTAGTTGAGTCTCAGTCATAATTTTTTTGTGAGATATTCCCATGAGAATAAAGAACATTCTGTAAAATTTTCACTTGGTTTTCATTCAGTGCCTTTTTAGATATTGACCTGCGAAAATTGACATTAGAAGGGTTTTGGCCATTTTTGAAAAGCTGTATAGAAAACAGGAGTGCATTCTCAGGACTGCAACTTTTACTGCAGGTAGTTATGTAATTACACAACACAGAGATAACATATTATTAGTGAGTCTCTTTTCCTTCATGAAAATTGAAGGCCTTAAAAAGTGAAGATTGATAAATTTTTTCAGAGTCTTCACAGAAAGAGTTTGAGTGACTCTCTTGCATGGTAGCAAAATTAAAAAAAAAAAAAAATATGCCTTAAGTTCATTTCATGCTGAGCGCACTGGTTTTTGAATTATTCTGATATCTTTTAAAATAACTTGGCAATTAAACTTTCTGCAAACGTGGATTGCCACTAAAATTTGCCCAACCGCTATTGTAAAAATTGCTGCCAGAAAAAAAACTATGACTTGTAAAAATTTTTAAAACAGTGTTTTGTGAATGTCTGTCTATAGGGAACTCATGATAAAAAATCAAGAAAATGAAAAATCTTGAGCAACATCACCTGGGTGATTTGAAATGGATTGACCCATTATCTTTTAAACATCTATAGAATAAATTTAAAATCACATGCACGAAGGTTAAATCCAAGGAGGTAATTCCGTCAAAAATAACATTTACCATGGAAGAGAGTTGTAGCCGCATCTAAAAGGAAATTCAATTCGCTTACAATGCAACTGGGATATGGAAATATTTAGTTAGTTGCTCTTGAGTCGCTCTAGAGAACTATTGCGATAGTCTTCTGGAAGCAAACGTTATTTGATTTTTTCAGTTGTGAAAGTTCGATAGTTCGGGAGAGATAGACTAAAGCCATATTCAGTCATTCGATTGAATAAAGTAATCTTTACCGTTATCAACACCACGGTGGTTTTTAATTGAGTGATACTGATTTACTGGACTTAACCTTCGGACTGAAGAACAGTTGCGAACTTGGTAGTAATGGATTAGTGACACGAAAACTATTCGTAGTCTTGAGTATGACACAATAATACAAAGTCAAGAAGAAAAACCAATACGCCATTCAATCAAAAGTTGTCAACATCACGATAACTGGACTGATGAGAAGTTAATCTTGAATTACATATCGGTATGCGTGCGTGATAGGGACAAACAATTAATTACAAAAAGATTAATAAACTATTAGTCAAGAGATAAATCAGATGAGTCGCCTACATGATTCAAGGAATAATGTAACGTATGTTCATGATAGTGACTGAGTCTTTTAAACATTTTAAGTGACTGTGTGAAGACAGGAATAACAGACAGTGAAAGGTAAATAATATAAAAATCAGCATTACGGCGTGTTACAAGGATGTTACTTCAACATAAGCGATCTCTGGAGTTACGTTGGACCGTTGTTAATAATTTGACGTAGCAACGAAATTACGAGCAGCAATTATTAATCCTCGCTAAGGATGATGTGAAAAACGACCGTAATGATAGGATAAGAACCAAGATTTCACTGCTCAACGAAACTAGCCGGGCATAAGATAAAAGATAAACAATTGATCAGTTAACACAAGCTGATAAGACTGTTATGGACGAACAATAAAATATTTCTTAACTACGCGAGGAGCTGTGTTACAGGTGCTTTACCACGTCATGCTGACGGGGATGAACGTCATTACGAGTCGCGTCTGCTCCCGACAAGTGCAGGAGGAGGGAGGGGACGTCACAATAGGTAAGTACGGGTTTTTCCAGTTTACTCTAAATATATTTCACAACCTTTAGGAGATCTCGAACACAAACAAAATGATTAACATTTTGACATGGCTGCGTTATAAAGTTTTTTGTATGAATTACTTTGAGATCTGGACTTATCAATATCTCTTTTTGTTATTAAATGTACTGTGTGTATTTGGCACACCTCTAATGATTGGCCAGTTGCAACTCCAAAATCTTAAGATGTTTCTGAAAAATTCTCTTAGTCTTAACACATCATCATCATCTTGCACTATTTCAATATTTTGAATATAAGCTGAATCTCTTTCATTTGTTCCTGTACCTGAGACGTTTACATATATTGGAAAAGCTGTGACCTTATTTGATCCACTGTTGGAAATGTTTTCATGATTTTTGTCAGCTTTAAATCAAATTCAAAATGAATGTCTACAATCTGTTCAGCTACTTTACCGCAACTATGTTCCCTTATACCTCCTGCAAGTCAGAGCTAAATTTTTTGTTGAAATGTTTCATAATCATTGGAATGAGCCGTTACATCCAGATAGCTTCTCTTGGATGATGGCTGAATATCAGCAGTTGTGCATACGAAATCAACCTCTTACAAAGCTCCCTATGCATTCCCTACATGTTATATATATTTTTCTGAGATTTTGTTTTATTACACATTTTCCAGCACATAATCTTTGATGGGACAGATAACTACCGTATTGTTTGCGTGTCTGTTGCATTATTTTGCGAGTAAGTCTGTAGGCTGTGGCATACACTATTTGGATTGTTTAGGAGTACTGAGTGTGTCTACACTTCAGTGTACTGCATTATTTAGGAGGAGTCCGCATGTCTGTACTGAAATTATTTCAGTAAATTAGGAGTTGTTTGCATGTCTGCAGAGCATTATTTAGGAGTAGTTTACAGGTCGGTTTGCTGTGTGGCATGACCTGAAGCAATTTCTGTATCAGTATGTCTCTAAATCGTTCCCTAAATAACTTATTCCAAAGTAAATAAAGTACACTCCTTCCTTACTCTCTCTAGCATCCAAGCACAGGCTGAGTCATTTCTCATTTCAAGCTATTCTCCCCCCGGCCACTATCTTGGATTATGTCACAGGAGGGATGACAGCACCTTCTGGTGGCAGTATTGTGTACTATAGTTCAATTCATTTATCTTGGCGGCTCGCGCATGCCCGCCCAGATGCGGGAGATTGCAGCGTTGCCAGTTGTATGCGCCAAGAGAAGCAGCGCCGTAGCAGTGGAGTTCTCAAACTTACGTTTAGGGGGGAGCGCGCAGTTTATGAAGTAAAGCCACCACGGCCGCATTAAACCTTTCGCTGCTACAGAGACGTGCTCCCCGCATTCCACGCCGTGCGCGATTTTGTAACCACTGCACTGCTCGCCTGTGCAGACACATAGTGTTCCGACTGCTTTGACACACTTATCATTCGATTTCACAAAAACTATTTGGCCCAAAAATTTGATTTTGAGACATCTTCTTGACTGATACCTTCCCCCCATAAATGACTTAATTTTGTTTCGATTTTCAACGCAGTTATATTGCAGCATTAAATGTAGTAAACCATTGCACGAAATTTTGAAGAGTTTGCAGAGGTAAAGTTCATAGCGTATACTTTCCGTATGTTCGATTGTAGTTACCACAATGTTGAGAATGAAATGTGGACAAGATACCTAAATTTCATATAAAATTTACTGTATAACAACATCTCATTTAATTTAAGTACCAGATTGGTGTCGTACGTAATATTGAGAAATATTCCGTCTTTCGCGACTGTAATAAAAGTTTTATTTACACCGGGCGCGTTTGACTTTATTTTAAAGCACTTCAATCAATCAAAAGGAAGTACACAAAATACGTTAAACAAAACTGTGGACTTACAAAAACATTAGGACTTGAATATACTGTGTATCAGTGCTCTGAGCTATGTCAAATATAATTTTTGTGTGTGGCACACACAAAAAGCATGTATTTGCTAAAACACTGATCGGCCGACACAAACGTTGAATATTGTGTTACCTCAGCACAAAACTACGAAAGGTGACTTGGCAATGGAGGAGACAAAATGCTGTCCAATGAAGATGCTCCAAAAGAGAAAAACGCGTCTGGTCTAAATAAGACGCTTATTACAGTTGCAGAAGAGGAATATATTTCAATACCATTGGTAAAATTGCAACTGTGGAACAAAAACAAGAAAGAGAACATGAGTATTATTGTGTATGTGCCTTACCCTTCATTGTTGTCAATCGCTGCGATAGTCTTCTGCATCGCTGTAGTCAGTGTCGCAGTTCGAATCATCAGGTCTTAGAGTTATGACGATGGGTTCAAGCAGATTGTCAATTACAATTTCCCTGTCCATGTCCTCCTCCTGTAGCCTTTGTGCATGCCGAACACATTCAGCCCATGCTGAAGAAGTAATTCTGTCAAGTGCTTCGTGCAGAAGCCTTTCTGTATCGGCAATTTTAAATGTCACGTTTCGTTCTGCGACATACCCTTTCACTTGTGCCCAAATTAACTCTATCGGATTGTATTGGCAATGGTACGGTGGCAAACGCAAAACTGTGTGTCCATGTTCCTGTGCAATACAATCGATTTCATAAACTTTTGTGCGAGGCTTATGAAGCACTACAAGATTCAACATTTCAGCACGAGTTTGGTTGGCAGTATGTGGAATATTTTTACTTGCAAGCCATAACATGATATCGGCTTTTTTTGTACTTGTTGTGGGTGTCTTGTCAACAACAACAGAGTGATAACTCGCATTGTCCATTAGAATCACAGAGTTTGCAGGCAAGTAAGGGGGAAACTGATTCCTAAACCACAATTTAAATGTCTCAGAGGTCATTTCGGAATGATAATCCCCTGAATTTCTCTTTTTTGCCCGGAACACTAATTTGCTTTCTGGAATGAATCCAGAAGCAGAACCAGCGTGAAGCACAATTATTCGTCCACCTTTACCAACTGGTACTTTAAACCCACCCGAACCATGACTCATTTTCCAACACGCTTTCCTTGTGTGATTTTGGTTCACCCATGTTTCGTCCAAGAAAAAAATGTTCTTATTCCCGGATTTTCTTACTTCAATAATACGTCTTAAAAACTGTGCCCTTGAAGCAGCGATATCACTACGTTCCATTAAAAACTTTCTTCCGTCATTTGTATGTACGTATTTGAATCCAATGTTTTTAAGTATTCTATTCATTGAAGTCATGCTGCCTTTAAAATTTATGGTTTCACGCATTTTCACAGTGATTTTTTTTACAGTAGGAAATTCGCCTGTGTTGTACATGTTGAGCACTTCTCGTCTTCGAACATCTTTGTCGAAATTATCTAAATTAGTTACAGTCCTCTCACGAGTGCGATATTTCCCTGGCGATCTGAAAAGTGGGCTTTCACAGGTCTCCGTAGATAACTTTCCTTCATTGGCAATCCGCTGAACGGTTCTCAAGCTAACGCCTGTCGCTTCTGCAGTGCGTTCCTGAGATCTGGCGACATCCGTGGTAGGTCCACCGTTTTCTGCTTCGCGCTTGAAAAAAGCGTGAATCCGGTAAATTATGTCCCTCGCCTGTTTATGGAGAGTTTGTCGCTTACCACCATTATCAGCCATGACAACTTGCAACAAATGCGATAAAAATTCACCAAAGAATAACTACAATCACATTTAACACTCGCACTCGCCAAGACATTCCCAGCAGACCGTTCAGAAAACTACTGAACACTCATTGGCTGTCAGCGGATGCATGACGTCAGGTGCGTAGAGCGAGCCTTAAATCGACCGCAGTCGTTCATGGTTCCAACTATACAGAGTGTTCATTTTAATTGGAGACATTGAAATATCCGCAGATCTACACATCGGATCAAACAAATTTATAACTAAATTTTTTTTTGTCTCAGAGGGGGGCAGCATCCAATGATACCAAATTCGACGAATTTGTAGTCAAATTTGTTATAATTGGATGTCCCCTTCCGGGAGGAACTAATTTTCATTAGGATTTCTTTTGGCTCTGTGTGTCGTTTTCAAGAGATTTCAATGTCCCCATAAAATGAACACCCTTTATAACATAAACAGTGTTTATAAATTGGGAAATATTCTATCTTTAGCAACTGTAACAAAACTTTCTTTATACCAGAGTCATTTCGCTTTTTTCTAAAACGTTCTGATTAAAACGAAGTTTGCGAAGTACACAAAACTGAATTTTGGACGTAATAAAACATAAAACTAAAATATATTGCCAGTGAGGCACAGTGCGCAAACATTTTGTTTTTGTCACAACGGACAGCAAATACTTGCCAAAACATAGATCAGTCGACGAAACCATTGAATATGATGTTGCCAAAGCAGCGAAGCAAAGAATTCCGTCAGACAATCAAATAGCTCGGCAACGTACGAGCCGAAATTCTGCTCTAAATAATACTTTTAATACTGCCGCAAAAGAATATATCTCAATATGAATAGTAAAACAGCGCCTGCGGAAGAGGCGATATACAAACAAAACGGATAACATGAATATTGTATGTGTGTCTTTTCGTTGTTTTTAATTGCTGTGAAAAGAAATACTGGAGGAGAAAATTACAAAAACTGAAAACTTATTATGATTATAATGAAGCACAGGAAATTTCAAAACATTACATTCAAACGAATAAAATTCATTAAGTAAGACACTTCGCTATTGTTTTTAAATAAATAAAATATTTAGTATGCAACAAGCCTTGAACTCAGAATCTTCCGATTAGCAGCCCAACACCTTAACCATTACGCCAACGCAGCTACTCATTTCTGGCCTCTCCTGGTGGCCTCTCCTGGAGCACTCTAAACGTCTGCAAAATACCGACAAACACTGTTGGGATGACTATGAATAACTCACGTTGCGTCGAAGTACAATAGGAAATAAACAATTACCGCTGTTCTTTATTGCGAAAAAGCGGTTCGTGAGACTGATACAAACACCTTTCCTTGCTATCGCCTGAATTAGGAGGCTTATTGTTTGTTTGGTTTAATTAATTAATAGAATATGAAGCAATTGGTGTAAAGAATGCTTTTTCCAAACTTTCTATAAAAGAAAGTCTGCTATCAAGACATTGCTTTTGTTCAATTACTTCATTTATGACTGAACGTTTCTAAAATTGAAGACACTCGTCCGTGCTCTGCACTGCAGTCGAGATCTGGCAACGTCGTTCTCTGTTCATTGGCTGACTGTGATTTGTGACGTCAAATGCGCAGAACGAACCTAAACTCGGCCGCCTAGATATATGACGCGCACCTTAGGTGAGTTGGAGTCTAAAACTCGTGGTTGAGACACTGCCTGCAAAATAAAACTTTTGTCCAGCACAGGTATACTCGTTTTCCTGTCATTTCTCCCCACTATCTTGGCTTGTGTCATGAAAAGGACGACAGCGCTCTCTGGTGGTACAGACTTTGTGGTGAACACACTGTTTGCCGCTATTTTGGATAACAGTACTTGCTTCATCAGCTGACGTCATGGCTGCCATCTTGGATTACGTCACGGAACGGATGAAAGTGCGCTCTGGTGGTGGTACTGTGTACTAGGTCAGTTGGAGTGTGTACCTCGTGGCAAACACACTGGATGGTGGTGCTGCCTCTATGGAGTGTGTACCTCGTGGCAAACACACTGGATGGTGGTGCTGCCTCTAATTGTTTAAATAAAGACTGGTGCACGACTTCGACAGTTGATGATTAGCAATCATGTTTGCAGAGTCTGTTAGATGGATTATTATTTTGACAATTTACCAGTTGTTTGGCTGTCTAGACATAAATGTAATGCATTATTTACGAGTGGTTTGTTTGTCTATAGGCTGTGCATTGTGTTATTTTGACAGTTTACAATTAGCAAGCGTGTGTGTAGAGCATTATACATGAGTTATTTAGGAGTAGTTTGCACATATGTATGCTGTGTGGCATATCAGAGCGTGTGTTCTGTATCACTGTGATACATATACTCCATCCCTAAATAAATTGTTCCTAAATAAATAAATAACACTCCTTCCTCTCTCCAGCAGCCAAGTGCAGACTGAGTCCGTTTCCCACTAATCCCTAGGAGGAGGTGGCAGTCAGGTGACTTAGGTTAGTGGAGGTAGTCGAAGTGATCTAACTTCCAGCGATTTTCTTAAGTTAGCAGAGATAGCCCAACTGACCTATCATTACCACCAAAATTCAAACTTGGTGCCACAGTTCCTAGGAAAAGGTGGTGGTCAGGTGACTTAGGTTAGTGGGAGTAGCCCTTGTGATCTATCTTCCTACAATTTTCTTAGGTTGGTAGAGATAACCATGGTGTGATGCATTATCCTGTTGGAATTTGAACTTCCCACCATTTTCTTGGAGAGGGGCGGGGAGGGGGGCTTAGGTTAGTGGAGGTAGCCCAATTTACCTTCTTCCTGCTAAAATTCAAACTCCCCACCATCTTGGATGCCGTTACAGCCGCCATTTTGGATGACATCATATGGTGTTGGCAAGTCTACACACCACCATCTCGGATGACGTCATCGCAGCCATCTTGGATACATTTGGCAACAATGAGGAATAGGGTGATGCCTCCTTGCCCCGCTACTCTCACACCGTAGGAGAGGATATTATTTTACCTGTGGCCAAAATAATATCTGATGCACTATTTAGCAAAAAGCACACAAGACTAATTGATGAATTACCACTATCAAACACAATGGTAAAGAGAAGGATCGATGAAATGTCAGAGATTTTAAAACAGTCCTTGATTCACAGTTTTCAAGCAAAATGATTACTTTTCACTTCAGCTTGATGAAAGCACATAGCTGGCGAGGCTATTCTTTTAGCTTTTGTTACTTTATAATTTGATGGGATTACAGAAGAAGAAATGCTCTTTTGTAAATGTTTGCCGATGACAACAACAGGGTAAGAAATTTTTAAATGTCTTGATGACTTTATGGTAGAAAATGAAAGAGAGTGGACAAAATGTGTTCCACTGACGGTGCCCGTACTATGTCTGGCGCTTACTGAGGTTTGATTGCCAAAGTTAGGGCAGTTGCCCCTTCTGTTCAGTGTACTCACTGTAGACTGCACAGCGAGGCCCTTGTATGTAAATATCTGTCTGAAAGCCTAAAGAAAATCATTAATGGCGCAGTGAAAATTGTGAATTTCATTAAATCTGCACCTAAATATTCAAGACTGATTGCCATACTGCGCAATGACATGGCCAGTGAGCATAAAACACTACTCCTGCACTGTGAGGTACGCTGGTTGCAAAGAGGGAAAGTGCTATCAAGATTATTTGAGCTTCGAGATGAGCTGACAATCTTCATGTTGGAACATTAAAGTGATGCGAAATCTGTGAGCAGTTTCTTGGACATGTTAAATGACGAAAACGGGCTATTACGTCTTTCATATTTGGGTGATATATTCAGTGCTCTTAATAGCCAAAATTTATCGCTGCAAGGGAAGGATTTTCACAAATTCGATGTTCAAGATAAAATATAAGCAACCAGTGCTGTTTTTATGGGGGAACGCTGGGGGATGCGTACCCCCAAACTTTTTCGTCGAGAAAGTAATTTTTTTATGATGTTGAGAACTTGGAAGAGTGCCAAAGATTTATTTCACAGACGTAAATTTTTTATTTCACTTTTTTATATTGGCAATTTTCTGCTGTATTGAAAATTAGGTCAGTTGAAGCATGGGATACCACCCATCATCTGCGCCAAACAAGGTTACAAAAGATTTTTGTAGTGTAGTTTCTATTGTTGTTGACTATAGGTGTGGATGGTTTTTGTTGTATTGTCATTTAGTGGTGTTTTATAGGTTAAAATATGTGTTTGGTAATATTCCCTTGTATTGTTTTGTATGTCGGAGGGTTGATTGGACTCACCTGTTACATTTGAGGTGTATTATAGGTCAATTAAATGTACGATACAATTTTCTTTTATTGTCCAGGGGTTGATGGGAATAGCATGCTTCACTTGAGGTGATGCAAACTTAAGTGTTCGATACCACATTCTCTTCTGTTTGGGTGTTTCTTGGTATCGCCTGCTTCATTTGAGCTGTAGTAAAGTCAACTGAAGCGTCAAATACCATTTTTTTTTGTAGTTAGACATGTTGATGACGTCATGGCTAAAAGCAGACGGGTGGTATGTGGTATCCCATGCTTCAGTTATAAGTAATTTTTGCTGCATGGGAGTACTCTCAAACTTTTTTTTTTGAAAAAAAAAAGAAAAAGAAGCGCTGTAAGCAACTATTAAAAAACTGGAAAGATGGTCCAGTAAAATGAAAGAGCTGTTCTGGAGCATTCCCACTCCTCAATGATTTCTTAGAAACATATGAAATCAAAGTTAAGGAGGGAACAGCAGCTGCCATGAAGGAATATCTTGAAGCACTGGCCTCACTGAAACTTCCCGGCAGATTAAATCTGTGTGCCAGACAGACTCAAACTCAGGACCTTTGCCTTTCTGGGCTAGTATCCAACTGACTGAGCTATCCAAACATGACTCACAACCCGTCTTCACCGCTTCAGTTCTCCCAGTACCTCATCTCCAACGTTCCAAACTTCACAGAAGCTCTTCTGCAAACCTTGCAGAACTATCACTCCTGGAGCAAGGGATATTGCGGAGACATGGCTTAGCCACAGCCTGAGGAATGTTTCCAGGATGAAATTTTCACTCAGCAGCGGAGTGTGCGCTGATTTGAAACTTCCTGGCAGATTAGAACCGTGTGCCGGACCGAGACTCGAACTCGGGACCTTTGCCTTTCGCAGGCAAGTGCTCTACCAACTGAGCTACCCAAGCACGACCCGTCCTCACAGCTTCAGTTCTGTCAGGAAGTTTCATATTAGCGCACACTCCGCTGCGGAGAGAAAATTTAGTTCTGGAAACATCCTCCAGGCTGTGGCTAAGCCATGTCTCCGCAATATCCTATCTTCCAGGAGCGCTAGTTCTGCAAGATCCGCAGAAGAGGTTCTGTGAAGTCCGGAAGGTAGGAGATGAGGTAGTGGCAGAATTGAAGCTGTGAGGATGGTCGCAAGTCGTGCTTGGGTAGCTCAGTCTTTAGAGAACTTGCCCGCGAAAGGCGCAGGTCCGAGTTCGAGTATTGGTCCGGCACACAGTTTTAATCTGCCAGGAAGTTTCATATCAGTGCACACTCCGCTGCAGAGTGAAAATTTCACTAGTCTCTAGTTTCAGGTACTTATTCTGAAATAATTTTACCAATAATCACTAAGACTTAGTATTCCTTATTTTTAACATGTTTATTTTCATGTTATTGTTTTTCACCTAGTACAGAAAAGTAAAAAATTAAGTTCAACCACCTCAATTTTCAAAATGATAATTAGGCCATCCCCACATAGCAAACTCAAAAGAATCTGACTGTTTCACGTTAATCCCACTGATAGTTGTTTGCTTATTCAAGAGTGTTACTTAATATTGATTTCTTGTTGTAGGTATTACTTTCCAAGAATTCCTGATGAACAGCTATGGATGAGAAATCCGTCTGAAGAGGACAAACTTAAAACTGTCGACATCTGCGGAAGACTCCCTGATAGAACTATGGTGTGATTCTTCTTTCAAAACTTTATTTCAGGAATTAAGCCTAATTCCATTTTTGATCAAATTAAAGGGAGAGTATCGAGTGCTTGCAAACATAGCTTTGAAGGAACTAATGGGATTCACAACTACTTACTTATGTGAACGTGCTTTTTATAGCTTGGTTTCTTGAAAAACAAATATAGAAACAAACTTTGCGTGGAAAATGATTTACGACAAAAACTAATAAGCTTCAATCCAGATATAGAAAGTGTCTTTAACACGAAGACTACACAATACCACAAATCTCATTAACTTCACCATTTAATTTGCATGAACTAAAATTTTTATGGGCCAAAATAGTTTCTTTTCTTTAATTATGTTCCCTTCGCGATTTTCAAAATTATTACTGAGCAAAGCATTTTTCATACAATACTAAGTACAGTTTCATTTTATATATAATTTTTATATTACTACTAACTACCGCATAGTGACTGTAGTGGTAGAGTACACATATGTATGTACTGGGTCGCGAAAATGTTTCCAGAAAAATGGTGGGTCGCGTTACAAAAGTTTGAGAACCACTGCACTAGGGTATTACCAACCCATGCACACGTTCACATGCCCACCACAAGACCAATGGCTGAGTTTGGAATGGTGTGTGAACGGGACGCATGGACTGATTATGACTGGTACTGCACTGATGCCATCATCACCATATGTGGTGGTGACCTGGGGAGAGGTCCCCTTCTTCCAATGTTTTGGAGAGGCACAGCAGTGTTACTCCTGGCATCAACGTGTGGGAGCCACTGGGTATGACTTCAGGTCACCGCTGGTAGTAGTTGGGGGGAACTATGATGACACAATGGTGCGTCACAGACATCCTGTGTCCTGACATGCTACCTCTCGTACAACAGTGGCATAGAACCATTTTTCAACAGCACAATGCTCATCCACACGCAGCACTTGTAGTTGTGAACCGTCTGCACGAAGCAGAAGTACTCCCACGGCCAGCAAGATGCCCAGATCTGTCCCCAATAGCATATGTGTGCGTCCAGTCCAGATTTTAGCTCCATCCCAGTGCCAAAATCTAGGTTATTTAGGACCAGTCACAGCAGTTATGGGCCAGCTTGCCTTAGGAGACCATACGAAAGCTTTACGACACTGTTTTCAATGCAATCAGTGCATGCATCCACGCCATTGGGCATGCAAAGTTATACTGATAAGTGGCTTCATACTGCCAGGTTCTTTGAAAAATTGACACGATTTTGTAATCACCTAAATAACATCAGATGTTGTTGTTGTTGTTGTTGTGGTCTTCAGTCCTGAGACTGGTTTGAAGCAGCTCTCCATGCTACTCTATCCTGTGCAAGCTCCTTTATCTCCCAGTACCTACTGCAACCTACATCCTTCTGAATCTGCTTAGTGCATTCATCTCTTGGTCTCCCTCTACGATTCTTACCCTCCACGCTGCCCTCCAATGCTAAATTTGTGATCCCTTGATGCCTCATGACATGTCCTACCAACCGATCCCTTCTTCTAGTCAAGTTGTGCCAGAAACTTCTCTTCTCCCCAATCCTATTCAATACCTCCTCATTAGTTACGTGATCTACCCACCTAATCTTCAAAATTCTTCTGTAGCGCCACATTTCGAAAGCTTCTTGCCTAAACTATTTATTGTCCATGTTTCACTTCCATACATGGCTACACTCCATACAAATACTTTCAGAAACGACTTCCTAACACTTAAATCTATACTCGATGGTAACAAATTTCTCTTCTTCAGAAACGCTTTCCTTGCCATTGCCAGTCTACATTTTATATCCTCTCTACTTCTACCATCATCAGTTATTTTGCTCCCCAAATAGCAAAACTCCTTTACTACTTTAAGTGTCTCATTTCCTAATCTAATTCCCTCAGCATCACCCGACGTAATTCGACTACATTCCATTATCCTTGTTTTGCTTTTGTTGATGTTCATCTTATATCCTCCTTTCAAGATACTATCCATTCCGTTCAACTGCTCTTCCAAGTCCTTTGCTGTCTCTGACAGAATTACAATGTCATTGGCGAACCTCAAGGTTTTTATTTCTTCTCCCTGGATTTTAATACCTACTCCGAATTTTTCTTATGTTTCCTTTACTGCTTGCTCAATATACAAATTGAATAACATCGGGGAGAGGCTACAACCCTGTCTCACTCCCTTCCCAACCACTGCTTCCCTTTCGTGCCCCTCGACTCTTATAACTGCCATTTGGTTTCTGTACAAATTGTAAATAGCCTTTCGCTCCCTGTATTTTATCCCTGCCACCTTTAGAACTTGAAAGAGACTATTCCAGTCAACATTGTCAAAAGCTTTATCTAAGTCTATAAATGCTAAAAACGTAGGTTTGCCTTTCCTTAATCTTTCTTCTAATATAAGTCTTAGGGTCAGTATTGCCTCACGTGTTCCAACATTTCTACGGAATCCAAACTGATCTTCCCCGAGGTCGGCTTCTACCAGTTTTTCCATTCGTCTGTTAATAATTCGCGTTAATATTTTGCAACTGTGACTTATTAAAAGTGATAGTTCGGTAATTTTCACATCTGTCAACACCTGCTGTCTTTGGGATTGGAATTATTATATTCTTCTTGAAGTCTGAGGGTATTTCGCCTGTCTCATACATCTTACTCACCAGATGGTAGAGTTTTGTCAGATACCCTCTCAAATTGTTAAGTTTAATTTCGTTTCATCCTCCCCTTTTTAATGTGCTTCACTTTTCTTGTCAGGCAGTGTACATTTGAAGTACAGGCTAGGCTAGGCATCAGTAGTGGCATATTTATTGCCGTAAAGAACTCTGTAGTATGTAGTGAGGCCGTTATGGATTTGGAATGTGAAATAATCTGGGTGTGTATAAGCATGAATGGTGGGTCAAACATAGTAATTGGATGCTTTTATAGACCACCTACATCAAGAGACGTTGTGGCAGAGCGCTGCAGAGACGATCTGGGAAATTACAAGGTAGCATCCATATCTGATATTATTATAGAGGGAGTCGACAGTTTACCAGGTATCGAAATGATGACTCACATAATCACAACTGATGCCAAAGACAGAAACTCGATATAGATTGTTGTGAATGTTACTGAAAATTACTTCAGGTAGATATTTAGAGAACTGACTCGTGAGGGCAGTATCTCACAGCTCCTAGTAATTAACACACCTGAACTTTTCGAATGTGGCATCAGTACCATAAACCTGTGATACCATTAATGGCTTCAGCTGTTATAAGTAATGTTAAGAAATGTGGGAAAATATTTTGCTTAACGCGAGTGACAGTATATAAATTGCAGCTCAGTATCTGAGTATTCAATATTAATTAATCAACTGAGGACGAAGATGTGGAGCAAAAGTGGATAAAATTCAGAAGCATTGTACAATTCGCTTTAGACCAGTATCTACTGAACAAGTTTTGATGGATGGGAAAGACCTACTGTGGTACCAAAGTAATGGAAAGATTCCACAAGGCCACAGATCAGATTAAGGCAAAGTCAATCTAGTTGACAAAGAAAAGGTGAACGAAGTCTAAATGAGCGTAAGGTGAGTAATGTGTGATCTGTTCAGTGAATTAAAAATAAATTCCCTACTCAATTTGACCAAAAATCTTAACAAGTTTTGGTCGTACTCAGCGGTTCAGTGACCACACTGATACTAAAACGAAGGACGACAGAAAGAAGGATGAAATTCTGAATTACTTATACATAGTGTGTCACTGCAGATGCAGGCATGTCCCGTGTGTGAAGCGAGAGTACCTGTAAATACCGCGGCCTCGTGACTGTGAGTTTTCATTATTCTATGAAACCTTCAAATACGTGTTATTAATAGCCACCTGACGGTGTGTGGCGGAGGGTACTTTACGTAACTCTATCGGTTCTCCCTTCTAGTAGGATAGAAATGCAGCGACAATGATTTGCTCGTCGTGTAACTATTCCAATGAAGCCTGGATCCCAAGTTTCTGAAGTTTTGGCAGCATCATTTGTAACTGGAACAGCAAAACCAACTGCAGCAACAGCAGTAGGAATTCTAGCAGCAGCGGGAGTTTCAACAGATGCAACAGAAATTTCTGCTGCAACTTCTGAAAAACCAACCACGGTCTTGAACTGCAGCATTACCGTCTTCCCCTACCACCATTCATTTGCTTTCACGAGGCAAACTAGAGTTGAGAGGCCTACCTATGTCCTATTGCACTTCATTGTCAGGAAAGCCAAGTGACCCAGAATACCAGAGTTCCGCACGTACTGTTTTCTATTGTTTCAAGACATGCAGAAACTATGCCCACTCTCTGATCCCAGTAGTTTGAGCTTCCTGACGTTTGGGACTTGATGACGGACCATTAACGTTCACCAGACCCATATAGTTGCCAACAGGATCGAATTTAATCACTGTGTTACGCAACATAACCAATCCTAGCATCATGGGCTGCTGATTTGCAAGGCTTGGGACATAAATGTATGGTGATGTATAATTAACATCATCATCTGGTACACCGTTCGTCCATTTACATTTGATTTAGTAGTTACTCCAGTAGTTAGCAATGCACAGCCCTCAACGGTGGTAGACACTCATAAACCGAAGCTCTTTGTTTATCTTTGGCGTGTCCCAGCGTGTGTGGAAACTCATACAACTTTTTCCTCCCCATCATTGTCAAAGGATCCTGGAAAAGTTCGCGACATCAAATTGTGTCCAGGTTGTGGTACTTTCTTTGATGTTACCTCTTTAGCACACAGCAAACTGAGGCATCTAGCTAGTGTTTTCCTCAGCTGACGTACAAGAACTGTCATCAACGCACTACATGCTATCTTGCCAGTGCCCATATTAACAGCAGACGGGACAAAGAAGCAGATTTGCAGATGGACATGGGCGCTGTTGTGTCTGATTAATGTGGCCATGTGCCGGTACATCGGCTCCCCACAGATGTGGTACCCCCAACAAAGAGTTGTGACGAACAATGGCCAGTCGATACAGTTGAAGGGTCAGATTCTAGTCCAAACTAAGTATAAAAATGCAGCTCAACAAGAAAGCCCGTTAGTAGTCAACACTTGAACAACAACCAACGTTCTTAACTTAGATGCTTTTGTGCATTTTGTTTTCCAGGTTCCAGACCAAGTGAATATTGTTTCAACTGTGATAGCACTAGATACATTATGTGCACAATATAAGTAACTGTTTGAACATACATTAGGTTGTACACGGTAGATGTTTGGGCTCAATATGCATCAGGATGATGTCATCAATGAGTCCTGGGATTTCCCCACCCACCTTCTCATGGAGGTCAATTGCCCTATGTATAAAATGGTGGGAAATCAAATTTTGGTGGAATATTCTAAAAATAGCCCAACTGCGATAGCGTTTTTCCTATGGAAGGATGGTTGTTGGCCTAACTGTAAACTGATGGGAAATTCAAAATGTTGCATTGTCATGCTGGCTGACTTGGAATACTAGCCCTGGCTCTAAGTCGTTACAATCAGACTTGAAATACGAGCACCAGCCTAACTATGATGTCAGAATCCAAGATGGTTGAACTGGAATACAAGATGACGATCGAATACGGCGACCGGGGCACACTGTCGCAGCTCTATGACGTCGTAATCCAGCTAAAACCTGTCAAGCTATTTATAACAGTGAAGAATTCTGGCATACTGGCCCATACTTAAGATACTGGGACAGGCTCTATGACGTCAGAATTCAAGATCTGAAATACTGGCACTATGATGTCTGAGACACAGGATGTTTGTACAGATCCAGGCTTGTCTGCTGAGCTACTGGACATGTTTTACTCCAGCTTACTATTTAATCGTCCCTCCTCACGTACCTTTATTTAAACAAACACCATGAGGGGTAGACTTGGACACACTCTCTTGACTTATTTCCCTAAGTTAAAAATCTAAACTGTACACTGTTTAATAGGAACACTTGCGTCTTTATTTAATAATATACCTTTCCAGGGGAGAGCTACTATACATGTAGTAGCAACATTTGAGAATGAAACATGGATATACTTATCTGACAAGCCGAATGTACCCATCAAAACGTAATAAACACATATGATGGGAAACTGCGGTCTTTTCTACGAGAATATTGATCAGTACCTTACTTGTACTTGGGTGCAGCCAGAGGAATAAAAGGAATAATAAGTGAAAGCTCTACCCGCCACATAGCGTCGCGTATAATTCATGCACGCCAGCACTTCAGGCTGCATTCCAGCTCACTGGGTGGAAGAGCCGACGCTGACGCGGTGAACACGCTGATCCATCACAAGTCGGCGTTAGATAAAGGTATCCTGAGTATTTATAGTCGTTTCTCTAAGTCTTCCAACCCTAAGTCGGAAGTTAACTCGCAAAGCGGTATTGTACCTACAGAATTCAGAAAATATATAAGATTTACTGTCAGCTCTTGAAAAATGGGAATGGCTGTTGAAAAAAAATCAGAATACATTATAGCCTCAATTTTGTGTTCTACAAGAAGAGAATGTTGCTGAGGCCACTGACACATTTCGAATTTGTCAAACAAAACGCAAAATCCATCCTTTATTGCATATTATTTTACAATAAGAGCTGTATTTTAAGAAATCTTAGAATTATGCCATTGTAACAGTAAAAGGTTTCCACAATCATAATAGTCTGAAAGGAGGAGGGACAGCTATTTCATGGAAGGATATGTTTTAAAGGGGTTATAGGCAGACGCACATCTGAAGTTTTCAGGGTCGTTTCACGAGGAGGCAAGATCCTAATTTCATCTCTTTCTGTTCGGACATGACTATATGAGAACGTAGCACTTCAATTCTGCTGATTACAAAGCAGTTTAAACAAGTGTGGACGTTTATTTCGTGAATCACTAATGTTAAGCATTACAGAACCTACAGCTGAGGCAGGGAGTGGAATGACTCACATCTCACATGAGGACATCACTGAAGTATTGTTATTGCTTCATTTGGCACGTTTCACGCGAAGTATAATGACATCAGACATGCCACTGGATTTCTAAGTCATATGTCGAAATATCACGAGTGAAGTGATACTGTTTCTACATAAGTCAGAAAACATATGAGATTTACTGCCAATCCAAGAAAAATAAGAATGTCTGTAGAATAACATACCAGTATACACTGAGATGACAAAAGTCATGAGACACCTCATATCGTCATGTCAGACCACCTCTTGGCCGGCATACTGCTTATATCTCATAAATGTTCGATGGGATTCACGTGGGGTGATCTGGATAGCCAAAACATTCACTTAAAGTGTCCAGAATGTTGTTCAAACCAATCACGAACAATTGCAGCCAGTGACATGGCACTTTGTCACCATGAAAATTCCATCGTTGGTTGGGAATATGAAGTCCATGAATGGCTGCAAATGGTCTCCAAGTAGCTGCACATAACCACTTTCGAACAATGACTGGTTCAGTTGGACCAGAGGACCCAGTCCATTACATGTAAACACAACCAACACCATTATTGAGTCACCACCAGTTTGCCTTGTTGACAACTTGAGTCCATGGCTTCATGTGCTCTGCCCCACAGCCAGACCCTGTCATCAGCTCTTACCTACTGAAATCGGGACTCAGCTGACCAGGCCACGGTTTTCCAGTAGTCTAGGGTCCAACCAATATGGCCAACAGTGCAGGAGTGGGCAGCAGGCATTGTCGTACTGTTAGCAATGGCACTCACATTGTTCTTCTGCTGCCATAGCCCGTAATTTCACTGCAATGTTTTAACGGATACGTTCGTCATACATTCCACATTGATTTCACCTGGTTATTTCACACAGTGCTGCTTGTCTGTTGGCACTGACAACTCCGCGCAAACGTCGCTGCTCTTGGTCGTTAAGTGAAGGCTATCGGCCACTGTGTTGTCTGTGGTGAGAGTTAATGCTCACAATTCGGTATCCTCGGCACACTCTTGACCCCGTGGACCTCAGAATATTGCATTTCCTAAAGATTTTCGAAATGGAATGTCCCATGCGTCTAGCTCCAACAACCATTCCATATTCAAAATCTTTTAATCATGCAACCTTTTTGCATGGATGTACCAGAGTACAAGTAACAGCCCCGCCAATTCAATGCCCTTTTATACCTCGTGTACACGATACTACTGCCACCTGTAAATGTGCATATGCTATCCCATGACATTTGTATCATCAGTGTACATTGCAGCATCTATTCTGAGTATAATGGTGAACTCAACAAATAATGTATGGAAATCAATAAGTTTCCACTTAAATAAAGTTTAACCCCCTTTCTAGGTGTTTTCTTACGCTTTTAAAACGAATATTGTACCGATAACATTGCATTTTGCACTGTTGATCCACCTCTTTTCGCACCCAGTACAGTCGAGCGATTCTATGTTACAAGGAATTCACAAATTCTTGATAGGCTGAAAGGGATTGAATACATGATGTCAGTTATGTATCCGGGAAGGGCATAGTTCCAAAATGAGCAGCCACCTAGTGGTATGGACCTATGGTTGTGTGTACCAAGTCAATGATACTTCACACAACAACTCGTAGAACAGGTGTATTAAGGTATCCACATTTCTACCACAAACCTGAAACCAACACAACTTGGAAGCTGAACGTTCCACATACATTTCTGACGAGCAGTGAAATTTTTGAACTAGTAGACCATTTTTCTTTTTCCTTGAGAGTTAGATGTATGCCCACAAAGTGGAAGTGCAGAACACAGACAGTGTGAACATGCCGATTTGATTTAATGCCATCCAACAGTCCGTAAACATACATTCAGTTAGCAAGTGCCACATGCTATGATCGCAAATTTTTGAGGAGAAATTCCTACTTTGGACATCAAATACAACATTGCTTAAGTCTGGCATGATTCTGGAGAGTATAACATCGACTTTTTAAGAAACTCATGTCCCAATCAAGTTTGGAAATTATGGTACGTTCACATCATCCCTATAAAACTATAGTCAGTGACAGTAAATTTATGTGACGAAACGACGACATCTTAAGAGAGTAATAGTCCGTTACCTTCATATCCACAATGCTTCAACATGAAAAGCAGCCCCCAGTGTCATACACCAAACCATAATGCATTCTGTATCTAACATCGAACAGAAGTCAGGGAGACTAACATTGTATCCCAACAAATATTTATAATGTAACAGAAGAGCAATTAAGATATGTCTGCCTTGGGTAGTATCTCCATAGCAATCCACATTGTACAGTGAATGCTCACAGGCTCATCGCGCTTGAACGTTTAAAGTTACTTGTCAGAAACACACATTTGTTCATCCATTGCTCCATATGGGTGAGGAATAGCAGAAGAGGTCGATAAGCAGTGACATAAGATGTTCTCCACAATGTGTTATATGTAAGCTTGCAGAGTATACTTACCATAGTCGTCTTTCTAAGGTTTGAGGCTTAACAAAAGCGGCATCAAAAAGTAGGTCCCGCAGCCAATTCAGACAGCAATACGTTTCCAACTAACTGTAGGATCCTCACCAGGCTGTACCATATCGACCTGCAATCTCTTTTGATGGGTGACTTTTTAACTAATATCTATTTTGCTGTAGACATGTCTTTGTCTGATGGTGTCAATGTAGTCGAAATGTTAAAACTCCAACCGTCATTCCTATAAATAGAATGTTACCTGATGTCTGAACTGACACTGCATTTTTAAGCGATTGCTCATATAAATTACAAGTGTTTTGCGTTGCACATAGGTCCTTCAAGATACCGACAGATTTCTATCCATTACTCACCTGTAGTGTCCAGGTTTACTACCCATCCAGAATGAAGTTCTGCTACCAATTTATAGCATGTTATTCACATCTATGATGTCACCCTGCGTGTACTAACCCTCATGGTTCTAAGTTTGGAATCTATGACGTCTTTGATGATGTTGGAATTCAAGATGGCTGACCTAGATATAAGAATGAAGTCCAAAATAGTCATTCCTATTCCTGTGGCACTATGGTCATCTAACCCCCTCCCCCATCATCAGTGCACAGCCTTACTAACCAGCAAGCAAACTCATCATGTGTTCTCTGTACTCCATGGTGAAAGGCCAGTCACCATCATTGTTAATTGTCATCAGAGATATCCCACTTCCAGACATAAGAAACTGACTCTCATACTGGATTATAAGTACCAAACCACTCCTCGCTCTCTCAATTTCTATTATTCATTATATGTGGGTGTATGTGTGTATTTTTCACTATTTGCTTTTATTTCCTCCTCTGTACAACATCTCAATGATGGAGATGATGCTATGCCTCATTTATTTCATCAGTAGCAACAGCAGTCAGTATCATGCCAGCCTGCAGACATTATCCCTGATGCGGCTCTCCATGCTCTGGAGTGGAAATCAAGTCAGCATAGAGAACTCATACCAGATTCTGAGATTCCTCTATAGCCATCACTAGCACCAGTTAGGTAGCATGCAGATAAGCCTCTGACACAGCACCTAATACGTTGAACAGGACACAAAACTGTTTCCAGACTTCAACTTTCCACTACATCCAATGCCTGCAACATTCAATGAACCTCAAGTAAATCGTTAAGAGACTGCTGTTCTTCAACACTACTTATCAATTGACTGCCAATGGACCAAGGTGATCTTGGTTTAGCACCTTACATAGATTTGGAACTTATAGTGGACATAGAGCATATGTCAGTGATGTGGAGTGGGATCAACTGTATAGCAAGCTGAAATACAATGAGGATTGAATGACAAGTACAACCCAGTATCTTTGGCAGCAACTGTATATCCATCGTCAACATGTTTGGAGGCGAGACGATGTTTACATCTCAAGATCTGACACAAGCATTTTTAAAGCATCCAAGTGTCATGAAGCTGCATGGTCTGTCCAATGCAATACGGATTGTAAAGGAGTGACTCAGTCTCTGGTGAATGTTTATTATATCATTCTTTGATGATATTGCCAAGTATGTATTGGAGCATGAAGTTCATGATGAAAAGTAGCAGTTAGACGTGTGTATGTGTGCTATACCTAAGTCTGCCAGTGTTACTCCTATAAACAGATATTCCATACAAGCAGAGTTTACAAATAGCATTGCTAAGTCAATTACTGCTCCAATTGGATTGTGTGAAATACATGCTGAATTTAATGCATGTAAAAAAAGTTATTTGGAAACTGTTGTAGAGTGATGAATAGAACTGATGTAGAGAAAAAAAGAGGATAGGATTGTTTCCTTAACGTTGATGATTTATTTCCTATAGTTCACAAAGTACCAAATGAATATTAACTATTGGTAGAAGCTGAAGCATGTTTTATTCCATTCTACACATACACCAAGAGATTTAACTGTACAGATGGTGGAGAGAGAGGTTTAGTAATTTGTACATTTGCAATGTCAGAGGGACTTTACAGTTCAGTTGTTGCTATATCAGACACACATGGCACATTTATAGCTTCACAGTCGTATGCCATTCAGATGACAATACACTTGATGGATGAGGAATAACAACCATTACAGATTTCTGAAGTTTAATATTAGCTGCATCCCTTGTTGTAATTAGAATGCCCTTGTTCCAACATATAGTATCTATGAAAAATCTTTGTTGTGAAATTTACTTCATATATGGCGTCTATGCAGGGTTCAAGTCTCAGTCACTTTTGTCGCATTTTGATACCTGAGGTCAAAGAATGTGATTAACTTCAAAATAGCATTTGCAAAAATGCTCAACATTCTGTCACAGAAACAAACGATTTTTTTTATCTTGCCACTCATTCCCTCTCCAAGATGGCATGTGTAGAAGATTTTTGCGGCAGGAAGATCCCAATTAACCTATAAACACGAACAATCCTTAACACTCTGTTACAGAAACAAGAGAAATGCCATCTTGCCTCCCAGAATGCGACAACAATCTGCCAGACAACCAAACAATAGAGCTAAAACACAACCTTGCAGGTTTCAACACACTGTAACAATATGTCGCTAAAACAAACGATATGCTGTTTTCCCTCCCAGCTAGGGGATATCATCACTGACTGGGTCTGTGTGGTTGACTTACTCTTGTAAAATGTACACTGTACATGTTTGTGCATTTTAAGAAGTGATGGATACCTTTTGTTTTAAGAAAGGAAAGGGAATGAAATCCTAGTCCCAGTGAAACTAAAATGGGACATCAAAAGAAACTAAACCTGATACTAAATGTGTGTTTCAAATATCCATGTGTGTGTATATGGGCAATCGATAGTTTCTACATCTACTGTCAGCTAAATACGAGGGGCGTTTGAAAGGTCCGTGCGAAGTCCGAGAGATGGCACCACTGGAGCGTATCGAGGTCAGTTTAGTTAGTAGCATCTTTGGAATGAACGCACACCAAGTTTCAGCCATACTGGTCCATTTCTTTGTGTTTGGCATTCGCGTGATTCAAGAAAGTCGAGTGATTGTCAAAAAATGGATTAAAAAGAATTTAGTGTGGTGATTAAACATTACTTTGTGAAAGGCCAAACGAGTCAGGAGACTAAAGAGAAGCTTGATAAACATTACGGTGACTATGCACCTTCGATTAGAACAGTTTATAAGTGGTTTCAAAATTTTTGGAGTGGCCATATGGGCACAAGTGATGCTGAACGTTCTGGACACCCAGAAATCATCACTCCAGAAATCATTGATATAATCCATGATATGGTGATGGATAACAGAAGAGTTAAGGTGCGTGAGATTGCTAGTGCAGTGGGCATCTCGAATGAACAGGTACATAATATTTTGCATATTAACATTTGGACGTGAGAAAGCTGTACGCAAGATGGGTTCTGCAATTGCTCACGCTTGACCAAAAACGGAATCGTGTGAAGTGTTGCAAGGATGGTTTGCAGCTGTTCAGGAAGAATCTGCAGGACTTTAAGCGTCGTTTCGTCACTGTGGATGAAACATGGGTACATTACTATACTCCTGAGACCAAACAACAATCTTAACAATGGGTTGCCAAGGGAGAATCTGCACCAAAAAAGGCGAAGACCATTTCTTCGGCCGGAAAGGTTATGGCGACAGTCTTTTGGGATTCGCAAGGGATAACCCTTATTGACTATCTGGGAAAGGGTAAAACTATTACAGGTGCATATTATTCATCATTATTGGGCCGTTTGAAAACCGAGCTGCAAGAAAAACGCCGGCGACTGAACCGCAAAAAAGTCCTTTTCCATCACGACAATGCACCAGCACACACCTCAGCAGTTGTGGTCGCAAAATTATTGGAAGTAGGATTCCAACTCGTTTCACATCCTCCCTATTCTCCAGACTTGGCTCCCTCGGACTACTATTTGTTCCCCAATTTGAAGAAATGGCTGGTGGGACAAAGATTTTATTCAAACGAGGAGGTGACTGCAGCAACTAATAGCCATTCTGCACATTTGGACAATTCCTATTATTTGGAAGGGATCAACAAATCAGAACAGCGTTGGACAAAGTGTATAAGTCTAAAAGGAGACTATGTCGAAAAATAAAAAAAGGTTTACCCCAAATACGTAAGTAGTTTTTATTTTTGCACGGATTTTTCAAACGCCCCTCGTACAAGTATAATGTAATAGTTTTTCTAAAGAGACAGTTGAATAAATGAGAAGCATTTAAGCAATTCAGAGGTGTATGTATGTTCTTCGTGAATCGTTAAGAGAAAGTTTACACAACTTACATTTGCGACAGATTGCACAAGGTGTATTCACATAAGGACCTCAAAGATGGGAGAAATCAGGGATCATATGTAAGGACGAGTCGCTCACTCATCGCTAAAGCACCCAAGGTCCTAATTTCCGTCGGTGACGACTAGAGATGTTTGTCCACAGTGGTGACAAAATCCCACCACTTCGTGTCACTCGGAAATGATACATAATGTGACTAAACGACTTGGTTTGTATCCAATCTGCTTACAAGCATATCAAGTGAACTGCACACACACACACAAAACGATGTAGCACGATTCAACCCTCATGCCCACATACTCATCCTACTAGAAGCAGTACAGTTCATTACACTGGTGCGCGAATGTCCCACATCTCAATACACACGAACGACTGACAGAGACATCAAACGTTTCCCACTTAGCGGTAATTTCAAATGTTAGTATAAATTCCGAAAAGGATATTCAACATCTCTATTTTTAGTGTAAAATATGATCGAGTACTTTCCAAAAGAGAATTCTTGCCAGCTACTACGAAAAATAAATAAATAAGTAAATAAACAAAAACTAAAATCACAAGACATTTGGAAGAAAAATAATTTATTAGTTCAATCTGATGATAAAACAGAACTACTGGTATATTTGGGCTGAAAAAATACATGAACGTTCTGAAAGTTTATAGATGCATATGATACATATTTTATAGTAAAACGTTTTCCGAGATAAAAAATAAAATACTAAAAGAGGTGTGAAACAGTTCCGCCAGTGTAACGAAAAATGTCCTCCCTGATGAATTTGCGTTCTGTTTGACCTTTGTAGAAACTTCTAGCGAGAAAGTTGTTAAGAAAACTATAAAATTAATTTTGGTAATATCTGAGACGTCATTACTGTACAGTATCACCCGTGAACACATTCATTTTGCGAGAGACTAAGTGCATCGCAATAGTCAAGTACTTGTGTTGGTGCAAGGATTTTTGTTCCTACGATTCGCCTAAATACGACAGCGAGTATACCTTATCTCCCGAAAATTTTTTAATTACAGCTATTACTGATCCTTCATCATTCCGTCCATTAGCCTTATCGCCGATATACACTACACAAAAGTAACTGCAAGTTTGCAGGCCACTTATTCCATTGAATCCAATCAAAAACTGGTTTTGGGAAACGTAAGTTTTATCGCAGTACACAACAGGGTTATTGTCCTCAGCACGCAATAAGTTCATTCTAGCTGCTGCAATATCTCTGCTTTCCATTAAAAATTTTCGCCCACCATTACACTTTCTGAAAAAAGAAATAACACCAAGTGGGCGGATAAGACAAAGATGGAGGTTTCTGAGCCAGAATAATTAATTTCTTCACCGAGATCACATATATATATTTATATGCCGTCGGATACTGTCATCTAGGATAAGAGTTCTAAACATTAACTTTTTCTCGAAATCGTCAAATTCGGTAGACTTCCATTTTCATTTACACTCCTGGAAATTGAAATAAGAACACCGTGAATTCATTGTCCCAGGAAGGGGAAACTTTATTGACACATTCCTGGGGTCAGATACATCACATGATCACACTGACAGAACCACAGGCACATAGACACAGGCAACAGAGCATGCACAATGTCGGCACTAGTACAGTGTATATCCACCTTTCGCAGCAATGCAGGCTGCTATTCTCCCATGGAGACGATCGTAGAGATCCTGGATGTAGTCCTGTGGAACAGCTTGCCATGCCATTTCCACCTGGCGCCTCAGTTGGACCAGCGTTCGTGCTGGACGTGCAGACCGCGTGAGACGACGCTTCATCCAGTCCCAAACATGCTCAATGGGGGACAGATCCGGAGATCTTGCTGGCCAGGGTAGTTGACTTAACACCTTCTAGAGCACGTTGGGTGGCACGGGATACATGCGGACGTGCATTGTCCTGTTGGAACAGCAAGTTCCCTTGCCGGTCTAGGAATGGTAGAACGATGGGTTCGATGACGGTTTGGATGTACCGTGCACTATTCAGTGTCCCCTCCACGATCACCAGTGGTGTACGGCCAGTGTAGGAGATCGCTCCCCACACCATGATGCCGGGTGTTGGCCCTGTGTGCCTCGGTCGTATGCAGTCCTGATTGTGGCGCTCACCTGCACGGCGCCAAACACGCATACGACCATCACTGGCACCAAGGCAGAAGCGACTCTCATCGCTGAAGACGACACGTCTCCATTCGTCCCTCCATTCACGCCTGTCGCGACGCCACTGGAGGCGGGCTGCACGATGTTGGGGCGTGAGCGGACGACGGCCTAACGGTGTGCGGGACCGTAGCCCAGCTTCATGGAGACGGTTGCGAATGGTCCTCGCCGATACCCCAGGAGCAACAGTGTCCCTAATTTGCTGGGAAGTGGCGGTGCGGTCCCCTACGGCACTGCGTAGGATCCTACGGTCTTGGTGTGCATCCGTGCGTCGCTGCGGTCCGGTCCCAGGCAGACGGGCACGTGCACCTTCCGCCGACCACTGGCGACAACATCGATGTACTGTGGAGACCTCACGCCCCACGTGTTGAGCAATTCGGCGGTACGTCCACCCGGTCTCCCGCATGCCCACTATACGCCCTCGCTCAAAGTCCGTCAACTGCACATACGGTTCACGTCCACGCTGTCGCGGCATGCTACCAGTGTTAAAGACTGCGATGGAGCTCCGTATGCCACGGCAAACTGGCTGACACTGACGGTGGCGGTGCACAAATGCTGCGCAGCTAGCGCCATTCGACGGCCAACACCGCGGTTCCTCGTGTGTCCGCTGTGCCGTGCGTGCGATCATTGCTTGTACAGCCCTCTCGCAGTGTCCGGAGCAAGTATGGTGGGTCTGACACACCGGTGTCAATGTGTTCTTTTTTCCATTTCCAGGAGTGTATATAGTTTTTTTGGAGAATCAAAACACATGTTCACATTTCAAGATTCTGCCAATGTTATTGCACTGTTAATATGGAAACAGTCGATTACGAAATACCAAAAGGCTTTGTTGACATTTTATGAATTTTCGCAAAATTTATAGTACTCCTGGTTTTTTTACTGTTAACAAAATCAGTAAAAACTTCAGTTAATTCGATACGACAATTTTTGAGGTTTTTGAAAATCTCTTTGCTCTTTATGCACACAAACTGGAGTAATACTACACGTAGGCCCCTGCTTCGGCATTTCCCACACTACCAAACACACGTCAATGCACAGTTCCATGGGAGAGTGAAACCTCAAGTGAACATACGATATCACACGGAAGAGCTAAACATTCAGCTGATACTGAACGAATACATTGTTGACATCGTGGCAACATTGTCTAATTTCGTGATGGTTATTCCAGTGGTCATTGCAACACTATATTCATTCTACAGATTCAAACAGCAGCTCCCATGGTGCGTGCGTGCGTGTGTGTGTGTGTGTGTGTGTGTGTGTGTGTGTGTGTGTGTAGCTTCAAAGCTCTCAACTCGTGTACTCACTTCCACTTCACTTTCATGGACTCACACAATCACTGTATCTCACATGAACTGAAGACAACTGAGGAACAGTGGAAGATACTACACCTTAGTTGACAACAGATGTAACGTGGCTGAGACAGTCACCCTTTTGACACATTAAAAGCATCTCTCTATAATTTTCAGAAACAAGTTGGAAACATCACAAAATTTTGAAAGTCACGCCACATTCATTTGACCGTCAATCAGAATATGGGGACGGGGGGCAGATCTGCCATCAAATTTGCAGCTACCGTCACATCTGAAAACACAATCCAATAAAAGTGCCGTGTGATTTGTACGCCACAAGCACGAAACGTTGGAGGGGCCTCTCGCCAGAGCAAGGAGCCATCATGTGTCAAGAGGACTGTGGCCTATGTGAAGACGAGTAAGAAGGGCCTCATTTTGTCTTCATTGCTTGACAAGACGTAGTTTACTACATGTCACTTCCAGCTATTCGTCTACCTATCAACGCATGACTCTCTACCTCAGCAGGGAGGTGATAGCATGCAGGGGGATTAAACACCGAAATAACTGAGACTCACGATACTCCTCCTTGGCTGCTACAGCCGCCCTTCATTCTCCACAATACCCATGTACCCCGGTACCCAGCAGAGAGACACCTGTTTCCCTAGTCGTCATCGTTGGAGGACATCCTGGTTATACTGGACTACTTTTTTCTGCTGGGTACGAACATTGTAGAGATTGAAGGGCACTAAGAGAATCTGAACAGGCAAGGAATTTAGCACTCAAAGAGCGTCTCATCAGCTCCACAGCCCACAAGATCGCATACAATTCCATGTCGAAGACAGTGAAGTCTTGAGGCAGTCGTACCTTGAGGACACGATCAGGTAAATAACAAAACAACCAATCCCCTATCTCGACCCATCCATAAAGACAGCAGTGAAATTGTGGTGATCAGTTTAAATGGCAAAAACAAAGTCTTAAAAACATATGGAGGAGTGCAATTCTTGTACTGCACTAAATCTAAAATCACCCTGAGCCTCTGCAGTAACCATGTTGGCAGGCGGTTAAAACCTTGGATTTGGGGCTGTATGTGCTCCACACATAATGACTCCAGCACACTGCACACTGATCCCAAATGACACTGTTGCTTGTGGATGATTGAAGAAAACGCATTCCAGGCGTACAGAAGCAATGGTACAGTATGCAGGTGAAGTCAGAGCTGTGAGGAACTTAAATGCCTGATGCACCACAAGGAGCTGCCGCCAGATAGTGAGTGGCTGTTCCCCAGCAGCAGCACAAAGACTGGATACGGGGCTGGTCCTGTAAACACCTGTGGCTAGCCTAATTCCCTCACAGCGGTTAGCGTCAATAATCTTCAGGTAAGGAGGCCTCGCCGACCCATACACTGTGCAGCCATAATCTACCCCTACAAAACTGGAGCAGACGCAACCACTCTGCTTCTCAAGACCTGTGGCTATTGCATTTCACGATATTCAGTGCCTTCTGGGTTTTGGCTTTTGGGTCTGTCAGGTGCGGTAACCAGGACAGTTTGGAGTCAAAAACAAGGCCCAGAAACCTCAATGAGTCTAAAATGTAGAACTGTGTCCCCCATATGCAAGTAAGGTAAATTAAAAATACGACGAGAATGATTAAAATGGAAACACAAATCTCTATCCTCTATATTGTAAGTTGCAACTGACAGGTCGTTGTTACAACATTGGACGAGGAACAGGAAACAGTAGACTCGTCCACAAATAAGGAGCATTGTACAGGACTCCTTACTGTATTCATGATACTGTTTGATACTATGGCGAAGAAGATAACACTTAAAACTCTAATCTGAGGAACACGATTCTCCCGCTCAAAATGATCCTGCAGCATGTCACAAACTTCGGCCCTAAAAAAGTGCTTATACAGGAAGGGCCATACGATGGGGAGGTGCTCATGAAATTCCCATTGACGGAGTGGCTCGAGAATACTGTCTCTCCAGGTAGTGTTGTACTCCTTGCTGATGTCAAAGAATATAGCGAGACAGTGATGGTTATGCTGGAAAGCCTGCTGAATCGCCGCCTCTAGTAGGGTGAAGTTTTCAACAGCGCACCGATATCTCCAGAATCCACATTGAGAACGGCTAAGGATGATGATGATGATGATGTGATGATGATGATGATGGAGTTGGGTTGAGGGGGCGCTCAACATCACGGTCATCAGCGCCCTGACGGAAAGTCAACATGAAATCTCATGGGTGGGGACAAAGGCAGTCCCCACATGCAGAGCAGTTTATAACGTACTAAAGTCTGCCGCCCTTTCCCAGCAGTTTCGGGATGAGACCTGATAGTTCACAAAATTTCACCACTCTGTTAACACTGGTATCGGTATCTGCAAGGACGGTGGCCAGATCTCCAGCAAGACCAAGGGCTGCCCTAATATCAGTAGACAGGACACACGAAGCCACAATATGCTGAACTGAAAGCGGCATGCCACAAACTTCACAGAAAGGTGGATCCTCCCCTCAGAGGAGGAAGCCATGTGTGAAAGGGCTATGCCCAATGCACAGTCTGGTAAGCAAAACCTCCTTCCAGCGGCGAGGCTGACACGAACTCAGCCAAGCTTTTGTGGTCAGTTTGAGCAACTGCAGTTTGTTGATCGACACCTGCAACCATTCAGTCTCCCACTGAGGCATGATGCATCTGTCAGAAAATGAGATAATGGTGTGCAACGGGATGGGACACTGATGGACAGCACCATCCCAACATGCTTCCTTGACAGCTTTATCAGCCATGTCGTTACCCTGTATCCCAACATGGCCAGGTACCAAGCAAAAGATCACCACCTTGCCACGGCGTTGGAGCCGCTGTAAGCAGTCATGGATGAGCTGAATCAGCGGGTCTACCAGATACATTTGGTGAAGTGCTTGGTAAATTGTTCAAGAAGATGTACTTTAAAACCCCTATCAGGGAAAACCACAGAACAACCAAGAGCATTCCCCTGCTGGGTTCCATCTGTATAAATAATGATAAAACTATGGTACATACTTAAAATAGACAAAAGGAAAGTTGTAAAAAACATATCTGGAGTACAATTTTTCGAGTACTGCATCAAGCTTAAAATCACTTTGGGCCTACAAAGACACCAAGGCGGCAGTGCATTCCATCCCTGGGTGTGTATTTTCATGCCCGAGAGATCCAGATCCTTGAGGCAGTCTGAAGCACGTATACCAAATGGCTGGGTCGCTTGGGGCCGATTCTTGAACAGTCGTTCGAAGGTGGGTTGGATCGCTGAACTAAATGCCAATGACTGGGGTGACGCTGAGATTTTCAGCCTGTCTAGCCAAAAGGATACGTCGCCGAATCCAGAGTGGTGGTTCACCCACCTCCGCACACAGACTATGAACTGGGCTAACATCCAGAGGTAGGAAGGACAGGCCGATCCATAGACCACGCACCCATAGTCTAAGTGTGATCGAACAAATGCCCTAAAAAACTGTAGGAGGCGGGACTTGTCAGCCCCCCATGTTTTTCCGCCAAAGTATTTCAAAATGTTCAACAACCAGAAGCCCTTTGTTCGTAGGTCTTTCAGGTGTGGGAAGCATGTTAAATTGGAGTCAAATAACAAACCCAAAAAGCGCACTGTGTCTTGAAAAAGTAAAATACAGTAACCCATTGTAAGCTCTGGTTGGTTAAAACTCCGACGAGCACGATTAAAATTGACACACAGTCTTCTCAGGTGAGAACCGAAAACCAGTCGTCTGGGCCCAGGTTTCCAGCCTCCTAATGGTCAGTAGTAGCTGCCTCGTCGTCGTCGTCGTCGTAAGATCAGAGGAAGAGTAGAAGATTGCAAAGTCATCCACAACAAAGAGCATCTGAAAGGATGCAGAGGAAATGCCATCGATAGCGATGGCAAACAATGTGACACTGAGGACACAGCCCAGGGGCACACCATTCTCCTGAACACAGCAATCAGACACGGCATCACCAATGCGATAACGAAAACGCCTGTCCGCGAGAAAGGATTGTATCAGAAGCGGCAGGCGTCCACATAGTTCTCATTCATGAAGTTGGCGAAGGATGTTGTAACTCCGAGTAGTGTCATATGCTTTTTCGATATCAAAAAACACACAAACTAAATGGTGTCGGCGTAACGAGGACATCTGTATCGCCGTCTCCAGTAGAATTACATTGTGAAGAGTGGAATGGTAGCACCTGAAACCACACTGGGAGCGGCTCGGGACTCGAGCAGCCAGACGAGACGGCGGTTGACCATGCGTTCAAGAATCTTACCCATACAACTAGTAAGGGCGACACTCCGATAACTGTTAGGGGCGCTACGTTCCTTACCTGGTTTCCAGAATGGAATTAAGATTGCCTCCTTCCAAGTCATGGGGTATTGTCCATCAAACCAAATCTGATTGAAACAAGAGAGGAGCTGACCTTTCGCTTCAGGGCACAGATGACGAAGCATGGTGTAATGGATTTCATCAGGTCCTGGAGCAGTGTCTCTGACTTCAGATAAAGCTGATTTCAGTTCCCACATGGGGAATGGAAGATTGTAGATTTCTTCATTACGTGAGAAAAAAATTGAGCTTCCTCATCTCTGCAGTCCGATGGAATACCTGAACAGCAGGAGCTTGTCTGGATGACTTAGTAACAGTAAAGAAGTGTCCAGCTAAAACGTGAGGAATCTCTTCTGGCGTGTCCACCAAGACCCCCATTATTTGACAAGACTGTAAGGAGATGTTGACTACAATTGCCTGAAATCCGTCTTACTGATTCCTAAATGTGCGCAGGGGAAATGGACCGATTAACAGAAGTCGTGAATTCCCTCCAGGAAGCCCTCTTCCGTTCTTTCATCACTCACCTTGCATGTGCTCTCGTAGACCTGAAGACATAAAGATTGTCTGTAGTTGGACACCTTTTCAAGGTCAGAAGAGCTGTCAATTGACAGTCATCATTCCACCAAGGTACAGGCTCCCATCCGAGGTGGTTACTAGACCTGGGGATGGACTCTGTGGCAGCCCTTTGGTTCTCATGAGTGATATGGGCCACCGCCTCTTGAGCACAATCCATTCGTTCAAAAATAGCCTGTCGACTGTACTGTAACCAATTTGCCCTTTGTATCATCCATCTGCGTCGTCTCCTGCTGGTCACTGTCCTAGGTGGCAGACGAATCCACAATCGGAAGTGGTCACTAGAATGTAAATCTGGAGCCACTTCCCTATGAACTGAATCTGCAATAGCTGAGGAACAAAAGCAAAGATCAATAATTGAAAAAGACCCTGTAGCTGTGGAAACGTGAGTCATCTGACCCGCATTCAGAAGGCAGATATCCTCAGAATGGACGAGTCGCTCGATCAGCCGACCCCTGGACCAAGTAGTAGCTGAGCCCCACAGCACATTGTGGGCATTGAAGTAGCCCACAAGATGGAATGGGCGCGGGAGTGCCTGGAAGAGGTCTGCCAGTGCATCCGCATCCAAACCTTCATGGGGGGGGGGGGGGGGGCAGGTACAAAGAACACACTGTGATATAAACAGTGAGGGAACTTTCACAGCAATTGCTTGGATGGTCGCGGTAAGCGGTTAGAGGGACAGGAGAGGAGTGGTATCTGTCATCAAGAAAAATAGTCACTCCACCTTTAGCCTTGCCTACAGTAGTATCGTCTTTCCTGTATATGTGGTAGCCCCGTAATGTAGGTGTGTCTGTGACTTTAAGATGCGTTTCTTGTAAGCAGATGCAGAAAGGTTTATCCTGGACCAGCAGCTGCAGTTCTTCCAAATGTGAGGGATATCCATTCAAATTCCACTGCAACACAGAAGTTCCTATGGAAACCATTGGTTAGCGATGGTGGTTTTTTCCTTTCTCCCTCGGAGGCGGTGATTTACTGGGGGAGGTCAGGGGGAATGTTAGCTGGTTCTGCGTTCTCTAGTTCCTCCGATTGGGAAGTCCATATCTTCAAGAGCATAGTCGCCATCAGAATGGGAGAGCGCTCGTCGATCCGAAGGCTTACCCACCGCTTTCTTGGACTTAGAACTGCTTTTAGAAGGACATTTTTCTTTACTGACAGGAGGAGGAGGCTGCCTGGGTTGCTGGGATGGCTTAGGTGGCTTCTGAAGTTGGGGAGTGGTATGTGGCTTAGGTGGTAAGTCTACTGCTGACGGCTTCTGAGCAACATCAGTTGCAAGTGGAGCGTTTCCCCCACAGGTACAGTGACAAGTGCATGTGCTCATACTTGAATCTGTGGTCTGAGTTTGTGTGAAGGCATCACACTTAGCTATTGGTGTTTTAAGGGCTGATGCAAAAGAAGTTGCAAAAACTGGTGGTTGCATGGCTTTGTAAGCCTTTTTACCTTCACCATAGGATATGCATCTCTGTACTTTCAACTCTTGCATTTTCTTTTCCTCGTTGTAAACCCCACACTTTCTGCTCCACACTGGGTGATCCCCAGAGCAGTTAACACATTTCTGAGGAAGTGTACAAGAAGTCCCTGACTCGTGAGGGAAGCATCCACAATCGCCACACATAGCCTTCCCGTTACATTCCATAGTGGTATGGCCAAATCTTTGACATTTATAGCATCGCATGGGGTTAGGAACAAACGGGCGAACTTTAAGGCAGATATAGCCAGCAAGGATATGTTCCGGTAATTCGGGAGTACTGAACATTAGAATAAACGTTGCCAATTTCTCCAATTTGCCACTGACTCTCCTCATATAATTCTGCACCTCCGTGACGCCCACATTCTTCCACTCTTCATGCAACTCCGCGGGGTCTATTTCCATTATATCAGAGCAGGTAACAACGCCCTTACTATAGTTAAGAGTGTTATGCAATTCAGCCTCGACTGGGTAGTCACCTAAGGCCTTACATCCCAGAAGCTTAGATATTTGGGTGGAATTAGCAGTTTCAACCAACAGTGTTCCATTACGTAGTCGTTTAACACTTTTCAGAGACCCAGCAATACCTTCCAATGCCTTGTTAATATAGAAAGGGGGCATCATCTTAAAGCTTCCCCAGTTTCACTTGACTACAATCAAAGTGTTATGGCACACTAATGCCCTGTTACTATTACTCGGAGACTTCTTTTCGGGAGGACTGACCAACCGAGCTCTCTTTGAGGAGTGGGTGTAGGTGTTGCCTGACAGTACACCCATCCTGTCAGGAGTAATAGTTTCATGAGACAGTTCCATAAGGATCCCACGGGACGCTAGGGAAACAACCGTCAACCCAGGCAGAGCCCTGCATGCCTGAGCAAGTCTGATTCAACTGGGGTGCGGCAGGTACCCCAGAGGTTGCTCGCTAAAGACTGTTTCACCTCAACAGCCATTCACCTCCTCAGCTTGAGGTTTTTTTTTGTAGAGGTGGGTACCTTCCTCGCAGTCCATGCGGTGAAGCCAAGACCCCCGTTCTCTGAAACGCGCAACATTCCACCACTGCACCGCACGGTTGTTGTTGAAGTATGACCAGAGCATATGGTGACAGAGGACTGTTGGCGCTTACCAGTCCCCCGCTCAGGAACCCCAGGATCGCCAAGCCTGTACTAGACAAACAAATGCTGAGCCCCTGAGGGGAACAGCTAAGGAGTTGCCTGGACTTAAACAACCAGAAAAGACTACAGTTAACCATACACTCCAGGGTCCTTCTTACACTGCTTGTTAAGGCGACGCTCAATTACTGGGACATGTGCGGTCCTTGCCTAGTTTGAGGAGAGATATCAGAATCATCTCTGTCCATGAGTTGGGAAAGTTACGTGTCTGTCATATAAGATCAAAACATTTGAAGAGGATTTCCTTTGACACAGCTAGCAAATGTTGAAGCACGCAATAGCATCAGTAGTTGCTTGAAAATGTTTTGGCACCATCTGAGCAATATCTCCAGGCATTGTCTGTTCAGCACTTCTGCTATTAGTAAACAGCTGTGTTCATCAGAAATCATCCTGGTGGCTTTGAATACTTTTGAAGAACAAGTGGAATGGTTGATGGAGCCCAGGAACACTTGCCATGACTTTTCTTGCTTTCGTTAACTATTCGGCCTTGGTTCTTGCAATTTGGAAGGCTGTAAGGTTGGCTGCTATTTGGCGGCATTTAAAGAGCCACACGCCTGTCCCAGACTGTTGAACGACACTCATCAGTCCACCAAGGTACAGGTCGCCCTCCTAAGATGATCTGAAGACTTTGGGATGGGTAAGTCAGCAGCATAATGAATCTCTCGCATAATGTGGTCTACCCATTCATGGACGCTGTCACATTGTTCAAACACAGCCAGTTAGCTGAACAGCATCCAGTTAGCCCTGCCATTTTGTTGGCCTCTGTTCAAGCAATCCCCCATCTAGTAGGTAAATGCAGAATGGGAAGCAATCACTGGAATGAAGTTTGTCACTGACTTCCCATTGAACAGAGTCTAAAAGAGCTGGACAGCGAAATGAGAGGTCGGTGGCTTAGAACGACTCCGCAGCACCACAGAAATGAGTGAGTGTGCCTGTGCTGTGAATGCATAGTTTATGAGACATCATGAGTCTCTCCAAAACCTCACTCTGAGGGCAAGTAGAGATCGAACTACACTTCTTTGATGGTCACTGAGGTCTCCCAGTAGAAGGAATGGTCAGATGGTCAGGGAGTTGTTCTGTAAGAGCACTCATAGTGTGGAGGTATACATTGTGAACAAACTGTGATTCTCTAACGGATATAACTGCAACTGCAACCACTTGCAGGTCATAGTTAGGGGGAGAGCAGTGGAGAGGTGAGCATTATTGACCAACACAGCGATTCCTCCTTTGGCCCTTTCCCCAGTCAGGTCATCCTTGTAACAGAGTGTACAGTCACTTACGATAGTAGGATCAGGCACCTTAAAACGTGTTTCATGCGAACACAACCACAGGGCTGTTCCTATGCAAGCAATTTTAGTTCCTCTAGATGCATCATGAATTCATTGATGTTCCACTGTAAGACTGGAGTAATCTACCTTTGGGGTAGCAGCACTTTCATCCCGACTTTCTGCCATGGAGTGGAGCCCTCAATGTGTGCTGGTTCAGTCTTGGAGACAGATGATTGCCCCAGTATGACACTGAGGTCCATCGTATCTAAAGATGAATTGAGAGAGGCGTCACTGGATGACGACTTCGATATCATTGTACTATTTACTTACCAACTCCATCTGAAGTGATCATTTTGCCTTCAATTTTTTACCTTGGGTGGACTTTGGAGCCACAACCACACAACCACAGCTGTGCTTGTGACTGCACTGGATGGCTTTCCAGACTGAACCTTAGGAGGAGAATGGAACTCCACAACATCGGCAAAACATGGCTTTTCTGAAGTTCTGAGCGGGGGGATGACAGCTTTGAAATAACTGCAGCAGCAGAAGTGTGTGGACAAACGCAGGTTTTAGTGCTGACACTAGAAACCTCCTTTGTGTAACAGCATTGGCTTTTTGTAATGGCTGTCTAGCCATCATTGGAGGCAGCATGGCTTTGTACATCTTAGCCTCATTATATGGAATGTACTTTGTGGTCTTAAGCTCTTGTATCTTCTGTTCTTCCAGATACACGGTGCAGTCCTGACTCCAGACAGGGTGAGCCCCAGAGCAATTCAAACACTTCAACGGTGATGAACATGGGACACCCTCGAGTGGCCATGCCACATTTGCCACAAGTAGCTTCTCTGTGACACCCAAGAGTAGTATGCCCAAGGCATTAGTATTTGAAACAGCACACTTGGTTGGGGGACTTAAGGCCTCACACTTAAGCAAAGGAAACGTGCCTTAACAGGCTGAGCAAGTTTCGTGCTTTTAAGCGGCAGGGTAGAGGCATCCCCATCCACCCTCTTCATAATATTCTGCACATCAAATTCACCTTCTGAGGCCCACTCATATTTCAGTTTCTCATTGGGAATGTCTACTAGACCCCTGCATGTCACAACCCCTTTGCTGTAATTCAAGGTGGTGTGAAGCTTAGTATCGATGGCATATTTCCCACGGCACTGTGCTTTCAAAAGGTTCTTAACTTGTTGGTAACTAGATGTTTCCACCAGCAATGTCCCATTGCACAATCACTTAACTAATTTTAAACTGCCAGAAATGACTCCTAACCATTTTTAAATATAGAAAGGCGAAACTTTCTCAAAGCAGCCCTTTTTCCTTTTTACTATTAAAAATGCATTGACTGCCAGCATGTGGTTTATTACTAGATCCAAAACTTTTAGACTTTACTCCTGGGTCAGGAGGACTGGCCCCATGAGGCCTCTTATCATATTGGATGTTAGTACCTACCAGCATGCCCACACTTTCCTCTGGGAGAAGGATGAGAAGGAGCACGAGGAGAATTTCGAGGGTTCCATCTTAGTCCCATCACCAGCCAGGGAAATAAAAATCCATCTGGACAGAGCACCACATGCCTAGGGAAGCCTTATACAACTGAGATGCAGCAGGATCCTCATAGGCTGCCTGCTAACGACTGTTCCACCTCAATAGCCATACATCTCATCAGCATGTAGCACACCTTGAGGCTGAGTGGAGTTTTCTATCATCCTTGGGTTCCGGGCGATCAAGGCAAGATCACTATTACCTGACACAACTTTCCACTGCCACACCGTACAGAGGATGCTGAAGCATCCCCAGAGCTTACAGTGACGGGACTGGTGGGGCTTACCAGTCCCCAGCTCAGGAACCCTGGGGCCGCCAAGCCCGTACCCGACAAATGAATTCTGAGCCCCTGAGGACAGATCCCATGGTGAATTCGGTAATAGCAGAAGCAGACTGATGTTAGGGATCCAGCAGGTTCCCACCTATGTACAGTAACAGAAGTAATAATAGTGACTTTGAGGTAGATACAGCTTGGTGTGATGATAATTTGCTAAAGATGTAGACAAAATATCACACTCCCAGCATCCTTCCTATAAACAGAAAGTGATCCAATGTTCAGACTAGCATAGCATGAAGTGATTTCTCACATAAATTGTAAGTGTTTTATATTATATGTAAGACTTCTAACATTTCCAGCAGATTTCTAAATTATGACAGCAGATGTCTCCGAATATGGAAGTGATATGTGACATGTTCCCATGTCTGTAATTGATTCGTGGGGTTGTGGGACTTTATTTGCTAGTTTATACTCTTCCATAGTATTCCTACATCATTTTCTGATGAATGCTAATAGGATTTTTTTCAACAAGGACACTTGTGCAGGAGGTGTTTGATATGCATCTATAAGTGTGGTATAGACATCTCATGTTTCCACAGGATTTCTAACTCATTTCTGAAGAATACAGATGTGCCTCTTTGAACAACGTGATTGTGTAGTAAGTCTCTTGCTGACAAAGGTTGTTAATGGTCATTTCAGATGGAGTCTGGTGTTGTGACTTACAGTGAACTCCACATGACAAATTCTTCCAGATTTCTATGAGTATCCGAAACCATAAGTTAACACAATCCTCGTAAATTGTGGCTGCAGAGCTAACATCCAGTAAAGTTCTAGATGTGTTCAGACAAAACAAATTTGGTGAGTATGATATCAATGTGTTTGCCCCTCTAACCAACGAAACTTGACACCCTACATGCAATTGTAAGGGTACTTGTGCAGCAAGCCTTATCTGATCCCAGGAGATGTGTTAAACGACCATGGATGAAGAGTTGTATAGATGACAGGGGGTGGTGGTGGTGGTGGTGGTGGTGGTGGTGGTAGTGTGTGTGTGTGTGTGTGTGTGGGGGGTGGGGGGGTGGGGGGGGGGGGGAATTCTACAACCAGCTAGGTGTAGGACATTGAAATGTGTGTGACTACAGTCAGGCTTTGAAATATTTCTGATTTTTTTTTCCCTTTTTTTTTTCTTCAGGTGATTGTCAACACAATATACAATCAGGTTGTGTCTGAACATTGGTGCTGTGCCTTACAGCTGTTAAATCTTTTCAACGTTTTCTACTTATGGCACTAAGTACCATTTTATGACGTTTTCATGTCAGCAATGGGGTACACTTTTCTGGTTAAATAGCATGTATGACATGAAGTTGTCACAATAGATATTCTTCCACTGTAAAGATGGTCTACGACAGAAACTGGTTGTGAATAAATCTATTGTAAGATACCACGGTGTGTATCATGCACTTCTCCAGATATATTCCTAATAACTGTCAAACTTAAGAGTTTTCAAGGATGTGAGTAGTTTGGTTTTATGAAGACTGTTCTGAGATACAAGGTGTAGCAGAACTGACTAAGCAGTTTTAAGGGAGCAAAGTAAATCTGGATGTACAAAGGAAAAATGTTTTTATTTTCTAAATTAGTACAATATACCATTTTACATTCATTTAGTTTTAAAAAGAATGTCCTCAAGATGGCGGCAGTTAGCATCAATACATTCTTGTAGACATACCTGAATTTTCGAGAATCTTTTTCACACATATCGCGGGGTATGGCATTCACTTCGTCAATAATCCACTCTTTTAATTCTGGTAGGGTGTGAGGGCGGATTTTGAAAACCCTTTCCTTCAGATGTCCCCAAAGAAAGTAGCCACAAATGCTCAAATCTGGTGACCGCACAGGCCACCCGACATCACCCGTCAAAGAGCCAAGGCGTCCCGGAAATATTTCTCTCAAAACATTAAATTAAATCCGAGCTGTGTGAGCAGTAGCTCCATCCTGTTGGTACCACAAGTCCCCCCCCACTCCAGTTCTTCAACAATCTCGTCCATTCTGGGTTGCAGAAAATTTTGCAATATTGAAACATAATGTTTGGAATTCACTATCACGGTCACTCCTTCCTCCTAAAAAAAAGTGAGGGCCCCGCCAAATTGTGATATTGCACACCACACTGTCACTTTAGGAGAATGTTGAGGTCTTTCATGAAAAATTCATGGGGAATTTTCAGCCCAGCAGCGAAAATTTTGCTCATTCGCACGCCCACTAAGACGAAAATGTGCCTCGTCACTACTGAAGAAAGCTGCATTCGGAAGGATCTGAGCAAGCATTTGCTCACACAGACTTTGGCAGTTGGCGTAGTCTGCTGGGCGTAATCCTTGAGCAATCATTATTTTGAAAGGATGGAACTTCAAATCGCATTGCAGAATCCTTCTGAAACTGCGGTCTGAAATCCCCAATGCAACAGCATGTCCTCGAGCAGAACGTTGTGGCGATTGTTGAACTGCCGTTCTCACCTGCAGCACATTTTCTGGTGTTCTGATGGATCTGTGTCGGCCGTGTGTATCTATTCTTAGTTTCCTCCAACTGCTGAACCCAAGACCGAATTGTGTTTGCATTAGGAACGGCACTGTTGCTTAGTATGTTGAACTGTCGCCGAAAAGCTTGTTGTGTAGTGATCACAGATCCATTGTTTTCATAATAAGCGTGAACAGCAAAACCACAATGTGCACAGGTCCAGACCATGTTGGCTACTTAAATGGGGCCAACAACTGAACAAAGGCAGACCACGTGCAACTGCCTACTCAGACCACAGCCCCAGCGGTAATCGATAGAAACCCCTCAGTCGGTTCTGCCACACCCTGTATTTCTGACAAAGTTTTGACTCTGAATATTTTATATGACGCATGAAATGGCGGCGAAATTGAGAAATCTGTGTGCTGCACAGCGGTGCAGTGGTGATTACATAACACTGCGCACCATACAGCCACATGTTACAGAAAAAATTGTGACAATTTGTCCCCAAACTGTAAGAAAACTACAAAAGAGTTAAAGTTGTCCTACGACACAAGCGACCAGAAAGTGCCTGCTCTTCCTGAAAGAACAATTCAGCTCAAAAATTAAAATATGGACAAGTGAAAGACAGATAAACCACACTAGTTGTCTGTGGGATGAGCACTGCCCCTGAAAACTGTCACACCATTCTGCACCATGACAGATATTGCATCTGGATGCACAAGTGTAGATTAGGCATTGAATTTTGTCAGATATGGCATCCAAATACAACGCAACACAGTACATAGTGGACATTGCATTTGATGTATGCACCACACACCAGATAGTCTGGGTATGGTGTTCAGAATAACACACCACACACTGCATAATCTAGTGGTACACTGGGTACTGCATCCCCATACATAAGGGTGCTACTAGCAGAGGGGGTTGTAGCCCTCATTCCACGTACAAGTCGTATGGTTCACCTGACCATACTTTTATTTTTCAGTCGACCTATTCTCGCAGTGAGTGCAGGCAGTTACTTGGTTACTTGTCTCATGGGACAACTTTAACTCTGTGATGGTTCAATGCATCAAAATGTCCTGCCCTAAAGTGTTTAATACCTCTCGACATTTGGGATGAAACCAAGGTGAACCCTGACATTCTTGTTACAGAAACTAGTAGCATAAATTATATTTAAAACATCACATTCCTTAGCACGATAGTTTACATGTGCTTATGTTTATTACAGAACTGATTAGGGACAATATTATGGTGGCTAAAATCTCTGATCAAATGGATTTTCAAAATGATCATTACAATATATTTGGAACCTTTATTCTCCAAAGAATACTGCATCACAGCTAGTGAATACACATGCTGCAAGTAATCTATACCTCATATTATAACATGCTTACACTGGGATGTCCTGTGCATTTTTTGTTAAGCTCTTTAACAACTGTCTCCTTAATTAGTCAATAACATGTCTTCCTCAAAGCTCTGAAATGATTTCATTCCAGTGAGATGTATGCCGAGTGGTGGTCAATATTGTGCACAGTTAGTAATTGTCCAAGTATTTACTGTAGTTCAAAAATGGCTCTGAGCACTATGGGACTTAACATCTGTGGTCATTAGTCCCCTAGAACTTAGAACTACTTAAACCTAACTAACGTAAGGACATCACACACATCCATGCCCAAGGTAGGATTCGAACCTGCGACCGTAGCGGTCACGCGGTTCCAGACTGAAGTGCCTAGAACCGCACAGCCACAAATTTCACTGTAGTCTTCACTGTTGTAACTCTGAACACAACTAGAAACATGGTTAAGGAAAACCAGCAACCTTTATCTGAGTCACAGTGTGACATGCGCAGTAGCATGTACAAGAGAGGCCAGCTGGAGCCAATGCAAAACAGTATAAAGGATATTCATGACCCAGAAGCCACTGGCTTCCTGCTGCAGGTAACTGAGGCACCATCCATGGTTGGCAACCTCAGATGGAAGTGCCTCAAGCTTCTGAATGGTGAACTACTTGAATGAGCCACGCGTCCTGGCCATAGTGGCCGAGGTTTAGTACAGTGTGAATTACTACAGTCATAGTAGATGTGTTGTGAGATTTATTACTTTTCTAATTCTAAATGTCAATCATGACACTGCCAGATACACCTTCTAATGTTGGTTTAGTAATGTTTTTGCATTTTGCAGTGTTGAGACTCTTTGCTCCTACTCCATTGGCTGTGTTATATTCCTCTGTCATAAATAATATTTCACCATAGATTTCTATGTCTTTTGATCAATGCTTATTGAATTTTTAAGCATTTAAGAATAATGGATTCAGTAAATCTGGCATTCTTTCAAGGTCTCTATCCCTGTCTTTTTATCATGTGCTTGGTTAAAACTTATACGCTGCATGCCTGATGTGTATGGTTTTTTCCCATATGGTTTTATGCATTTCAATGATACCATCATCATCATCATCATCATCACTGTCATCTTTCTGAATAGCTGTCCTCCTTGAATCACACCCTGAAATGATTGAGTAGTTGGTTTAAATGCTTTTTCCAAAAAGACTTGGCTTCAACTCTTCTTTTTTCAGCAGAAATGGCTGCTTCTTGGGGATATTTCATGGAGATTTCAACAAAAACTCACTGGACATTTTTTTAATGTTAGGCATGGCTGGATTAGGGTCCTTAGTAAACTGTAATGTCATGAAATTTGTTGCATATTAATCAGCAATCTTCATCATAGAAGAAAATGTGGTCATTCACCACTCTGCTTATGTTTTTGGTGGTATGTGTGCGTCTTCTTTCTGTAATGTCTCACACTGCCTTCACAATGAAAATAAAAAATGAGGAACTGCACGTGACGTCGGCAGGTTATTGTGACATGAGACTTCGTCAAGTAAAGCACAGCAATATATATGTCTACTCTGTAACTGTTTCAGGGCGATTTGTTACAGTTTTGCTGTACCGTGTAAGTGTGTGGGGTGGAGTGTTATATAGTACTCCACTGTGCAGTACACACATTTCCAACTTTACCATCACTATAAAATACTCAAGGTATGAAATTTGTCACAAATACTTCATAGTACCCTCCATGACACTAAATTCTCCACAGTTTTGAACAACTCTAAGTTTAAAGATTATTGGAAACATTTCAATTTCTCACTACAGTTGATTATATTTCAATGTCCTTCAATCTACCGGACTTTTAGAAATCCTGCAACCCCCCCCCCCCTCCACCCGCCCTCCCTCCCCAAAGCCTATATGGGTAATCATTTCCCATCACATGTCCTCACTCTTGCTATTGGGATCAGCAAAAGGCTTTCTGCACAAGCTCCTATATAACTGCATGTAGTGTAAGGGTCAAAGGGTCTTGCATCTTTTTGAGGGAAACACGTTGATGTCATAGTCACCAAATTTGTTTTATCTGAACACATCCATAACTTTAGTGGACATTACCTCTGTACCCACGATTTACGGCAGTTGTGTAAAAATATCCTTAGGAATCTGGAAGAATCGGTCATCTGGAGTTAGTGTAGGTTGTAACAGCCAATCCTCACTATCGTAACCACTGACAACCTTTGTCGGCAAAAGTCTACTTTGTGAAAGGAGACACATTGGTATTAATTGGAAATGAGTCAGAAATCCTGTGGAACCATCATCACATGTCTATACCACATACATATGTGCACCTTCTGACATGCACCCTTGTTGGAGAAATTATGCCAGTTGGAGGAATCATACCAGCATTCACCAGAAAATGATTTAGAAACCCTATGGAAACACGTAATCTTGCTTGCAGAAGTCCCACTATCCCACCAATCTATTAGAAACTCGTTTTACATCACTCACACCTCCAGATTCCTCTAGCCACAATTTAGAAATCCACTGTAAACGTTAGACACCTTACGTATAAAGTAAAACACAATTTAGGTGAGCACTCAACTAAAAATCACTTAAAATAACATGCTAGCCTGGACTTTGGATCACTTTCCATTTATAGGAAGGATGATTAGAATTTATATTTCGTCTATATCAGTAACAAATTCCCATCACACCAAGGCATACCTACAGCAAAATGAGTATTAATTAAAGAATAATACTGTCACCTGTCACAAAGTATGCAGATATGGTGCCAGAGGCAGTATGGCATGACTTTATTACTACTACTACTACTACTACTACTACTACTACTACTACTACTTCTTGTATCTAGCTGGGAACCTGTTTGGATACATAATATTAATCTACTTCTACTACCTTACTGAATGCACCATATACTATACTGTATGACATTATGAAATGAATGCACTATTACAAGAACTGTAAGTACTCTACCACCTCTGCCATATCAACCACACACCTTTAAGAACTATTACAGCACATTTTCCTGCACAAGCATCTATATAATTAATCAGAAATTATTTAGAAAACCCTTCGAATTGTTTGATATTCATATCAGTTGTTTATGTGCATTTGAGATGTGGGACATTGGTAGTCCAGTATAACAAACTGTGTTTTGTCTTCCAGCAGAATGAGTGTCTGTGGCACGAGGATTGAGTCATGCTACATCGGGGTGTAGTTCACTGTAATGATGGCCTAACACATGCAACCATGACACTCTCACTATCCGTTATGTTAAATGTTAGCTACTGGATGTAGGATATTACTGTCATGTGTAGATGTAATGTCGTTTGTAGATGAACTGTCGTGTGTGGATGAACTATATAAACTATGGGGAATTAGCTGCAGCAAATGCGCTACTGTGAAGAGCTGCACCAAAATCCTAAAACAATCTTCCGTTATATTTGGTATAGTTGTAAAATATGTACACATTTCTCTAGGCATCATCGGTGGAGTCAAACTACTACATTCCTCCACTATCATGTCTGAACGAAGAGATGAAATTAGGATCCTGTTTGCTTGTTAAACAATTTTGAAAGTTTTACATAATTGTCATGTAATCTCTTAATAAACATTTCTTGTGATCAAGTAATGATACTTTAATGATGGGCAACCAACTATGTGCTTCCATATGATCCCCGATTTCACCTGCCCTCAAGGTCCTTATGCTAGGTATATGTTGCGCAGTCTGTCACAAATGTAATTTCTATAAAATTTCCCGTTAATGGTTTGCAAAAGAATCTCCAGATACCTCTGAATTGCTTTGCTGCATCCAACCCATTAAGTTGTCTCATTAGAAAAATCATCATGTGATATTTACATGACAGCATGTGTAGAAACTGTCCACTGCCCATTTTTACACACAGAGAAGAAAAATTGGCTTTTTGATATCATTTGTAAAGTTTAAAAAACTACTGAACAACGACAATGCTAGACCATGCAGCATGCACTTATACCTATATAAAGCGTGCATTTTCATTTCATCAACACAGTTCAATTTGTACCACATCATAGCAACCTACATTTCTGTGAAATATATAATGCTGCTTAAAAACGACGGTTACATCTAAAAGCTAATGTGTGAAGCATCTTGGCTGGAATAACATGCCTCTGTAGTGAATGGGAGCTAGCAGTGACAAAAATGCCTGAACCAATTGCAAGAACGGAGTAGCAGTGCATAATACCTCCGCACCTACCTGGTCCACCGAGGTACGTGTGTCTAAGAAGTTTAGTAACTGATTACAGCTACTTTAGAGGCACTGTGTTCAGTATTCTTTCGAATATTAATAGGTTTCGTATTCAAATGCTGTGAACCATTACTGTCATACATTTTTTTTTCATCATATGTATTTGTGATGTTTTTGAGTGTTGTGATTCGACTTGCAAATAAGTATAAATGTGTTTCACTCTCAAATTTGTTTGATGTATGTCTAGTGTGCATATAAGTTTGCACATCTGATGGCTCTGCCATGGCTGGCCATGACAGAGACAGGTTACTGCTTATGTTTATAGCTACCACAAATTACACTCAATTTTTTGTGGTGAATTTTACATCCTTTGGCTCCTGAGCCATGGCACAAGTCTTCCCCCAGGAGAACACATGTGCATCACCCAGTTTTTTAATTTTCTTGGAGAACATACTCTGCTGAAAAAGTTGTAAAATCTTCACGAATAAGATCATTCTACTGACAAGTGAGGTGACAGGTAGTTTCTAATTGTAAGAGTATATGATAAATTCAAACCAAGTGAAACACATGTGCATCATAAAGGGTGTCCAAACAGTTTACATCTACATAGATTCTCTGCAATCCACCGTACGGCAAGCGGTGCAGGGTACCCGATACCACTACTAGTCATTTCCTTCTGTGTTCCACTCGCAAATATAGCAAGGGAAAAATGAAAATCTACATGCCCCCATATAAGCCCCAATTTCTTATATCTTATCTATCTGGTCCTTATGCGCAATGATTGCTGGAGACAGCAGAATCATTCTGCAGCCAGCTTCAAATGGTAATTCTCTAAATTTTCCCAATAGCGTTCTTTGAAAAAAATGTCACCTTCCCTTGAGGGATTTCCATTTGATTTCCTGAAGCATGTCCAAAACGTGTGTGTTGCTCATACCCACCAGCAACGAATTTAGCAGGCCACTTCTGAATTGCTTTGATGTCTTCCTTTAATCCGCCCTTGTACAGATCCCAAACACTTACAGTACTCAAGAATACGTCACACTAATGTCCTATATGCAGTCTCCTTTACAGATGAACCACACTTTCCCAGAATTTTCCTGAGAAACCGAAGCTGACCATTCACTTTCCCTTACACAATCCTCACATGCTTGTTCTATTTCATATCACATCAATACACAAAAACACAGTCCCCCCCCCCCCCCCCCTTCCATCAACAAAGCAAGCATGTACTACTCTCGAATGCAGATGATCATAAAGGTGCTGAATGGCATCCAGCAATAGACTGTCCAAAGCATCTTGCACCTTTTATTGCAATTCTGCCATGTTTCTTGCAGATTCTGGATAATGAGTAAGTTCCCACTTCATCATGTTCCACAAGTGTCCAAATGGTGAAAGGTCTGGTGATCTCACCAGCCAGGGAAATTGTACACCACCATGCTTCACAGCAGCCATATGTAGACATGCACTGCCCTGGGAAAAAGGCACATTGCCTTTATGTTGAAGAAACTGCAGTAGCATGACCATAACAGCCTGTGCAATGTAGCAGGCACTGGTTACTTTACCATGTAGAAACACCAAATGTAGCCCCAAGTTGTAACTGATGTCACTAACCCCTCCCCCACTGGAAGCCGAGGATGGGACAGGTGTCATGGGCGAATGCACAACAGAATAGGCAGTTCATCAGGCCTATGCCATACACGTATATATAAATCAATCACATATACACAAAACATACTCTCAGAGCCTTTCTACTCTCCAGTCAACACTTTCAGGATGCCAGATTGTCCATGGGAATATTTGCACATATTCTTATTCTTGCCGCAAGAAAACATTTCCCAATGGTCCCTGATGACACAGCAGGTGCAAAATATTACCAAATTTCGTCCCTGAATCATGTTATCAGCCACCATTGCTCACACAGTCTGTATACCTCAATGTGTATTTGTACTGCACGTGTCCAGAATCTGCTCTACAGTTTGGGAATGTTCCACAAGCACACAGCTGAAAACATTGATTCACCACAGAGGGTAAAGCATAAGTGTGCTCCTTGAATTTCAAATCCTCCCCTTTCCTCTCTCAATACAATCAAATAGCAGCTTTAAGTATTCCCATCAGGTGTAACAAACAAAGAGTGCTTGTTGGAGTATGTATTACTGTAATTTGCTGACAACAAACTTAGACTAGAATTTGTAACTGATTAGCTACCCCCTCTGGAATCTGAAGAGGTTGTGTCTTTCGTTAATAGAAGCTGATAATATGTATTGTATATCTTGTTTCTTACCTATATGAGATCCCTTGAACCATTTGAAATATCATATATTGGAGTAAGATTCTTGACCTACAATTTGTGAAGTGTTAGTTGTCCTTCTCACATATGTAGAAAGCGGGTATGTTATCTAGTACAGCTGCCTGTGTGGACCCAAACGTTGCACCCTGATCTGTCTTTTTGTGGTACTTGTAGCCTGTACTGAATGCAAATGTCTGTGGTCATCTCCTGATGCAACATCATTGCGTAGTTCAACATATGATGTGTATACATCCTAATCTATATAGGAGTAGCTCGGCTTCAATACAGCACATATAAGGCTAGTCATGGTCATTGGTTATTAAGCAACACCAAGAAAAACTCATAAAAGTTGGCTTTTTTTACAAGGTCTGTTCAAAAAATTCTGGAACATTCATCATTTCGCACCAATGGTGCGTTGGAGCAAAATGCGGATGGCATCTGTGCACATGTCGGTGTTTAATGTGTAACTGCCAGAAGTTCCACTGTTGTATGGCTGTTAAGTTATTGTTCACTGCTGTAATGGGTAGAACAATGTTGCACAGATTGCGAATTCCGAGATGGCAGAGTTAGAGGAGAAATGTATCTGCATTAAATTTTGTGTGCAACCCAAGAAAAACTTTATAGACACACACCAAATGATGCCAGAAGCCAATGGCAATAAGTGCTTTGGCCATACTTGTGTTATGAATGGTTCGAACGTTTTAAAAATGGTTGGATGGAAGCTAAAGACAACTCGTTCAGGATGCCCTTTGACATCTACTGCTCATCGACACGTCAACGAAATTGTGCATGCCAATCAAACACTGACTGTCCAAAGCGTTGCAGAAAAAAGTAACTTTTCGCCTGGATCATGTCATAAAATCCTAACACAGCATTTTGGAATGCATCGTGTTGCTGCCAAGTTCGTCCCACAGCTCAATCTGTGACGAGCTTTTGCATCGTGCAAATGATAATGAGATGTTCTTTAAGAGAATTGTAACTGGTGATGAGACGTAGGTCTACGGTTATGCAAGGTTTAGTCTCCACAATGGATTGGGAAAGGTTCTCCAAGACCAAAAAAGGCTTGTCAGGTCAGGTCAAATGTCAAAACCATACTGATACTTTTTGTTTTTGCTTTGAAGGATTAGTTCATCTCGAATTCGTACCACAGGGACAAACTGTTAATTGATGGTACTACCGAGACGTGTTGTGATACCTGCGGGAAAATGTGAGAAGGAAACGGCCAGAAATGTGGCGAGACGATTCATCGCTCTTGTATTACAATAATGCAACCGTACAGTCATTGCTGTTGATGCTTGACTATTGCACAGAAAGTGAAATCACTGTGCTGCCTCATTCTCTGTACTCTCCAGACCTGGCCCCTGCAGACTTCTTTTTAATTTCTGAAGTTGAACACCTCACTGAAAGGACAAAGCTTTACAACGATAGACAAGATAAAAGAAAATTCGTAGACGGCACTTCGCACGATCCTGCAAGAGGTGTACCTAGACTGCTTCCGGAAGAGGAATCTGCCTTGGCAATAGGGTACACTGCTTCCGGAGGAGGAATCAGCATTGGGAACAGTGTATCAATTGAGGAGGAGAGTATTTCGAAGGAGACCATGCACAATAAGTACAAGGAATGGGTAGAAAAATTTTGCAGACAAAGTTCCGAAATTTTTTGAACAGATCTCTTATCCCATGTTGCTATGTCTGGGACCACTTCACATACGTGACAGTGCATTCAGAATGGCATCACAAACATAAGCTATGCACTGTAATGAAAAAACAGTGTGAACAGGACCGCAGCTACTGATAGCTTCTGTTTACATCATTTATTCAATCCAAGCACTTTGTAATTTGATAAAACATTTTGTTAGTTCCACGTTGATATTGTCGTATGTGGTGGCACTGATACTCCCTTTCATCTGATAAATACCATTTTGAGTGGCCGCCCTAGGTACTGCCTACACCGAGGTTGACCCCTCATCCAAGGCCGAGTTTAGCAATTTATTTTTGCCTGAGTTGTTAACCATTCTTCTTTCAAAGAAGCACCATGAGTGGTGAATTTTGAGTAAAAGTTGTGCAGTTCTTCACTAATGTAGTTCCAAACCCCATAGCATCTCTCATTTCACCAGCTTTCGATGGCCCTTAACAATTACGTTCTTTCATTGAAAAATTCTGTAGTTAGTAGCAAAATACTTAGGTAATGAAATTTGGATAGTAACCATACGGTAAAATACTCCCCTCTTTGCATGCTATCATTCGCCAAAACCTCTAACTGATATCTCAAACCATTTATGAAATACGTGGAATGATGTGGATATGCCATCTTGGCTTTATCGCTGGCGCAGCACAATCACAGGCGTGTGTTACGTCAGATCAGTTGTCGCAAGATTGGTGACAGATAGAGACCTCCACCCAAGTCTAAAGAAAATTTCAATATGTTAGCTAAATTTCATACATAGCAACATATTATGTAACATGTGCCAAATGCAAAATCATAATGACCCCTATTTTGTATTGAAAACTTTTTTGAATATCACGCAGTGCCTTACTTCCACATAAATATCACAATAACTATGACCTTTAACAAAATGATGAGCACATCATCACAAACCTGACACATAAAGCTACAGGTAAAGCAAAAATGATTTATTTTTACCAAATAGTTTCTGTAAAATCATTTGGTAAGGACTGTAGGGTGTGCACCTCGAGTCTGTCATTGCCAACTGGCCAAAGGTGGCAGACACTTGTTGATCTCCCATTCCGAGCAAATGAGTGAACTCACATAGCGCTCTGGATGAAAATTGGATGGGTCAGTTGATAGGACATGTTCTGAGGCATCAAGGGATCACCGATTTAGTATTGGATGGCAGCGTGGAGGGTAAAAATCATAGAGGGAGCAAGAGATGAATACACTAAGCAGATTCAGAAGGATGTAGGTTGCAGTAGGTACTGGGAGATGAAGAAGCTTGCACAGGATAGAGTAGCATGGAAAGCTGCATCAAACCAGTCTCTGGACTGAAGACCACAACACAAGAGCAAAAACACAAGTGTTAGGTTGCTAGTGTTACACTCATGAAAATATGCAGTAACTTTGTGGGACTCAACTTGTTCATGATCTTAAGCAGGTGACTTGTTTCATTCTTTACAGTAGTTACATATTGTCAGATGCATTCTTCTTCATTCTTTTGCAGCAATAACAACTTACGTCAGTATGGTTCTTGATGTTCAATGGGTTTGTGGGAAGGTACACCTTAAGCGTAAGATTTCCAGTATCCTGCTGCATAAGAGTTGATGCAGCAATGAGTCAACACTATACTTACCTCACATGATGATCGGGATGTTGAGGGACCACTTTGCACCACAGTTGATGAAGACTTGACTGAAAGGCACACTACATCTGTGTCTTCCGCTGGGGCACAATCTGATGTGGGGTCTTGTGTTACACAGGCCTCTCCCGGGGATGATGTGTGAGCCACAGGCTCCGACTGTCTTGAGGCACTCCTCCCTAACTCCTCTTGTTGAACTGCAGTACCACTTGCAGACAAACGCAATACTGTAATGCTCGATGGTGACTGTTCTGTAGCTCCAATTGCATGAATACTATCAATACCCTGAACACTGTCTGATCTGTGTGGCAGTGATGACACTTCAGTTATATGTCCATTAAAGGGGTCTGACTGTTGTAGAGGCACCTGAACCACTGGGGAAACTCCTGCACTACTCATATCACTAATGTCATGTGGTGTCCGCACACGCAATCTGGCTACCATAGGTTCTGCATTACCACTGCTTTCTTGGCCATCCCTCGTTCTTCTTGCTGAATGGAAATATTCATCCTCAGTACCAATGGCCACACTACGCATGGGGGGCATGTTGGTGGTCTGATATCCACTGCCGCTCAGCTGCTGAAAGACAAAAGAATATGTCAAATATCCAAATATATATTCTCTAAAAATGGTTTGGTAAATTACGCTATCTGGTGAAAAGTATGTGGACACTTATTAGTAAACATTTATATGGGGTGTTGTTATCACTCACATTTAATGGTGGATTGATTCTGTTAGGGACGCTTTCATTGAGGTGCCTGAATATCTGTAGAGGAATGGCAGCCTATTCCTTCTCAAGAGCCAAAAACCACATAAGGTAGTGACCCTGCAGTTGAGAACAAAGTTGATGTTCCAACTCATTCCAAAGATGTGCCATTGACCTCAGGTCAGGACTTCAGGTAGGTCAGTTCATTTCAGGAATGATATTTTCCAAAAACCATTGCCTCACAGACACTGCTTTATGACAGGGTGCACATTCATGCTGATAAAATCAGTGATCACCTCCAACTATTCCTTTATTGTGCTCAGTACAAAATGCTATAAAATGTGTTCCTACCTTTTTGCATGTTGTGTTTTCTTAGGCACAATAAAGGACACACACTATCTACAAAAAACGACCCTGTATTGTAATATCACCTCCGCCATACTTCACTGTTGGCACTACACATAATGGCATATAATGTTCTCCAGACATTGGCAAAACCTAAACCATTCCATCAGATTGCCACGTGGTATAGTGTGATTCGTCACTCCAAATCACTCATTTCCAGTCATTTAATGTCCAGTGGTATCACTCTACACACCACTTCAAGCGTTGCTTAGTAGTGGCTACAGAAATAAGTGGCTTACGAACAGCTGCTGAATTATTGTGCCCCATTCTTACCAACTTTGTACACATTGTGCTAGCTCGATTACTGGAAGTACTAGTGATTTCTTCTGCTGATTTCAGGTGATTTTTTACAATCACCCTTTGCAATGCTCATCAATCCTTGTCTGTCATCACACGAGGTTTGACAGGTCTTGGTTTAGCTGTTATTGTTACTTGGTGTTTCCACTTCACAATATTATCACAAACAGTCTACTTGGACAGCAGGGTTGCAATGTCCCTGATGGACTTCTTACTCACATGGCTATCCCATGTTTGAAGTCACTGAGCTCTTTGTATCAACCCATTCTGCTGTTACTGCACCTTTACTGATAAAACAATAATCCCTGCCTCCTTTTATACTGACATATTTGCCTCTTGCGATATCTAGCTGTAAATTTCACCTCCCGCAGGTGTGTCCAGATACCTTTGATCAGATAGCGTAGTTGGGTTGCATAAAAAACTAGGAAAGGCATGCAAATATTAGATGTCAGGGGATTCTTATAATGAAGTGGCAAATTACTCTACATGCATATACACACTTCTACATCTACAGCTTCAATTTTATTCTGCAAACTACCTTACCGTAATAGATCCTCTCTAATTCCATTCACAAATTGTGCATAGACAGAATTATCGCTGGTAAGCTTCTGTGAATTTCGAACTCATTTCTCTAATATTTAATATCATGGTAATTTTGTAAGGTGTGTGTGTGTGTGTGTGTGTGGGGTAACATAGCTTTACCCTTCTTGAAACATACCAAATTTTGAAAGTAGTCTCTCAATGACACACGATGCTGTGTCATCTACATTGAATAAGCACCTCTGTGACACACTAGCGCTCATTAAATGATTGGTGACAAAACATCCACAGCTCTTTCTCGATACTTCTCAGTCTACGTCATCAATCTCAGGCAATAAGCATTCCAGAAAGATGAACAACACAGAGGAAGAGTGCTGCAAAAGACTTCCTCTGTGAGTTGTAATGACGCAGTACATTCAAGACATGAACACACATTAACTATACGCACATTGAAGAGATGAAGGCACAACATAATTTTCTTTCTTTGATTTATCAATTTGATAAATAATTCAGTTTTTAAGTATCTCAATGTATACACAAACATTGTGTAAATGTAGTGCCATCAGGTAGTGGTCAAGGGAACTACTTGTGTAGAGGCTTTTATATTATTTTCTGTGCAATGTTGTAAATTTATTACTTTTATGATATATTTTCTTAAAGGCTCAAATAACATGCAAACAACAGAATGTATAGTATGAAACAAAATATACATATAAACAATTCTGTTAATGTCTCAAAGAAAACTGCACTGGTTATTTGAGGTTATTTTGTTGATACAAGAGATGTGCAGTAGTAGTGTGTAGTGGAAAGTGAGGGTTGCAGTATGCATAAATACAGCTGCGTACACTTGCAGTGCTTTGAGAAAGTACATGACTCAACACATACATAATGGCAATCTAGCGACATGTCAGCATAATAAATCTATCACAATGGATTATTTAACAAGAAAGCACCACTGAGATCTTGAGGAAGAATGTTAGAGAAAGACAATATGCCACTAAATTCATAATGTCTACTGTAATACATATATCAGCTAAGTTAAAGAACATTGTGTTAAATGTAGCTTCTCAATTACTCTTTCCGAATTTTTTTATATCAATTCACTGAAAGTCTGTTCAATGGAACTTCCCCCTTTTTTTGTTGATCATGTTTCCTACAACCTACGATCATAAAACCACAGTAGTCATTACTTGAAACAGGAATATAAATTTGATACAGTAACTGTATTTGGCACTGTTTCCCATAAGTCCAACCCCTCGTCCAAGTCGTGGGAGATGGGCAACGGCACAAAGTAGGGGACTGCCTATAGGGGCGATGTACAGCGGGGACTTCGTGTGCCCCAGGACCGCTATGGTAGCTGGGAAGGCCCTATGGGAACCCTGAAACGTGACGGCTAACGGGACTCTGGTGAAGCTGCGATAGGCCTAGCAAGCCAGTAGTGGATAAATCAACTGCTTTCAAAAAGGGAACATGCCTCGGATCACGGAACGGATTTAAAGGAAACCGACCAAGCAATGGAAAAGGATTACGAGATGGTTTACGACTGGGCACCTTAAACGTAAGGACTCTAACTGGGAAGTTAGAAGAAATTGTAGAAATGATGGAAAGGATGAAATTGGACATCTTGGGACTTGCTGAGACTAGGAGGAGAGGAGTTGGTGAAAAACCACTAAGTAAAGGATGTAAACTGTACTGGATAGGGAATGAGAGGGAAAGAAATGGAGTGGCAATAGTGGTCAGAGAGGGTCTGCAGGAGGAGGTGGAAGGTATCAATGATCGAATGATAAAAGCCAGAGTACGAGTGAAAGGAAAAAGCATTGAAATCATCCAAGCATATGCCCCACAGGTGGGGTGTACAAAAAAGGAGAAGGAGGAATTTGAAGATGGCATGCAAAAGCAGCTAAATGGAGGTAATCAGATTATAATAGGGGACCTCAATGCACATGTTGGCACAGACAGGAAAGGATTCGAGGAGATAATGGGACCAGAGGGCTGGGGGAAGCGAAATAGAGAAGGAAAATTGTTGCTGGAATTCTGCAAGAGGAATGGGCTGGCGATTGCAAATTCCTGGTACAAGAAGAGAAGTAACCACAAAATAACTTGGTACAGTGGAGACTGGTCCCAAACTTCAGTAGTAGACTATGTACTAGTGGATAGGCAGATGATGAGCAGCCTCACAGATGTTAAGGTCATTCCATCTGAGGCTTTAGACAGTGACCATCGGCTGTTGGTAGCCACCCTGAGAGAGAAAAAAGATAGGAGGGCAACAGACATACAGGAGAAAAGGTTGAAGACATGGATGCTGAAAGAGGATGAACGGAGGACCCAGTACCAGACACTGATCAGGAAGAAGCTGCCAAAGGAAGATCAGAGAACAGTGGAAGAAGAATGGGGAGATTTTAAGAGGGCTCTAGTTGAGGCAGCTGAGACTGTGTGCGGAAGAACTAGCACAAAGAGGAGAAGTAAGGAAACCCCATGGTGGAACAACATATGTAAAGAGGCAGTACTTCGAAAGAACAAAGCCTTCAGAGAATGGTTCCAGACCCGAACAGAGGAAGCTAGGGTAAAATATAAGGAAAGCAAGAAAGCGGCACAGACCATAGTAAGGGCGGAGAAGAAGAAGTGGATGGAAAAATGGACAAGAATGTTAGAAGAGGACAGTGAAGGGAACAAAAAAGTACTTTACACCATGGTAAGAAATAAGAGGAACGACAGAAGCGAGTGCCTGAGGATCATGGATAATAATGGAAGAGTTGTGGAGGAAATGCATGAGCTCAAAAAGATTTGGAAGGAGTACTTTGAAGATCTGTTGAATGCCGCCAAGCGGGTAACTAACAGCGATGGAGAGCCTAAGGCAGCAGACGATTATAATAGTGGGGAAATTGATGATCTAACTTGGAATGAAGTGGAAGAAGCCATAAAGGGGATGAAAGGGGGCAAGGCACCAGGTTGGGACGAAGTAACAGTGGATATGATACGAGCAGCAGGAGAAGTAGGAACCCAGTGACTATACAGAGTGCTGAGGGTGGTGTGGAAGGAGAACAGAATTCCTGAGGATTTGAAGAAAGGAATTATAGTCCCGATCTTCAAGAAAGGGGATAAAAGGAGATGTGAGAACTACAGAGGAATCACCCTGCTATGCCACTGTGGAAAAGTCTATGAAAAGATCCTGGAGAAGAGAATAAGAAGCAGTATTGAAAGTAGACTGCAAGAGGAGCAGTATGGTTTCAGACCGGGAAGATCAACAACGGACCTCATATTTGTGGTAAGGCAACTGCAGGAAAGGCACTATGAGTACGGGAAGGACTTAATCATAGCCTTTTTAGATATTGAGAAGGTGTATGACAGTATCTATAGGGACAAGCTCTGGGATGTGCTGAACGCAAAAGGGATAGATGAAGAGATAACACGAAAAGTCAGAAAAATGTATGAGGGAAGTGAGAGTTGTGTGAAAGTGGGGAGGGAACGTACTGCATGGTTCAAGCTGGAAAATGAGCTGCGACAGGGAAGTGCACTTTCGCCTTTATTGTTTATTATTGTTATGGATGAAATCCTACAGCAAGTATCAGATGCAATTGGGGATCATAAAATGAAAGCAGTGCTTTTTGCCGATGACCTGATGTTATGGGGAAATTGCGAGAAGGAGGTGCAAGAGCAGTTAGATGTATGGGAGGCAACGGCAGCACAATATTGAATGCATTTCTCTGCAAAGAAAAGTGAAATAACTGTCACAACAAGGAAGAAGAATAGGCCAAATGTGGATATAACTTGTGGAGGGGAAAAACTACAAGTGGTAGAGAACTTCAAGTACCTGGGAAGCATGATTGAAAGTAAGGGGGGAAACGCAATAGAAATAAATGAAAGGTGCAGAAAAGCAGGGCAGTTCTTCAAATGCATTAGGGGGCTTATTTGGAGTAAGGAGGTGCCACAGAAATCCAAGGGAATTATATACCGAACCTACTTTGTCCCCATATTGGCATACGGAAGTGAGACATGGGTAATGCACAAAAGCGACAAAAGTAGAATACAAGCTAGTGAAATGAAGTTCCAGAGGAGCAGGTTGAGTGTAACAAGACGAGACAGATTGCGAAATGTGAATGTGAGGGAAAGACTAAAGGAGGAACCAGTACAGGACAGGATAGAAAAATCAAGACTGCAGTGGTATGGACACATGAAGAGAATGGATGAGGGAAGAATTCCAAAGAGGATGTTTGATCTGCAACTGGAGGGGAAGAGGCCCAGGGGAAGACCAAGAGATAGATGGGTGAAGGGAGTGAAGGAATGTGTGACAAGAAGAGGAGAGAACTGGACGAAGGTGGAAGAGGGGGAATGGTGGAAAGACAGAACACGATGGAGAGGCTTGTGTTCCCGACAGACCCAGCCAGTGGCTGGAAACTGTCCAAGATGATGGTGATGATGAACTGTATTTGGCACTAAAGTGCTTTGAAAATCTTTAATAAAATTTCTGAAGTCTTATACTAACTGCATAGTATCATTTATGTTAATCCCAAAGCTTATTTAGATTAGATCAGATTTACTTTCATTCCAATTGATCTACAGTGAGTTGGTCTTCCAGGATGTAGAACCTATCAGAAACACAATAATACATGATAAATATTTGCAACCAAAACAAATAAGCTAATGTACCTCCCACAGGTCCCAAGCAGAATGATTGTCTTTTTTATGAGCATTATATGTAAGGATCATTTTACAACAAACATTTACTAAGATTGCACTAATGCAATGAATTTAAAATTTAATAAAAATGTTCCTTTATTTATAATGTGGTAAACATATAATAGAAAAAAAAAATCAACTGGTTCTACTGGGAAATTCATCAATGGAGTAGAAGGAGCTAGCCACCAATAAATCCTTTAGGCTTCTCTTAAACTTAATTTCATTGGTTGTTAAGCTTTTAATGGCTGCTGGCAAGTTATTGAAACTGTGTGTTCCTGAATAATGCACACCTTTTTGTACAAGACTTTAAATCCTTGTGAAGATTATTCTCATTTCTAATACTGATTCCATGAACTGAGCTGTTGGTTCAAAAAAGTGATAATTTTTAATGACAAACTTTATTAAGGAGTAAATATATTGAGAAGAAGTAGTTAGTATATCTACTTCTCTAAACAGGCCTCTTCAGGATGTTCTTGAGTTGCGCATGATAAACAACATGTGAATGGGTGTGTGCCTGTTTACTTATTATTATCATTCCATATTGCTCTTTCGTAGTTCAGTTCTATAAGATATTATCTCATTGACAATGCCTACATTAAATTTCCACTTATTGTCAATGTTTTATTCGTTTTTAATGTGAATTTCACAATGATGTATGTAGAAGTACAATACAATTACCATGTGTACATAACCTTTATTGTTGTAACATGGTATTGGATACATGGGGACTTCACTACTTATGACATAAAATATTACATAAATAAGCATCTTTGACACACTAGCCCACTCATTTCACTATGAGCAATTGTATTGTGCACACACGTTTCTGTTGTACATACTTTTTCAGTAATAAATTGTGTGTTAACTGCATTTATTAGTATTCTGTGAGCATTCTGAACGGAACTCACTCCGAACAGGCCTTCGAAGACTCAATGGTACTGACTGACCGCCATGTCATCATCCTCAGCCACTAGATGTGGGTATGGAGAGGCATGTGGACAGCACCCCACTCTACATACCTTTGTCAGTTTTCGTGACTGGAGCTGTTACTTCCCAGTCAAATAGCTCATTTGACCTCAAAAGGGCTCAGTCCACTCTTCATGACCCCATTAAAACCACTACAGTGGTGACCCTTCAACGAATAGCAGCAGCTACAATTTTAACACATGTACTTCGGCACATTGTGTTCGCTTTGACAATGGAGCCATTCCACGATTACACTCTTTTTGAACTATATGAACAAAATCGTGACTTTCAAAATGATTCGTATAATGTTTTCTTCCATCCGAGCCAGTCTACGATTAGCGAAACAGGGAAGTGACATTCTGTTATGGCATCACAGCCACATTATATAAATTTTTACCCTGAATATGTGGAAACAGACACTGTAAAGTGCACAAAAAGTATAAAATTTTAGGGATAGATGAACTGTATCAGGGATACCTGAGTTGCAACAATAAATGTAATCTCTAAATGGAAAAGTACCATCGAAGAACAAGTTAATTTTATGCAGAGATTTGAATATTGACTCCCTATCTGAATCAAAACATAAAACGGAACTAGAGAGCTTATTCATAATGTATGGTTTAACTAACACAATTAAAAACTATACGAGAATAAGTATGAACACTCAAACTGCCGTTGATTACATAATTACAAATATTCAGTCTGGCAGAGATAATTGCCTTATAGAAGAAACATCGGATCACAACTCACAGTAATAATAAAAGAAGTAGGGAAATTAGAGTCACTCAGCATTATCCCTTACAGAGACATGAGAAGTTCTAACATAACATACCTAAAGATATAACTACATAATGAAAAGTGGCCAGAAATATACTTATCTAATAGTGTTAATGATAAATATAACAGTTTCATAGATACATATTTAAAAATAATTGAAGAGTGTTTGCCAACCAAAACTAAACTAATAAAGAAAATGTGAGGAAATCTGCCATGGCTAACAAAAGGTCTATTAGTATCCTGTCAAAGTTGAAACTACTTCATGTAATTTGGAAAGCTCCAGATAGACTTATTAATTTTGTTGAATATTATAGAGCCTATAAAAAGATATACAATAAAACTTTAATAACTGTAAAAAAACTGTGCAATGGAAATGTTATTACACAAGCTCCCAACAAAGTCAGAAATACTTGGAAGATAATAAACAGAGAAACATGAAAGTCATCAGGAAATAACAATAAAAGCTTAAGCCTAAAAATCAATGTTGTTGTAACAGAAGATCCAATAATCATTAGCAACACTTTCAACCAATATTTTAACAGCATCTTCCAACAACTTACAAAGGGTAACAATAGTGATTCTCTGCAAGCCCAAAAACTAGTTGAGAATAAACAAAAGTCACCCATTAACTCATGTTACCTGTATCCGGCAACTGAACAAGAGATAAGAAAAATAACAGAGAAACTAAAAAGAAAGGCATCCACAGACATAAATGGCCTGTCAAATAAAATTTTGAACCTAACTACTTGGGAAATTGCTAAACCCCTCTGTCACTTAGTCAACTCATGTCTCGAAAAAGGAATCTTCCCACACAAAATGAAGATTTCCAGAGTACTACCACTATTCAAAAAAAGGTGATCACAAGTTCCCAGATAATTACAGACCAGTTAGCCTTCTTCCCATTTTGTCAAAGATCCTAGAAAGAATAGTATTTGTTAGGTTAATGGCATATTTTGATTAAAAAAAAACTCTGTCAGTTTGGGTGGTCCATTGATAGTGACCGGGCCAAATATCTCACGAAATAAGCGTCAAACGAAAAAACTACAAAGAACGAAACTTGTCTAGCTTGAAGGGGGAAACCAGATGACGCTATAGTTGGCCCGCTAGATGGCGCTGCCATATGTCAAACGGATATCAAATGCGTTTTTTAAAATAGAAACATCCATTTTTATTTCATATTCATGTAGTACGTAAAGAAATAGGAATGTTTTAGTTGACCACTTTTTTCGCTTTATGATAGATGGTGCTGTAATAGTCACAAACATATGGCTCACAATTTTAGACGAACAGTTGGTAACAGGTAGGTTTTTTAAATTAAAATACAGAACGTAGGTACGTTTGAACATTTTATTTCGATTGGTCCAATGTGATACATGTACCTTTGTGAACTTATCATTTCTCAGAATGCATGCTGTTACAGCGTGATTACCTTAAATACCACATTAATGCAATAAATGCTCAAAATGATGTCCGTCAACTTCAATGCATTTGGCAATACGTGTAACGACAATCCTCTCAACAGCGAGTAGTTCGCCTTCCGTAATGTTCGCACATGCATTGACAATGCGCTGACGCATGTTGTCAGGCGTTGTCGGTGGATCACGATAGCAAATATCCTTCAACTTTCCCCACAGAAAGAAATCCCGGGACGTCAGTTCCGGTGAACGTGCGGGCTTCGACGACCAATCCACCTGTCATGAAATATGCTATTCAATACCGCTTCAACCGCACGCGAGCTATGTGCCGGACATCCATCATGTTGGAAGTACATCGCCATTCTGTCATGCAGTGAAACATCTTGTAGTAACATCGGTAGAACATTACGTAGGAAATCAGCATACATTGCACCATTCAGTCCGCAGCTCGTGGTCATGCGGTAGCGTTCTCGCTTCCCGCGCCCGGGTTCGATTCCCGGCGGGGTCAGGGATTTTCTCTGTCCCGTGATGACTGGGTGTTGTGTGATGTCCTTAGGATAGTTAGGTTTAAGTAGTTCTAAGTTCTAGGGGACTGATGACCATAGATGTTAAGTCCCATAGTGCTCAGAGCCACTTGAACCATTTGCACCATTCAGATTGCCATCGATAAAATGGGGGCCAATTACTCTTCCTCCCATAATGCCCGCCAAGGTCGCTGATGTTCCACTTGTCGCAGCCATCGCGGAATTTCCTTTGCCCATTAGTGCATATTATGCCGGTTTACGTTACCGCTGTTGGTGAATGACGCTTCGTCGCTAAATAGAACGCGTGCAAAAAATCTGTCATCGTCCCGTAACTTCTCTTGTGCCCAGTGGCAGAAATGTACACGACGTTCAAAGTCGTCGCCATGCAATTCCTGGTGCATAGAAATATGGTACGGGTGGAATCGATGTTGATGTACCATTCTCAATACCGACGTTTTTGAGATTACCGATTCTCGCGCAATTTGTCTACTACTGATGTGCGGATTAGCCGCGACAGCAGCTAAAACACCTACTTGGGCATCAGCATTTGTTGCAGGTCGTGGTTGACGTTTCACATGTGGCTGAACACTTCCTGTTTCCTTAAATCACGTAACTATCCGGCGAACGGTCCGGACACTTAGATGATGTCGTCCAGGATACCGAACAGCATACATAGCACACGCCCGTTGGGCATTTTGATCACAATAGCCATACATCAACACGATACCGACGTTTTCCGCAATTGGTAAACGGTCCATTTTAACACGGGTAATGTATCACGAAGCAAATACCGTCCGCACTGGCGGAATGTTATTACACGAATATGTAATAAAAATAGGGGTTCCTATTTTTAAAAAAATCGCAATTGATATCCGTTTGACCTATGGCAGCGCCATCTAGCGGGCCAACCATAGCGCCATTTGGTTCCCCCCTTCAAGGTAGACGAGTTTCGTTCTTTGTAGTTTTTTCAAATGGTTGGTTCAAATAGCTCTGAGCACTATGCAACTTAACTTCTGAGGTCATCAGTCGCTTAGAACTTCGAACTAATTAAACCTAAGGACATCACACACATCCATGCCAGAGGCAGTATTCGAACCTGCGACCGTAGCGGTCACGCGGCTCCAGACTGAAGCGCCTAGAACCGCACGGCCACACCGCCCGGCGTAGTTTTTTCGTTTGATGCTTATTTCGAGATATATTTGGCCCAGTCACTATCAATGGACCCCCCTGTATAGTTTTCACACTTCACTGGTGTTGCCAGTGAAAGATACAGACAAAATATTACGGTAAAGATAAACTAATTTGTCTGTGAAAGACATGTCATATTAGATAAAGAACTTGTGTTATGCAAAATACCTGTGGAACAGCAGGAAATCATCCTCAGAGATTATCTAAATACGCAACTGATAACTGTACATAGTAATCCAGTCAAGACTTCGTACACATTCAGCTTAACTTTGGTGATATTTATGTTTGTGCCTTTTAGTATGTGATTGTGTACTGTACATGAAAATACGGTACTAAACCAGAACATGAACTAAATAATTTAAGCACTTAATGTAATGAAGCTTAGAACTGTCACTGTAGTTACTTTTTGCTGAAGTTGTCAGAATATGTACCTAAGTACAGAGAAAGAGTACAACAATTCTTTTCAGTAATATTAAATGAAGGATGACTTTGTAAATACCTTAATTCAAACGCAGGGGGTTCAGGTCATCGACCTCCATAACTTTGTAGTTAACTTGTGTGCATTTAATTTTTGCCGCTTCTACGAGTATCTAAAATATGTTGTCAAGAACGCTAACGAAATTCTGAAAAATTTCATATTCATGTAATATTTTATGAAACAATGTCCAAATTTTTTATAATGTTTCATACTGTCATAATTATATATCTTGTAACATTTTATGTTGCTATGCCAGTGTTGAATGCATTTATGAATATAACATAGACGCTGAGGACCATAAGTCCATCCCTGGTTTTCGCCCAATTTTCCATGGGAACGCGCCTGAATAGGTGGACGAACGATTTCTAATCGAGGCAAAGTTAGGAAACAGGTCACAGTCAAGCGGCAAAGGTAAACGCCAAGAACGAAAATGTAAATAAAGAAATGCGTAATCAAATTACGATGAGTCGCCCTTAGTTAACTGAGTGCATGACATCTAATAGCAGTAGAACGATGAAAGGCTCATGCAATAAAAAATTCAGATTCATAACAATGAACTTTGTAAATGACAATAGTAAAGCGAACGGCAGTTGAATGTTGACAAATATAAGTGTTTAGTGTGATCTCAACAACTAAGGGGGCTTCTGTGGCGTCACAGCGAAACTTTACAGTGCACCCCCCCCCCCTCCCCCCAAAAAAGTTAATACATAAAAAAACTAGCATACTTTGCTTACTTTCATTCTATTATGTTGCACGGGATCATATTCTGGGGTAACTCACCAAAACGAGCAAAAGTTTTTAGGGTGCAAAAGCGTGTGATAAGAATCATTTGCGGTATAAATTCAAGATCATCATGTAGAAACCTGTTCAAGGAATTTGGTATTCTAACCAATGCTTCTCAGTACATTTATTTCTTAATGAAATTTGCTGCAAGCAGCATATCTTTATTTCCAACCAATAGCTCAATACACAGTATCAATACTAGGAATAAGAACACATTTTCAATAAATTGCCAGCAACAATTAAAAACTTGATTTCACATAAAGCACAGTTTAAACAGACTTCGAAAAACTTTTTGATAGGCAACTCCTCGTACTCTATAGATGAGTATCTTAACAGAGACTGTTAGACCAGCTTACGTAAAAATGCCTGTTAGATTTCAGTTTTGTCAACACTTGGTCAAAACAGCCAAGATTAGGTATTTTTTGTATGATAAATTTATTGAGAGTGCATAACAATGGTTCATTCTGACGCCGTGTTAATTCTGTAAATATTAGCTACTCCAGTTTACCGCATTGTATTCACTAATTTCGATAATCTGCCGACAAATGATCAGGGTAGTAACTATTATAGTTATATGTTTTTATGTTATACTTTCTGATATATTCAACACTCACAAGACTCATCTCGTTTTGTGATCTATGGAACGAAAACTGAGACAAATCTAATCTTAATGTGTGGAAACAGACGCCGTAATGTGCGCAAACGAAAAGTGGTGGTGGTAAGTTCCTATGGGACCAAACTACTGAGGTCATCGGTCCCTGGGCTTACACACTACTTAATCTAACTTTAACTTACGCTAAGGGCAACACAACACCCATGCCCGAGGGTGGACTCGAACCTCCGACAGAGGGAACCGTGCGACCGTGGCAAGGCGCCTGAGACCGCGCGGCCTAACACAAAGTAGGGCCTATACAACTTTAGGGATAGATGAACTGTACCAGAGGTACCAGAGCCGCCACCATTAATGTAATCTCTAATGACAAAAAGGTTATCGACATAAGAGATTATATAAGCCACTGTACCAGGGTTCTCTATCCCACGTTTTGATCTCTTTGTTTGCTTATTTTGCTCGCTCGCTCGATTCTGAATTGTGCTACCTTTGATCTGATGTTAATTTAGATGGGTGTTCAGCGTTAAATCTAACCTGGAGAATAAACGTTTTGATTCCAGGATTAAACGTATAGGAGTCATATATAGGTATTACGTTCAGACATATTTGGTTTGCCGTCATAACTAGCGATTAGCCAGTAATGACCAAATGTAAGGTGAGTGTCAATTACTATGAAAATATATCGTTAAAGTCATTCTTTATTTCATTAAAATACTACTCCTTTCCTTAGAAGAGTGGTACTTGTGGAATAATTAAATACGGACTCTTTTCTTCTGGTCCGTGTAATTTTCAGTCACCATTTGATGTGCAACTATCTTTTGTCTTCAAATTCCGATAACACCTGCAATAATTTTTACATTACGAAGCCCGATTATAAATCACATATTCCTTTTCGAAAGGAAACAGCATTAAATTTCACGGTCAATTTATGGATTACCGAAAGAACTGCGTTCCAACCTAACTGTGGGCCGCAGCTATTTTAAAGTTGCTACTGAAATTGTTTAATAATTTACGTAAAATCATTACCAACAAAATCAAAGAAACTATATTTCATCAAAAGAGGCCACATTTTTCTTTAATTTGCTGTCATTGCTAATTTTTCAAGTTAGAATTTACAGAAAGTTAATATTTCATTTCTCGGCTATTTTAAGTAACTTCAGTTTTGTTTAAGAAAGGTGGTGATGTTAAACATCCATGTCTTACCATCACCAACATGAATGGTGAACGCGTGCAAGAACTATGTCTATATGTCTAACACCTTTCGACCTCCTAGTTGATTTCGATGATGAGGGCGATATTCCCTCACGCCAGCGAGATAGTATTCTGCCAACTAATTCACGTCTACATGGTAACACCTCATTTGATTTTACCGGGTCATCTGTGTCGGGAACAAACCAGCCAAGTCTGTTCACAACTCCATGCGGGGCCTAGCCAGAATCTTCAATACTTCCAAGTTCATGGGCCTAAGCAATATAGATCACGCCCATGCCGTTACCGACATCATACAAGGACCTCCGAACAAAGGCAAATTCGACAGTGCAAAGAAAGCATTGCTCCACTGACTGCCCAAGACACCAGATTAACAGCTGCGACATGCGATTTACAAGGAAAAATTCGGCAACAGGACACCATCTCAGCTTTGGAGACATCTCCGTGCATCAACCAACTGTATTTACATTCCAGGCAGCACATTCTGGACACCCTGTTTAATCAAATTATCGCTGCAGATATAGTAGGCAATGATTTCGCACAAATCATGGCTGACAGACGTTTTGCCGTCCTACAGCAATGACAATACTCGGATGTGTTGGACAACAATAACCACCTCTACCACATTTTTTCCACGACACGCCGCCTTCAACCACAAGGAGCCAACAAAACTTAAGCAATTACATACACTCACGGATGACGTCAGCAGCGCCCGCTGTATGGGTGGTGACCTTCGACCGACTGTGACTACGACACCTATGGCTGACGAAAACATTTCTCACAGCAGCGCGGGGGTGCAGCTGTGTGGGTTTAAGGCCCGCTTCAGCGACCACTGCGCGCAACTGTTCATGCCATGTAACCACCCGAATGCAAGTGTGATCTGTAATGGGTGCTGTGGTTCGCTACACTCAATAGTTGCCTACATCTCAAACATCAAACATGTGGGCCAAACTAGTTCTGCCCTGTTTGCAAGTGACAATGGTAGATTATACATGACAGACAACTCAACAAAACACTGCTTCCTTGCCGACAGTGGCTCTGAAGTGACCATTCCAGAACAATCACTAAAAGGGCGTAAGACGTCTGTCGACCAACTATGCGCTGCCAAAAACTCTCACATAAGGCTATTTGGAACTATCACGCACGCCGAGGAACTCTGGTTGTACGACAAATTTCCACGGCACTTCATCATCGCAAATGTTTGTGAACCGATCGTGGGCACGGATTTTATCCATTTCACCTCTCCCCTAAGCTAAAACTGCTTATCCTCAGTGTCACTGGTAGTTCAACACATTCACATGCAGCTACGGAGGGGACTTTTTCTGTACAATCCCCTTTTTTCTCTACATATGACTTCTGCCCGCAACTATTTAATGACTGAAACTTCCTGGCAGGTTAAAACTGTGTGCCCGACCGAGACTCGAACTCGGGACCTTTGACTTTCGCGGGCAAGTGCTCTACCATCTGTGCTACCGAAGCACGACTCACGCCCGGTCGTCACAGCTTCACTTCTGCCAGTATATCGTCTCCTACCTTCCAAACTTCACAGAAGCTCTCCTGCGAACCTTGCAGGACTAGCACTCGTTAATGACTGTCGGATATGAGCATTTGAATTACAAAGGGTGATGAAGAGTTATGAAGAAAATAGGGACTGTAGAATGGAGAACACGACACCTTTCATTACGAAGGGTACTGGATGCCATGAATTTTAACTACGGCAGTTTCAGCGGGGACAGCACCACCTTCTACAAATACTCAGCACGAACAAAGCAGTATCTGCTACGATGTCAGCGGATGATACACACATTCGGGACATACTGCACCGTATGACCCAACACAGATGCAGGTTAGCAGGACGAACTTACCTAACGGTGTGCGTGCGTACCCCATGTGCCCGTACAAAATTAATACAATGACAGTGCATTTATACGTCTCTCAGCTCAACGTTTTTCGCACTTTTCTCGCTTCCCACGCCCGGGTTCCCGGGTTCGATTCCCAGCGGGGTCAGGGATTTTCTCTGCCTCGTGATGGCTGGGTGTGGTGTGCTGTCCTTAGGTTAGTTAGGTTTAAGTAGTTCTAAGTTCTAGGGGGCTGATGACCATAGATGTTAAGTCCCATAGTGCTCAGAGCCATTTGAACCATTTTTTCGCACTTATATGTTGTATGCTGTGCACTTTTTCGATTTTGCGTGCAAAGTTACCCCACTTTCACGTTTCCCATTTATACGTTTTCGCACTATCACGGTATTATTTCTACTCTTCTACAGTCATTTTCGTCACATTTACACATTATAAAGACCAGGAAATCGTCTGAAAACATTTCGTACGTGTGCGGCCAGTGATTGTTGGTTTGCTGCCTGCACGCAAAGTCGTCGTTGTTATTGCAGCCTTAGCTACGGTACACATGGCGACACTTCTTGTTGACCTTGTGGTTGTCAATTTCAGCATCCTATAACCTGGAGGAACATTGCTCCCAAAAGCGGCCTTCACAAGACGCCACTCGGGGGCGCTGTTGACCGGTCGAGCAGCGGTAGCCGCTTATGAACGAACAGTCGGCACAAGACGTCAGCGAGCACAGCAGCAGTATCAGCAGAGCATCGAAGTTGCTCACAGCAACAGCTGCTCCTGTTCGCAGTGGCGGCATGACGCGCCGCGCCGTGTGAATTCATGAACGCCGCACGGTAGCGCTTCTCGATCGCGACTGTAATGGGGACCTTAGGAGGGGGAATGCGGCCCGCGGCCCAACAATCACACAATACATACCAGTGCCACTTCACTTCACTGTAGTGTAAGTACGTGGAAAGCACACTGAGTGAAACTAGGAGTATTTTTGCTGTGAGTGAAATCAATTTTTTGTAGTGTAGTTTCCAATTTCCATGCACGCGATAATTATGGGGCTACCATACTGGCCAATGATACGCTGGTAAGATCTAGTGCTTCTAAAGCCGGGCCAAGTGGTGAGAAGCGCATGCGTACACAGGTTGCAAAGTTTTCAGACGTGGAGAAATGCGTAAAAACTTGGTTTCAAGCGCAGCTAATGTACCTCTTTCAGGCGCAATACTGAAAGAAAATGCTTTAGAATTCCTAAAAAAGTTAAATGTTAAAAACTTGCATGCCTCTTCTGGTTGGTTACGCCGCTTCAAAATAAGATTAGCCATTATTGGCCGCAGAGTTTGTCTGGAGGCTAACGCTATGGGTAATGTCACCGTGGAATGTTTGAAAGAAAATGATCTCCCAAGTACAATTACAAAATACAGGCTGAAAGATATTTACAACACAGACGAAACAGGACTTTTTTTAAACTTATTGGCAGACAAAACATTGGTATTTAAGGGCGATCCCATGCTTTGGAGGGGGGGGAGAGAGAGAGAGAGAGAGAGAGAGAGAGAGAGAGAGAGAGAGAGAGAGAGAGAGAGAGAGAGAGAGGGGGGGGGGGGGGAGAGAGAGAGAGAGAGAGAGAGAGAGAGAGGGGGGGGGGGGGGGGGAGAGAGAGAGAGAGAGAGAGAGAGAAGCAAACAAAGGATGACGATACTCCTTACCGCAAACGCAGATGGCTCTGATAAACTCCACCCACTAGTGACCGGGAAGTCAGCGAAGCCTCGATGTTTCAATGGCGTAAAGTCGTATCCCACCGAGTATGACACAAACAAGAAGGCATGGATGATAAACTTAACGCCCGCATGACTCGTGAGAAGATGAAAATATTTTTGCTTCTAGACAATTGTTCGACTCATTCTCCGGCACTACAATTCAGCAACAAAGAACTGGGTTTTTTTTTTCCAGCAAACTGCACAAGCCATGTTCAACACCTGGACTTGGGCATTATCGCTGCCACAAAAACAAAGTACAGCAAACTGCTGCTTCAACGTGTCATCGCACATCTCGACAGTCGGAAGGAAGATTCAAAACAGGCTTTGTTGCAGGCAAACCAGATACCTGCAGTGTAGGTAAACTAGTATATATAGCAATTCCTGTCACTTCTCTCTGAACTTCACTAACATTTTTACAATAGATCTATAAATCAAATTAAATCCAGCACAGATTTGTATATGTAGCTTTTTAATTTACTTTTATTATAAGCAATGAATTACATAAGGACTGCTTGGGATCAATTGAAGCCAAACACAACACGCAAGTGCTTTCGAAAAGCTGGCATCACAAAAGATGAAACTCAAACTGACCCTGAAAATGTCGAACATTCTGATGTGGATTTCGATGTACTAGAATACAATAACTCGACTTGTATTTTAGGTGGAATTGATTTTGTGATTGTGATTCTGCCGTGTGTTGTGTACAAAAGGAGGATGAAATAATTAAAGAGGTAGTGTCAGTATCAGCTGGGATAAATAGTTCTGAGGAATCCGAAATGGTGAATCTGAACACTCCCAGTCTGTCAGAAGCATTTACTGCACCGGAAGTAACACAACGTTACATAAGATCAGAAAACATTAGTGATGACAAAACGTGCTCAGTGACTGCGCATAAAAACTTTATTTACAAATGCAATATTGCTTCAAAAAACTGAGTCATTCTTTAGACCTAAATAGCTTTTAATTGTTCATAACTTAGGCATAATCCCACTTGACCTACTGTGCCTATTACTGTACAATGTTCAGGGTCGAAATAAAATCATCCTAACTTCTGATCGGTTTCCGTTATGACGTCCAAACTGCACGGTTGGCCGCAGAGCCTTGCTGTTGGCGGCCATTTGAACGTGAAAATGTCATGGTACAGTTTGCCTGATCGTAAAGCGCTTATGAAGGCCTACTATGCGAACAATAACAGTCCAACTGCGGCTCAAAGGAAGTTTGTGATCCATTTCAAGCTGAAGACAACCGATCCGAGTGTGTTAACAATCAAGAATTTGATTTGTAGGTTTGAGACAATCGGTAGTGTTCGTGATGACAGTGTTGGCAACTTCAGCACTCCAAAAACGTGGTAACGCCTGAAAATATGGAGGAGATACGCGCTGTGTTTCAAGCCAGCCCCAGGAAAGCGATCAGACGAGCTGCAAAACAGGTGGGAATGAACTGGGAGACACTGCAACAAATTGTTGTTGAATAACTGCATCTCTTCCCATACAAAATTCAAACCCATCAACCATTAAACCCAGGGCCATGCAACAGCAACTGTGATGTGACTATGGTTTGGTTTAGCGACGAAGCCCACTTTCATTTGGATGGGGTCGTCAGTAAGCAAAACTTACGCATTTAGGGGACCGAAAATCTGCATTTTACAATCGAGAAGTCTCTTCACCCTCAACGGGTGACTGTGTGGGGTGCAATGTCACGAAATAATCAGTGCGATGTTCCTTGATGGCATGGTTTTGGAAGATGATTTCATCCCAATTATCCAAAGTGACCCTGATTTCGACAAGATGTGGTTCATGCAAGACGGAGCTCGACCCTATCAAAGCAGGAGAGTGTGTGATGTCCTGGAGGGGCATTTTGGGGACCAGAGACCACTGGGATGGGGCTCGATTGACTGCCATATTCTCTGGATCTGAACACATGCGACTCATTTTTGAGGGGATATATTAAAGACAAGGTGTACAGCAGTAACTCCAAACCATTGCTGAGCTGAAAATATCCTTCAGGAGGTCATCGACAGCATCGATGTTCCGACACTTCAGTGAGTCGTGCAAAATTTTACTATTCATCTACACCACATCATCGCCAATGATTGCAGGCATATTGAACATGTCATAACCTAAATCCGAATATCTGTAGTGATGCTTACACGTTGAATAAAGTATGTGCACGCCTTAGTTTGTAACTAATTTAAGTTTTTTTTTTCATACAGTTCAATAACTGTCACCTTGTATGTATCTTCCGTTTTCACGCACTTCAGTTTAACAGAAATATATTAAAAGGTTCATTTTAACGTTAATCTCACTTGTACATTTATTTTATCATCCCCCTTCAAAGACACATAAACGTGGTTTTACTGTGGCACGCCAAGTTTACGAGTCTGCAAACTGGCACCAGACAGTCTAAAAACTGTTACTGAAAAATTATTGCAAGCAGACATAATGAGGCCGTCGGACAACCAGTGGACTTCACACACACACACACACACACACACACTTAGTTCCTCAGAAAGATGGAAATAGAGATTATGTGGTGATCGTCATGCCCTGAACAAATGCACAGTACCTGACTGTTACCCAATACTGAACACCCAAGGCTCGTTTCACACCTTGGCAGGTACTTGACTGTAAAAAAAGCTTACCTGCAAATTTCCATGCCTACTGAGGACACGCCCAAAACTAGGTTTACTAACACCATTCATGCTCACAGATTCTTGTTCATGCCTTATGGTTAGGAAACGCAGTCCAAATATGGCAATACTTCATGAATAAAATATTCTCTCTCTCTCTCCCGCCTTTTTTTTTTTTTTTTTTTTTTTTTTGCAAGAGGAACATATTACGATTATTTTTTAGGCCCTGCAACGTTTCAGGGTAGTGGTGCATAAAGTGCCAACTTTGACCAAAAAAGTAACATTTCTAGGACACACTGTCAGTTGAGCTGGGGTTCGACCACAATACAATGCAAAGAGCTTATCCATGAATTCCTACAACAAACTATGAGGAGTTAGACTGATTTATTGGTACAGTTAATTTCTAGGTATCACACGCAACAAGAGACAGCCACACAGGCACTTTTGACACATGCGTTGGCTGGAAAAAACATATGCGGCATAGAGGCTTTCACATGGACTCAAAAACTTTAACACTCTGTTGATCAAATTAACCCCAGCTTGCTAAGTGCTACGAAGTTAGCCCATCTGGTCACATCATCTCCCTTGTCAATTACCTCTCACATGCGTGAAATAGCAATCGGCGCATTTCTTCAGCAGACAGTTGCAATCAAGCAACAACCATTACATTTCTTCTCACAGAAGCTAACTGAGACTGAGTGTACGTGGTCGTCTTATGACAGAGAACTAGCTGTGTGTGATGCAGCGTGATACTTCATGGATGACAGTGTGAGCGACCACTCACAGTTTACGTGGACCGCCGACTGCTAGCAGATTGCATATGCAATCCGGGGAAGACTGTTCCCCATGTCGTTTCTGCCACAACGACTATGTCGCACAATTTATCACTGATGTTCAGAACCTCGAAGGTGCATACAGTGTCATGGTGGATTACCTGTTGTTGTTGTTGTCGTCTTCAGTCCTGAGACTGGTTTGATGCAGCTCTCCATGCTACTCTATCCTGTGCAAGCTTCATCATCTCCCAGTACTTACTGCAACCTACATCCTTCTGAATCTGCTTAGTGTATTCATCTCTTGGTCTCCCTCTACGATTTGTACCCTCCACGCTGCCCTCCAATACTAAATTGGTGATCCCTTGATGCCTCAGAACATGTCCTACCAACCGGTCCCTTCTTCTTGTCAAGTTGTGCCACAAACTCCTCTTCTCCCCAATCCTATTCAGTACCTCCTCATTAGTTAGTTATGTGATCTACCCATCTAATCTTCAGCATTCTTCTGTAGCACCACATTTCGAAGGCTTCTATTCTCTTCTTGTCCAAACTATTTATCGTTCATGTTTCACTTCTATACATGGCAACACTCCATACAAATACTTTCAGAAACGACTTCCTGACACTTAAATCTATACTCGATGGTATCAAATTTCTCTTCTTCAGAAACGCTTTCCTTGCCATTGCCAGTCTACATTTTACATCCTCTCTACTTCGACCATCATCAGTTATTTTGCTCCCCAAATAGCAAAACTCCTTTACTACTTTTAGTGTCTCATTTCTTAATCTAATTCCCTCAGCATCACCCGACTTAATTCGACTACATTCAATTATCCTCGTTTTGCTTTTGTTGATGTTCATCTTGTACCCTCCTTTCAAGACACTGTCCATTCCGTTCAACTGCTCTTCCAAGTCCTTTGCTGTCTCTGACAGAATTACAATGTCATCGGCAAACCTCAAAGTTTTTATTTCTTCTCCATGGATTTTAATTCCTACTCCAAATCCACAAACCTGGAATTTTCAAGATACAGCAACCAGTTTGAAACTAGAGCAGCACACGATCCCTGGTTATTCAAATGCAAATCTCATATGACACACAGTAACACTGCCTCTGTCCACTAATCCCATTACATATGAGGCGGCCTATCTTCGATAGCTTGAACCGAATGTTGCACCTGAAAGTACACCCTACTTCTAAGCTTGATTAGAACTTTTGCGAAAGAAGATGTTTCAAATGCCGCGATTGGATGAAAGGTAAATTATAATAAAATTTGAATCAACATGTGACAGTGACTAAGATACAAATTAAATGACAGTAACATTGTTACACTCATCCAGAATTTTGCATTTTTAAATGACAATAAAATTTATATCTTCATATAACAGGAACACATTATGTAAGAACTACTTAACTGTAAGATATTCAAACAAATAAGATATCATTTATAATGTGTTGCTACACCAGTGAATAAAATAATACTGGAAGTTACAAAACATATGTGATAAAATGTGACAACATTCTGAAAAGGAAAGTTGCCACTCACTATATAGCGGAGATGCTGAGTCGCAGACAGACACAACATAAAGACTGTCACACATACAGCTTTCGGCCAGTAAAGCCTTCGTAAAAAATATACGACAGACAACCCCCCCCCCCCCCCCCATACACACACACACACACGACTGCAGTCTCAGGCTACTGAATGTGGCTTCAGTTGCCAAGACTACAGTCGTGTGTGTGTGAGTTGCGTTAGCGTGAGAGAGAGAGAGTCGCCTATTTTTGACGAAGGTCTTACTGGCCGAAAGATTTATTTGTGACAGTCTTTTTCTTGCGCCTACCTGCGACTCAGCATTCCGCTATATGGTGAGTGGCAACTTTACTTTTCATAAGATTGTTGCATTCCATCCTGGATTTTCCATTGTTTGATTGTTGTCATAAAATACGTCAACACTTGCGATAGGGAGAGAGAGAGAGAGAGATACGTTTATTTACCATTGTCCAGGCATACATAGACTCAATTATGTGCATCATTCACGACCTTTTAAGTTTGTATTTTATTTTTGCTCAAGCTTAAAAAACATACCTGATGCCGTTGACGTGCATTTTATTTATTTATGTATTTATTTATTTACACATCAAGTTCTGTAGAACCAAATTGAGGAGCAAATCTCGAAGGTCACGGAACGTGTCAGTACATGAAATTACAACATAAAAGTAATAACAGATGAAAATAAATGTTTATGAACCCGAAAAAAGTCAGTCGATAAGTTTGAGTAAACGCAAGCGACAATACAGTAAGAATCAGCTTTAATTTTTCAAGGAACTCCTCGACAGAATGGAAGGAGTGACCCAACAGGAAACTCTTCAGTTTCGATTCGAAAGCGAGTGTATCACCAAAGTGGACAGTGCTGGAGGAGATAAGAAAGCAGACGATTGGTCTCTAGCTTATTGAAAATGGATGCAGCAGTATACTGCACACCTTTTTGCACAAGAGTTAAGGAAGTCCGATCCAAATGCAGGTTTGATTTCTGCCGAGTATTTACCGAGTGAAAGCTGCTTTTTCTTGGGAATAAGCTAATATTGTTAACAAGAAACGACAGTAAGGAATATATATATATATATATATATATATATATATATATATATATATATAGCACCACTTATTGCTCGAACCGCCCTTGCTGAGCCAAAAATATCCTTTTAGAATGGGAAGGGTTACCCCAAACTATAATACCATACGACAAAGGCAAATGAAAATAAGCAAACTAGACTAATTTTCGTGTCGAGCGATCACTCACTTCTGATACGGTTCGAATAGTAAAAATGGCAGCATTAAGTCTCTGAACATGATCCTGAACGTGGGCTTTCCACGACAGCTTACTATCTATCTGAACACCTAGAAATCTGAAACGTTCAGTTTCACTAATCATATGGCCCCCCACTTGACAGTACCCCACTCAGAACCCGCATCACAGTCGTTATCAACACTGTGAACAATGACCGTTTGCTGCCTATTGCTAAAGTAAGAGGTGAACCAGTTGTAAGCTACTCCCCACATTCCGTAATGGTTCAACTTCTGGAGCTATATGTTGTGATCAACACAGTCAAATGCCTTAGTTAAATGAAAAAAATATGCCAAGCGTTCGAAACCTTTTGTTTAGCCCATCCAGTACCTCACAGAGAAAAGAGAATATAGCATTTTCAATTATTAAGCGACTTCTAAAGCCGAACTGTACAGTTGATAGCAAATTATGTGATATAAAATGATCAATTATCCTTAGATACACAGCCTTTTCAATAACTTTTGCAAACACTGATGGCATAGAAATAGGTCTAAAATTGCCTACATTATCCCTTTCTCCCTTTTTATAAAGCGGCTTCACTACCGAGTACTTTAAACGCTCAGGAAACTGACCATTCGTAAAGGCAAAATCACAAATATGGCTAAATACAGGGCTAGCATGTGCAGCACAGTACTTTAATATTCTGCTAGACACTCCATCATAACCATGAGATCCTTAGTCCCCAGTGATTTAAATACTGACTCAATCTCCCTCTTGTCTGTATCACGGAGGAGTATTTCAGTCATCAATCTCGGAAAGGCATTTGCCAAAAAGTTCTTTGATTTCCTGTAGAAACTAAATTTTTATTTAATTCACCAGCAATGCTCAGAAAATGATTTTTAAATACTGTACATATATCTGATTTATCAGTAACAGAAATATTTTTACTATGAAATGACCATACGATTTTAATTTTATCCTGTGAATTAAGCTAGTCTATTTGTCCACCACATACTCTTTGCCTTCCTAATAACATTTTTAAGGACCTTACAAAACTGTTTGTAATGGGCTACTGTAGCTTGATTCCGACTACTTCTAACATTTTGATATAATTCCCGTTTTGTTCTGCAAGACTTCTTATCCCGCTAGTCAGCCACCCGGGCTGCCTATTACTGCTAGTACCCCGTTTAGGACATTCTAATGGAAAGCAACTCTCAAAGAGCATCAGAAATGTGTTAAGGAAAGCACCATGTTTATGATTTATGTTATCATCACTATAAACATCCTGATATGTATTTCTCTCATATAATGTCAAATACCAATACATTTTATTACTATATTTTGTAACTTCATGTATTATTTTACTTACTCGAATAAGAACACAAGTTGTAAATGACATCCTATGTACACACACACTCGTGATAAGTGTCATGGGATACCTCCTAATATGTTAGACCTTTCGCTTGGGCTTGGACTTAACAAGTCGCTGGAAGTCCTCTGCAGAAATACTGAGCCATGCTGCCCCTCTAGCCATTCGTAAGTGCAAAAGTGCTTCCGAAAGAGGATTTTGTGCACACACTGACTACTAGATTATGTCCCATAAATTTTTGATGAGATACACATCAGGTGATGTGGATGGCTAAATAATTCACTCGAGCTGTCGAGAACGTTCAGACCAATCACAAACAAGTGTGGGCCGGTGACATCGTGAACTGTCACCCGTAAGAATTCCATTGTTGTTTGGGAACATGACATCCATGGATGGCTGCAAATGGTATCCAAGGAGTCAAGCAACCAGAGGACCCAATCCCTTCTATGTAAACACAGCCCATAACATTATAGAGCCACTGCCAGCTTGCACAATGCCTTTATGACAACTTGGGTACATGGCTTTGTGGGGCCTGCAACACACTGGAACCCTACCATCCGCTCTTACCAACTAAAATCAAAACTCATCTGACCAGGCGTCTTACAGTCATCTAGGGTCCAACTGATATGGTCCCAATCCCAGGAGAGGCACTGCAGGCGATGCTGTGCTGTTAGCAAACAGAGCTGTGTCAGTTGTCAACTGATATAGCCCGTTAACACTAAATTTTGCTACACTGCCCTAAAGGATGGACAAGTTCGTCATACATCCCACAGTAGTTTCTGCGGTTATTTCATGCAGTGTTGCTTGTCTGTTAGCATTGGCAATTCTACACAAATGACACTGCTCTCAGTCATTAACTGAGCGCTGTCAGCCACTACGTTGACAGTGTGTTGGCAAGAGGTAATTATCGGCACAAGAGTGTGTGTGTGTGTGTGTGTGTGTGTGTGTGTGTGTGTGTGTGTGTGTGTGTGTTTATTTCTTACCTACTACATTACTGTTATATTTTGATGTACATTTTACTCTCATTTAACTGTTATTAAATGATTTCATTTAAAATATATTCTTTCATAGAGGTTCTTACTCTGTTTAGTTGAGGAAGTAGTCTTAGTATAATTACTTGTTGAAGTGAAATTTCTTTGGTTAATGCTTACATCATCTGTTGCTGTTTATTTTCTTATTTGGCACTTTAATGTGGTTTAACCAATTTGACAGTTGCTTTTACTGAATCGACAACTGTACTACCACATGCTGTCTTTATGAAATGATAACTGTATTATTATATATAGTCCATGTGCTCAGTTTGTGGAGCCTAATACAAGCTCTACATGGAAGTACTAAAGTAACTGTGCGTAATGTGCCTGTCACGATCATGCACTACCCTTGTATGTTACTTATCTTTCATAACTTTTGAACATTGTTCCACAGTTTTTACCTGATGATGATTTTCCAAACCACATAACACTTAATAAAGAATTGTACAATCAAGACCTTTCCATAATTACAATTTGTGCCAAATCTGAGCAGTCATTTATCTCTACTATGTACTTATCTTTTCCCTTAACTCTCTTCTGTCCACAAAACTCGATCCCAATCCCTTTCATATACTTTCCTCTTCCATCACACTGTTTACACATATCCTTCAGGTGGGTGACCTCCCCAAAGATGGGGCTCCCGGCCTAGTCACACGCATAAATAAGAAAGGGAAAAAAAGTCACCTATCTATTGTTACATGTTTCCATGCTGTCCTTTCAATTCCTTTTCTCAATTGTCAATAGCATTGTAAACTTCACACTACAGTGTGTAACCATTCATTAGTGTAACATCTTTGTGACTTAGGTATGTATACCTATTCAGCAGTTCTGAGAATGGAAGAAGGCCCCTACCTCAGTATTTCAGTACATCCAACAAACATCCAAGAGAATTGGCCCCTTACGATTCAAATAACTCGCTAGACACTCATGAGTCTCCTGCAAAGAGTTAATTAATATAGTGGTCACACCAGTACATACTTTTGCATATTATTGCATTTAGATCAAAATATTAGTGCATCTGGATCAAAAGATGGAACTAATACGTAGGAATAATCCACGTATTCAATTGGATCATACTGATTAACTTACTGTCCAGCAACAATGGAAATTCCCGGATGAATAACACATAAAATGAAAGGAAAGCAACCACTCATCTATAGCTGACAAACGTGTGGCACATAGAAACTGGCGCATGCAAGCACACAGACACCCAAACACACACACCCCTAGACATGGTGTTAGCAACCCAGCTGGGAATCGAATCCAGGCTCCTCGCATGGCATTCTGCCACGCTGAACACCCATCTATGGAGCCAAACACATGGGTGACATCTCTTGATGAGTATGAAGGGCAAAAACAACTTAATAACCTCACCACACTGATGGATCACCATAAATAGTGCGTAATATTCGCTGAATCCATGATTGGATTGGAATATGTGGTACTGAGACCAAGAAAAAATTCCATGAAATAATACAGAATCTATTTGGGGATTTTGTAACACTAAGTTTTAGAATAAAAAGAGTGTCAACAGAGTACTGAAGATAAGAATTAAGTGTCATTTATTATGGTAAAGTATTTAGTTCAAAGAAAAAAGAAAATATGACAGTCATTCCATCAAATCATTACAGTAGTATGAGACAACAAAACATGTCAAAGAGATCCTGGTATTCAGGATTTGCACATTTTTGAATGCAGTTTCATGTGTGCTATCAGCAATATACTAAATCAGTGATGTTGATTCAGTTACTGAAAGGGGGTAGGACATCAAAAAATTTAAAAAATTCAGTTTTTCAAAACTATGACTATTTTGTAGCACACATCTTCTTGAATTATTTTATGCATAAAACATATATATTTGAGAGATTATAACACACATTATTTGGTATGAAGTGGACCAAGATGCAGTGCCACATCCCCTTTGCACAGCATTCTTCTGTCACACGTAAGTGTATTTCGCTCTGTAAAATTCTAATGTTTATATTTGCGCCAGCGATTGTCATACATGAAACAAAAGACTATTGATATCGATAATTTCTCTGTTCCTTTAGACGTGCATTGTTTTGATTGCAGATTTTGTTTGTTCTCTTTTTTTGAAAGGCTTGCAGTGTGGTGTTGTGAATTTCGAAACAATTTTCATTTGGCTGTGTTTTTTTGTGTTAGTTTGTGACATATTATTGCACAAGACAATTAGAATTCTTTGCTTCAACCGTAAATATGCCATCAGGGCAACAGATACACAGTAAAGGGTGCTACAACAAATGTTACACCAGTGGCTCAAGACCTCTCAGAGCCGGTAAACAAACCACTGTTGAGTGCTTCAAGAAGGAAACTTGTTTTTGGTGCTAAAGAAAATGGAGGCTGTGAATCTGAAGGTTCATGTAATATTATTGTTGACATTAATATACTGTCACAATGTTGGAAAATGTTATGTGCAAGCATTGCTTTAATGGGCATAGTGTTTCTATGGTGGAAGATGAGAGTGATACGAAAGGCCTTGCTACAAACTTATCTGTGATAAGCAGCAAATGCAACAGTTGGTTGGTTGGTTTAAAAGGGGGGGGGGGGGGGGGACCAAACTCCTAGATCATCGGTCCCTCATTCCAATTAAAATAATTCCACAAGGGTGGGAGTAAAATAATCGAGACATACAAAAAACAGCTGGAAGAGAGGAGAAAGTCACAAGAATGACAGAAGCGCAGCGAACACTAAAATGGACAAAATTGAACAAGAAAATCACAGAGAGACACAAGAAATATGTAGAAGAGATCTGGCTGGCTGACCATGAGAATAATAAGGAGCAGCCAGCCACTCCGCAACACATTAAACTTCCACCCTAAAAGCACTAGGGTAAAGAACATAGAGGGGCAAGGGACATATGCTAAAACTTACATCAAATGATAAAAATCACCTCACGAATAAAACGTACAACTAAATCTGCTGTTGAGGCACTGTTGCCCCGCACCAAAGACAGGGTGCTGGGAAAGTTAAAAGTCTGCCACAGAGCAGCTAAAAGTGGACAGTCCAGCAAGAGGAGGATGACCGTCATTTTTGAGATACAGCGACAGCGAAGTGGGTCCTCGTGACAGAGGAGGTAACCATGCGTTACCCATGTATGGCCAATGTGGAGCCAGCAGAGGACAACTGATTCTGCGAGAGGACCACATGGAAGACTTCCACACATTCGTAGTCTCCTTAATGACATATAGTTTGTTGTGCGTACTCCTATGCCATTCTGTACTGCTATGCCAGTCCATCTGCCAAAGCCAAGAAACCCTGCAACGTAGGACAGAATGCAGGTCACTTTCAGAGATGCCCATCTCCAGAAGCGGTTTCTGCATATCCTGTTTGGCCAGCCTGTCAGCAAGTTTGTTACCTGGGATTCTGACATGTCCTGGGACCACATAAACACCACTGAACGACAGGACCATTCCAGGGCATAGATGGCCTCCTGAATGGATGCTACTGAGAGATGGCAAGGGAAGCACTGGTCGATAGCTTGTAGGCTGCTCAAGGAGTCAGTACACAGTGCAAACCACTCGCCAGGGCATGAGCAGATGCGCTCAACAGCACAAATATGGCCACCAGCTATTCAGTGAAAACACTGCAGCCATCAGGCAAGGAGTACTGTTCAATATGTCCTCCATGACAAAAAGCCTATGTAGCCATAGAGTCATCGGTGTAAACCATTACATGACCCTGGTACATGTTGAGAATTGAGAGGAAGTGATAGCAGAGAGCTGCAGGGTTAATGGAGTCCTTAGGGCCATGTGAAAATTCCAGAAGAATCTGCGGCTCAGGTGTACACCGTGGAGGTGTACGTGAATGGACCTTGAGGAGAGGTGGTAATGGGAAGGACTCCAATCCAGACAGAAGGGAAAGGATGCGAACCGCAATCATAAGCCCTGACCTGGGCCACCGATGCACGAGATGAATTTCTGTGGATGGGAAAAGGAGATGGTAATTCGGATGCGCAGGAGAACTACGAATGTGTGCAGCTCCTATCGCTAGGTGATCATCTCAGTGGTTCACAGGGTCCAGTAAATGCAACATTGAGGGTGCGGCCGAACTGTAAACCAGACTCCCGTAGTCAAGGCAGGATTGAACAAGGGTTCTGTAGAGCTACAGCAGTGTAGAGAGATCTCCACCCCAATTGATGTTGCTCAGGCAGCAGAGGGCATTGAGGTACTGCCAGCACTTCTGCATAAGCTCACAAAGGTGAGGTAGCAAAGTCAATTGGGCATTGAAAAGCAGTCCTAAGAATCGATATGTCTACACTACAGTGAGTGGATCATCATTAAGGTAAAGTTCTGGTTCTGGATGAACAGTGTGATGCCGACAGAAATGGATGACACATGACTTCGTAGCTGAAAACTGGAAGCCATGGGCTACAGCCCATGACTGTACCTTGTGAATGGCTCCCTGTAGGTGCCGCTCAGCAACATCAGTACTGGAGGAGCAGTACAGAATGCAGAAGTCATCCACAGACAGAGATGGTGAGACTGACAGCCCTGCAGCTGCTGCTACACTGTTAATAGCCACTAAAAATAGAGGGACACTCAATACGGACCCTTCGGAATGCCATTCTCAAGAATACAGGGGAAACTATGGGAGGCACTGACTTGGACACAGAACGTACGGAGTGACAGGAAGTTTTTGATATAAATTGGTAAGGGGCCCCAGAGACCCCACTCATACAATATGGCAAAGATCTCATGTTGCCAGTTCGTGTAGTATGCTTTAAGACAGTCAAGAAAGATGGCAACCAGATGTTGGCGACTGGAAAAGGCTGTTCGGACGGCAGACTCAAGGGACACACAATCATCAGTGGTAGAGCAACACTGGGGGAAGCAGCCCTGACATGGCCAGTAGGCCACGTGACTCCAGGACCCAACCCAACTGCTGACACACCATACATTCCAGCAGCCTACAAAGAAAGTTTGTGAGGCTGATGGGCCGGTAACTATCCACATCAAGCGGGTCTTTACCAGGTTTGAGCACCAGAATGATGGTGCTCTCCTGCCATTGCGATGGAAAGACTTCATCGCACCAAATCTGGTTGAAGATGATGGGGAGATGTCGCTTGTAGTCAGACGAGAGATGTTTAGTCATCTGACTGTGGATCTGATCCAGCCCATGAGCTGTGTAAGCGCAATACGCAAGGGCGCTGAGGAGCTCCCACTCTGTAAATGTGGCATTATAGTTTTCACTGTGGCGTGTAGTGAATGAGAGGACTTTCCACCTGCCGTTTGAGTGTGTGAAAGGCTGGGGGGTAGTTCTCCGAGGCAGAGGCTTCAGCATAGTGCTCAGCAAAGTGCTTGGCAATTGCGTTTGCGTCAGTAGATAACACGCCACTGATATTAATTCCAGGGACACCTGTTGGGGTCTGGCAACCAAAAAGGTGTCTGATGTTCATCCAGACTTGGGAAGGAGACGTAGGGCACCCAATGGTCGACACATGCCTCTCCCAACACTCCTGTTTCCGTTGTTTTATAAGCTGGCGATAGCAGGCACAGATCCACTTAAAGACTATTAGGTGCTCTAGGGAAACATGCCGCTTATGTCACTGTAGAGCTCGCCGACACACTTTAATTGCCTCGGCGACTTCTGGGGACCGCCAAGGGACTGTCTTTCGCTGGGGGCACCGTAAAGAACGAGGGATCGCATTTTCCGCCGCACAAACGATCGTTATAGTGACCTGCTCAATGACAACATCGATGGCACCATGTGGGGGAGATTCAGCAGTGATAGCAGACGTGAAGGCTTCCAGCCTGCCCTGTTTAAAGCTTATCTGGATAGGAAGCCATCGGCATGACGCCAGGGGAGTGACAGGAGGATGGGGAAGTGGTCACTACCACACAGGTCGTCATGCGCTCTCCAGTGGATAGATGTGAGAAGGCCAGGTCTGCAAACCGAGAGATCAATGGCCGAATATGTGCCATGTGCCACACTGGAATGTGTGGGGGCACCTGTATTTAAGAGGCAGAGGTCGAGTTGTGACAGCAATTTTTCGACATCTCTGCCTCGGCCACATGGGGTTATGAGCATTAAAATCTCCCAAAAGTAGGAATGGTTTAGGGAGTTGATCAATTAGTGCAGCCAATATGTTCAGGGGGTACTGCACCATCTGGAGGAATATATACATTGCAGACAATTATTTCCTGTGTCGTCCTTATCCTGACGGCCACAGATTCAAGACTGACACACTATTTTAGTCACTACGGTTCCTGTAATATCCCTTATAGAACTTGATTATCCCTCGGACCCCGGTGGATGCACTGGACAAAATTGACACCTCGTCACTCTAAGTTGGTGCACAGCTCATCGCCAGAGTGCAAAAGAAGGTCCCTGTGAAATATCATATACCCTGGACCATATTTAGACTCTTAAAGGGCGTGAAGGAACAGAAACATCCCCCAGCTTGTCATAGGCAAGTACTGCCCATGACTGGGCAGTGGATGCTATTTGATCGAGACTGACCCTGACCAGATTTTGGACAAGCCCTCCACCTCCCCAAACTTGTCCTCTAAATCCTCCACAAAAAACTGATGTTTCATTGACAAGAAAGATTCCCCATCAACTCTCGTATATACGAGGTACCAGGGTGAATAAGCTTCACTGCCATCATTAGCCTGGTGTTCATCCCATGGTGTGACCAGCGGGGCGGAGGGGGAGGGGTGACAATTTGGGCTCGTATTTCTTAGCATTGAAGTTAGATCTTGACTGCTTAGAGACTGCTGGTGTTTGACCACCAGCAAGAGATGAAGTACTTTGCTTCATGGCGTGTCATCTGCCCTGAAGCCACCCACTCCAACCAGCGGCCCTATCCATGGGCGCCACACAGCCGCAGCAAAGGCCACCTGGCAGGATAGCCATTGCCGGAGTCCTGATGCCCCTGGAGGATAGACATTTACGCCTTGGCTGGCAGGATAGCCATTGCCGGGAGTCCTGATGCCCCAGGGGGATAGACATCTACTCCTTAGCATACGTAGGGAGTTAATGGTGGAGGCATCAGCAGACTGGCTACCGTGCTTGGTATCAGGTGGAAATGTGTTAAGAAGTCCATTATCGTCGACAGTGCAGAAAGTGATACTGCACAGAGGATGGAGAAAAATGCACCCAGGAGGATGGCCTCGCCCAATAGCCGGAGAATGAGCGGAAGTGCAGATCGACGTTGATGAAGGATGCGAGAGGTTTCAGCTGATGATGGACACTATTCACCATGTAAAGCGCCCTTCCCCAATTGGCTCACTCTTCGCGAAAATTTTGAGAAATGAAAGTCAAACCCTACAGGGGACCATCACATAAAGGCCAAAAGATGTGACTCCTTTTAGTCGCCTCTTACGACACGCAGGTATAGCTTGGGCCTATTCTAACCTTTGGACCTGCAGGGGGGCAAATGCAACGTTGGTGTGTCTTGCACGAGATCGAAAATCGTAAAGAATGATTATGAAGTTGTGGCGCCGATGAGGTCGACACCAGCATTGATCTGCGTATCATCGATTCATGCATCTTGATGATATTCTTGTGTTCAGCTCCTCCGTCAAGGACAATTTTCGACATGTGCAAACTGTTATGAGCACCCTCGCGGCAGCAGGCATAGAGACCAACCAGGACAAATTGCAGCTACATCAACCCACTGTCATTTTTCTTGGTTTTCGGGTCTCTTGCCAACGGCATTTCACCACCCCCTGAGAAAGTACGAACAATATTAAACCTACCCAGAACTTCGTCATTCAAAGAGCTCCGGCGCTTTCTGGGGATGGTTAATTATTATCGCCGACATCTACCTCGGGCTGCGGAGATTCAGGCTCCACTGACGGACGCCTTGGCAGGCACCAACACTTCTGGATCTCGGCCCATTCCATGGACCTATGCTATGACTGCCTCTTTCACTGCCCTCAAAAATCTTCTTGCCGAGACCTGCACCATTGCACATCCTCATACCAATGCGCAGCTTTTCATCACCACAGACGCGAGCAATACTGCCATCGGCGCTGTCCTTAGCCAGACAGTCGACGGCCAAACTTCGCCTCTGCAGTTCTTCTCGTGCAAGCTCACCAATGCACAATGGAAATATTCCGCGTTTGACAGGTAGTTGCTTGCGGTCTACAAAGCGATCAAGCATTTTAAGACTGACAATCAGGGATGCCCTTTCTGTTTTAACAGACCACAAGCCCCCGGCTGCGGCCATTACAAACCCGCCAGCTGACCCGCCTCCTCGCCGCTTCAGATACATGGACTTCATATCTCAGTTCACCACCGATGTCAGACACATAAAGGGTGCTGACAATATAGTTACTGATTTCCTTTCATGAGTCAACGCCGTTCATTCGCTGTTAGACCTCTCTGAACTGCCTAACCTCCAACCCGCCGACCAGGACACACCAAACCTGGTTTCAGACTCTAGCTCTTCACTACACTTTGTCCGCGCCACCTTCCCTGGCATTTCTGGTGAGATCTGGTGCGACGACAGTACGGGCACATTACGTCCCCTCATCCCAACCACGCTTCGTGACGCTGTCTTCAACGCACTGCATAATTTAGCCCACCCCGGTGTTTGTGCGTCCACCCGCCTCGTAGCGGAGCGCTTTGTGTGGAGAAATGTCACAAGGACTGCCAGCAATGGGCACACTCCTGCATCGCGCGCCAACGTTGCAAAGTACACAAGCACATGTCACCCCCCTCGTTGCCTTTTTGATCCCTCCTGGGCGTTTCCAGCATATTCATATTAACAGTCGGCCATCTCCCCCCTCTAATGGCTTTCGTTATGTTCTCTCATCTATCGACCGAACAACTCACTGGGTCGAGGCTGTCCCCCTCCCCAATATTACAGCAGAAACTGTTGCTCGAGCTTTCGTCGAGTCATGGTTATCGAGCTTCGGATGTCTAGCTATCATAACAACTGACCAGGGCAGACAATTTGAGTCGGCCCTGTTCAAAGAGATTTGTAACATTTGTGGCATCCTGCGCACCCGTACCACAGCACATCACCCGCAAAGTAACGGGCTAGTTGAGCGCTGGCACCACACTTTCAAGGCGGCTCTTCGATGACACGACTCTCTATGGACGGAGGCCCTTCCCCTTGTGCTACTCGGCATTCGTACGATCTATAAAGAAGACCTCGAAGGCACAATAGCCGAGTTCGTATAAGGCCAGAACATTGTTTCCCTGATGAACTTGTGAGCCCTTCCGCTTCTCTCCCTCAGTCAGACTTGCCTTCCTTCGTGGACCGTGTCAGAGGCCACTTCACCAACCTCCATATCCCTCTGCCTGCCAGCCACTCCCGCCCTAAGGTTCACATCCCGAAATCTCTGGAAAATTGCGAATAATACATCACCTCCATATACCAGCCCGTACCGAGTTCTCCAGCGCTCAGCCAACACCTATGACATCCACATAAAAGATTCAGCTGTTACAGTCTCTCTCAACAGACTTAAGAATGGTCATGTCGAGCCTGCTTCTACCCCCTTCAGGCCATGACCACGCCACTCACTGTTGGGGCTCATGAAGCTCCAACAACTCCCTCTGCGTCGACTTACACACTCGATCGAGTGACTTCCAGCTCCAATCACGGAGCCCTTCTCTGACCTCGCCCTCTACTCTGGTCTCACACACTCCGTCGAGTGATCACATGCACTCCGCATCGAGCTTACCTACAATCACGCCCTCGCCGCTGAACCCTTCGCCGGTCCCTTCGACCTCTCCCCCATCGCCTGCCTCTCCCTGTCGAGGTTTCTCTCGCCCCCCCATCTTGAACGTGCCCTCGCTCGAGGTGTTTGTGCCTGTCCCCCCCAGACATAATCCACGACATCTCTATAATACTACGCGATGACACACTGTTCGTCGTGTGTTTCCCTTCATCCGGTGCTCATGACACAACCTCCGCCATCCCCTGCCACCTGGCGAAATGTGTTCCCCTCTCGCCCGACGTCAACCTGGACATGCTTCGTGTGTTCGCCACACCCACCGGAGACATCGTCGTCATCACTCCGTTCTGCCCACAAACCGTCGGGCTCCCTGTCGCTGCACGACCAGCACGCCCAGTACAATGCCTGGCGTGTTTCAACGACTTCCAGGTTCGGTGGCCAAACCATCCCTCACGACATCTACCGACACAGCTCCCCGACGATGCTGTCGAGCTGACTGTGGTCCAGCTCCCGCGGACCACCCCTGCCGACGCCATACTCACCCCTCCCCCCAGCCTCTCAAGAGTACTCCGTACTGCAGGGAGGGGGGGGGGGGCTATGTGGCGCCAATGATGTAGACACCAGCATCGATCTGAGTATCGCCTTTGAACTAAACTAAGATTATCTTTGCGCGAAACCGCCATGTCAGTTCTTTGTAAGCCTTGCTTGTGTAAAGAGGTGAATAAATGAACTATTGCAAAATGGGAGTATTGTTTGGTTTAACCGACCTGAATTTCTCCCTCAATGTGAATTTGAGAGTAACATATGGCATGCGCTGTATTGGTAGGGGACAGAAGGCAGCAAGAACACTTTGAGCAGCAAAATTAGAGAGATAATTATGACTTACTGCTTGGGAGCTCTAAAAGAACTTGCAGAATCATCAACGAAAAGTGCTGCAGAAGAATCTATTATCGAAAATGATGGTGACAGGGACATAGTGGCCACTTTTGATGGTACCTGGCAAAAAAAAAAAAATACACTTGATTGAATGGTGTTTTTTACATCATCATCTGTTGACACTGGCAAAGTACTAGATGTTGAAGTATTGAGCAAATTTTTTCATAGTATGTGAAAGGGATTCCAGATCATGAATGTAATATGAACTATAAAGCCTCAAGTGGAGGTATGGAAGTGCATGGAGTTGTCAGCTTGTTTACCAAAACTGTTGCCTCCCGTAGGCTGCGATATATGAAGTACCTTAGTGATGGTGATAGTAAAGCTTTCCTTGAGACTCAAAAATGTCTCCACATGTAGCTGAGACTATTGTGCAGAAGTTAGAATGTGTGGGACATGACAGAGAAGACTTGGTACTAGACTTAGAAGGCCAAGACAAGATTTATCAGTAAAAAAATTATCTGATCACAAGGGAATAAAAGGGAGAGGGTGACTGACAGACGCAGAAATTGACAAGCTATAGACATAGTAAAGCTTAGCAATAAGAAGGAACACAGGGAGCTTGAAAAATATGAAGCAACCAATTTGTCCCTTATACTTCCACAAAATGTCCACAGACAATAACTCTAACCACAACTTGTACCCAAAAGGAAGTGAATCATGACGTGGCTACCAAATGTCAATTGCTGGTGGTGAAGAATATCATCACAGGGATTCTCTACCAACTGTTGTAATGGAAACCATCAAACCTGCATTCAGGGAGCTTGCAAATGAAAACTTATTGCAGAAATGCGTTTAAGCCGGTACCCAAAACCCAAATGACAGTTTTAACCAATGTGTACGGGGAAGATTGCCAAAAACCATTTTTGTGAAAGAAAACGCAAAGCGTTGTTTTAGTTGTATGTGCAAAGCTTTGTTTTAGAGAAAATGGGAACTAAGCCGAGTGATCTGCATCAAAGCTTTGTATGCGATGGAGTGTGTGTAGCGAATGTAGATAAATCATTTTTGGAGGTGATAAAATAAAAAAAGCGTGCACCATAGGAATGTGAAAAGGAAGAAAACTGATTTAGAAAATGAAAAAGTACCTGGTTATGGTGCTGAACAGTTCTAAAAGAATGCCAAATGTAAGCAGAAACTTTAATGGCCATTTTCCACAAAAAACAAATTTCTGTACTTAGGTACACGTCACATCCAAAATAAATATCCTA